>NC_088388.1:94028333-94346666 GCF_037993035.2 Macaca fascicularis | reverse complement strand
GGTGAGAGGAGTAAATGAAAATGGAAATCAGGGACCACCTAAAAGAGGAAAATTAAGAAAAAAGGAGGCCAGCCCACAAGGTGAGGCAAGAGGTACTGGTAATTGTTTAAAAAGCTGATGTTTAGGAAACTTTTATCTGCCTGGCTGGAACTTTACCTAAGTATCTCTCCCGCCTCCACCTAGAGACAGTCACTGCAAGTGGTCATGCAGATCAGAAGGAGAAATTAGGAAGAGCAAGAGCAAGAATTAGGTAGACCTGGGGCTATCCCCTTGATTACCAAGACACCAGGGAGTTGCTGCACTAAGTCCAATCTTATTGCTTGGAGATTTTTTTTTTTTTTTTTTACAAATCAGAAACAAGAGAAGACACAGTTCCTGCACCCTTTAGTCTATCAGAAAGTAAATCTCCTGGTTGAGGCACCTTCTCTTCGGTGTTGGATTTCCCCCAAGGTGACAGCCCACAGACCCTTGCTTCAGGGGCGTGGCCTATGGCACCCCATCTGCTCTCCTGACCTTACCCGACATGCTCCCACTGCATGTGCCAGGTCTGATCTCAGACAAGAATCCAAAGTGGCTCATGACCAAATGCAAATCACCAAGTATAATACCTCTTTGTAGTTTGTTCACATCTTTCACCCCAGAGTTTCAAAGTACAGTGCAAACGTTAACTTGTCCTCAGACACCCCACGAGAGACAGGTAGGTGGCACATGCTATTATCATCTCCTGTTTATAGAAACAAACCAGGCTTCAAGCCATGAAGTGTCTTGCTTGAGGCCTCACGACGAATAATTGTATGTCCTGGGGACCTACATCTAGTCATTAACTATGTAATATTACAGCTGAAATACCACAAATATCAGCCCTCTGCTAGCCATTTTCTTACCTTACTTTCTTCTTTCTTTCTACCTTTGGACTCTAAGGTCTCATAGCTTTATAAGGAGATCCCCAAAATTGCCACAACCACAACCCATCTTCAGTTGCCCTTCTCTTAAAAGAAGCCAGAAGATAAATCAGCCCTTTTGCTACATGCTTATGATAAATGATCACTTACCTAGGGAAACAGTTTTGGCTAGGTCAGTGTGTTATTTAGAGTGGAAGGTCGCTCAGAGGTATCTACCCTCCCTAAGGTCCCTTCCTAAGGGACTCACCATTTTTGGCTGAGAAGAGTAGCCTCTAGCTGTGACTTAAATGATGTGGCCATCTTTTGTACCACATGACTGCACCCTCACCCAAGCCACACCTGAGTGAACCAAGGACACAGGTGTAATTATTCCCAGAGACTGGTCTGTGGATTCATAAGAGGGCCTACTTCCAAAGTACTATTCAAGAAATGGAATTTGATGGGAGGAAAAAAGGGTGAGTTTCAATCAGATGGTCAAACAGAGAAGTGGGCAGACTGGAGAGTAGTGAGTAACACTAAGGGCAGAGAACGAGAGCCCGAACTTCTACTGTTGTGAGAGCAAGAGTTTAAACAAGTCCTCGGAACTACTGTAGATTCTGAATGACCTTGAGGTTCTGGTGTCTGTGAGTTTTGGACATACCTTGGTCATATTCTTTATACGTTCCCACATGCTTCATTGCTAGCCTTCATAACATGCCCTCATTTTTAGCCTAAGATCAGAAGTATCCATCTAAGGATTTCATTTATGGTCTGTGACTTACGTGCATGAACCAATATAATGTTGGGCAAGCCACTTGCTCTTTATGCTTCAAAGCTTTCATCAGCAAAATAGGGATAATTATTTCTTAGGCCATGCCTTCAGAGTTGACTGGACTTCATAAATATATAGTTGATTCAAAGTGGGGTTTTTCCAGCCATAATAACTTCCAACTATCAAGCCATCACTGAATGTCCACCTGATTTAATTATTTAGATATTTGAAGTAATGACATTTTGTAAAGCCCTGTCACATAGTTCTCTTAAGAATAGGATAACGTCAGCTTTGCCGATCAACCCCTAAATGTCAGACTACTAAATATACTGATCCTGATGGGCCTATTACCCCAGGCCTTTTGAAATTCTGGGATGTGATTTGTGTGATAGATTATAAAAGACATCAATTATGCTGCCCAAATGGTACAAATGTATCTCATCTAAGAGAGAGAGAGAGATCCAAATAGACACTGTGTGCTTAAGAGAAAAAAAATACAGCACACACAAAACATTTTTGAGAAATGAGATAGTTGACATTTTGATCAATCAACCATAACTATTAAGTACCATCATCTCCGCCATTAATTACCTGCAAATGAAGAGCCAGCCCTGGCCAGGAGCAGTTCTGCAGGCATCCAGCTCTGCAGTCATGTTAGGGAAGGGGAAAGGCAGAAACTAGAGAAGATCAGGGCAAAGCCCAAAGAAACAAAAATTCCTAAGTGTGCTGAGTAGCATTTTCCTAAAGGATGATTTCCCTCTCAGCAGTTCCAGCACCCCTCCTGCCTGAGGGAAAGCTGCCGGCAGGGGAGGGGCCTAGCTGTCCAATGAGCTTGTCACCTTGCCCTCTCCATACCCAGCTTGTGTCAGTGCATCCCTCAGACAGCAGCTGGGCAAAGTGGCAGCTCCTCCAGAACTTTCTTTGGCTCCAGTGGTATCTGTCCTGGGCTCTGGCTCCATGCTCGGCTCAGGAATAACTGCCAGGACCAACCAGCTGTGCTAAGACTCTGAAGCTGCCACTCACGGGGAAGGAAAGTGAGGTCCATTCCGTGTAGGTGGACGAAGATAGGGCAAGAGGAGGAACCACTGCCTTTTATGCGGGGTATGGTAGCTGAGGCATTTTACTTAGGCAAGACTTGGAGACAGCAAGCCCAGGTGAGCCTTTGCTTTGCAAATATATAAAGCAGAGGGGAAATTCTTTTGTCCCATTTCAGCCACATCCAAGCATTTTCTTTAGAAGCAGGGCAGACCCAGGTTTTGAGTAGCCTGGATTTTATATCATTTGGGGGAGGGTCTCTCTTTTACAAAAGCATACAAAATTAAGTACAGGGCTTTAAAAAAGAAAGCTCTGAAAGCTTAAACTTCATTGTCTTTGTGGAAAATCTGCCTTTATTTAGAAGCAGGTTTATTTTCTGTTGCTCTGCCTCTCTCTCACCTCATTTCTCTCCCTCTGTCTCTCTTGCCATGATTTTGGGTTCATTTGCCCTAGGAGGACCTAAAACAGCGTAGGTTATATAAATATTTGTCTGCGTCTTCTGGAGTGTTCTCAACATCTGTCCCTCTGAAATGCTCACAATGGAGTCGTACTGAGATTAGGGGAGGAACTCAAGGCAGAGGCCCACACTTCACTGAAAATTGCCTGTTACTCCTGCCAGGCTGACTTTAGAACTCTGGGTCTGCACTCCTCTCAGCTAGCAATTCTCAGGGTCACTATTATAAGTGGCCTTGAGTCCCCCTGAAATTCATATGTTAAATTTTCTAGCGCATGGTACCTAACATTATGATTTTATTTGAAGATATGGTCTTTACAGAGGCAATCAAGTTAAAATGAGGTCCTTAGGTTGGGCTCTAATCCAATATGACTAGTGTCTTTATCAAAGGCAAAAACTGGAGACCGACAGAGTGAACATCATGTGAACATAAAGACAGAGATCAGGGTAATGATTTTACAAGCCAAGGAATGCCAAAGCCTGACAGCAGACCACCACAAGCCAAGGGAGAGGCGTGGAACAGAACTTCCCTCACAGCCATCAGAAAGAGCCAGCCCTGCCAATGCTCTGATCTTGGGCTTCTAGTCTCCAAAACTGTGAGAAAACAAATTTCTGTTGTTCAAACCACCCATGTTGTAGCACTTTCTTACGGCACCCCAGTAAGTGAATACAATCACCTGGGATATATCTCCCCTCCACATCATTTGTCAAAAAATGAAGATCAAAATATTGTCCTTCATAATACAAGCTGCAAAAGTGCAACCAAAACAGGAATGTAAAAGTGCTTCTCTCTGTACCATCTATAAGGAATAACTCATAAACAGAGAGGTTCGCTAAGCACTTCTGCCCCCAAAATCTTTCACTTGCCTTGATTGCGCTACTAATGATTTTTTTCAAGTCATAACATGAAAGAAACATTCAAGAGAAGATGTCAACAAAAGTTTCTTTCTTTATTTTTTCTTTTCTGGTTTGTTTTTTGTTTGTTTGTTTGTTTGTTTTCTGACACAGAGCTTCACTCTTATTGTCCAGATTGGAGTGCAATGGCGTGACCTTGGCTTACTGCAACCTCTGCCTTCTGGTTCAAGTGATTCTCCTGCCTCAGCCTCCCAAGTAGCTGAAATTACAAGCACCTGCCACCACGCCCAGCTAACTTTTTCATTTATTTATTTATTTATTTATTTTTAAGTAGAGATGGATGTTCCATGTTGGCCAGGCTGGTCTCAAACTCCAGACCTCAGGTGACCCACCCACCTCGGCCTCCCAAAGTGCTGGGATTACAGGCATGTGCCACTGCGCCCAGCCAACAAAAGTTTCTTAAATGCACTCAGTGATTCTTCCAGTCTCAGGTCTTCATCCCAGGAGATGACACCTTCATTCATGGAAATTCAGCATTTACTGAGCATTTACTATTGTGCAGATATTGGGTCAGGGGCTGGAAGGCAAAACTATAAAGGACATAGCCAAGCTTCTAAGGAACTGTATTCTGGTAAGAAAACAGCAACAGCTAAGACACAGCTTGACAAGTGCTGCAAAGTGATGTTCATGAAGTACTATATAAGCGCGGATGAAGGAGAACCCCTGGGGAACAGTCTCAGAGGAGGTAACATTTGAGTTGAACTTTATTTTATTTTATTTTATTTTATTTTTACTTTTATTTTATTTAATTTTTGAGACAGAATCTCTCCCTGTCACCCAGGCTGGAGTGCAGTGGCACAATGTTGGCTCACTGCAACCTCCACCTGCTGGGTTCAAGTGAGAAGGTTCAGCTAATTTTTTTGTATTTTAAGTAGAGAAATAGTTTCACCATGTTGGACAGACTGGTCTTGAACTCCTTACCTCAAGTGATCCATCCACATCGGCTTCCCGAAGTGCTGAGATTACAGGTGTGAGCCACTGCACCCAGCCATGAGTTGGGCTTTGAAGGATGAATAAGAGTTTGCCAGGATGAGAAACAAACAAACAAAAAAAAAGGCAGAGGAGCAAACATGGCCAGTTTGAGGTATGCTGAACAACTTCACATGGCTGTAGTACCAAGGTCAGATGAGAGTGAGGCATATTAAAGAAAAGGCAGGCCAGGAACATGAGGCATGATGAGGGAGTAGGAGGGCAAGAGATGACAACAGAAACTCAAGTGTCAGATTTTCTCTTCTTGATCTCTCCTGTGTTTCGATGTTGATGTACATCTCTAGAAAGCATGCTTTAAGTATAAGTCAGAACCTAGGAAAGGTCCTTGACAAAGTTCTGCTGTTTTCCTTACTTTGGACCAATCTAAAATGAAAAGACATTTGAGTAAGTCTGAGAAGAGGGAAAGGAGTGGAGGAAGGCAGAGGACATGGCCGTTTGTTGTTCCTTTTGCATCTGACCCCTGCTAAGTGCTGAGTGTTTGATTTTCACTTTGAAACTTGTTCCAGCAGATTTTCTTCTACTCTACTTCACATCCTCAGATAACCAAAGACCCTGACACTGGATCCAAGGTACCTGTAGAGATCTCTCCCTGCTTTCACCCCTTAACCTGGTCAAATGAATGCAGCCATTTATTTAGTAAACACTCCGGGCACTGTGCTTGGCACCCAGTGCACAACCAAAGCATCCAGGGGCAAATGCCACCTTTTCCTCCCAAGGCCAGTGTAGGCGTTGTGACCCAGTAGGCAAGGAACACAGAACCATGAGCCAAGGGAACTGGTTTCGAGGCCTGGCTCTGCAACTTTTAAGCTGTGTGAACTTAAGCTCATCACTCAACATATCCAATCTTTGGTTTCCTCATGTTTAAAATTAGGTTTGTGACACATTCCTCTGTTAAAAGGGTACAATGAAACAATGAATGTGAAAATACTTTCTCATCTAGGAAACCCTGGACAAATCTTATTTGTTACTGTGACCAGACCAGTTAGGTGAGTAGGAGCCAATTTGTATTCATCAGAACCTCTCTCTGTGGGAAGTAATAGAAAGCCAAGCCAAGCTGGTCAGAGGAACAAAGACGTTTATTGATTCCTTTACCTGGGAAGAGCCTGGAGAAGCTCAGTCAAAGGAAAGTGATGGGATCTAAGGCTTCAAGCAGCTGAGACCTGGCGCTCCCTTTGACTGCTGTTTGTATCTTCTTGCCTTTGCTTCTCCTTACATCATGGCCTCCTTCTCTTGGCCCAAGAACTCCTTTTTCTTTGTGGTAGGGAGCATGGGCTTTGGCAACTCAAGCCTGGTGGGCCCTGTGAGAGTGCAGAGTGGGGAGAATAGTCTGTTATCAGCAGGAGTGGGAGAAGCTCATAGGCAGATGGGAAACAGAGCCACCCTCGTGGTTTTACAGCAAAGAATGAGACAGGCATAGATGAGGACCCTTCTCTTCTGTTATGGAGGGGGACAGAAAAATAAGCAATAAAAACAAGCCAGAAACAGCACAATGACTATCAACTAATAAAAAAGTACGAAAGAGTTGGCAGGTCCACGCAATGGAATAGTATTTGGCAATAAAAAGAAATGAGTACTGACTCATGCCACAATATTATGGACATCAAAAATTTGCTAAGTGACAGGAGTCAGTCACAAAAGACCACATATTATATAGTTCTATGTTTACAAAAGATCTAGAATAGGTAAATCAATAGAGGGAGAAAGTGGATTAGCAGTTTCCAGCAGCTAGATGGTAAAGCAAGGAGTGAAGGATGGGGAAATGGGACACTCTTTCCGTTAATGGGCATAAGATTTCTTTTTGGGTGATGAAAATGTTTTAAAATTATGAAAATTTGATGATTGTGCCATTCTATAAATACACCAAAACTTATTGACTCTCACAATTTATTCTATTTTATTATTATTATTTTGGAGGGCAGGATCTCACTCTGTTGCCCAGGCTGAAGTACAGGGGTATAATCACGCCTCATGGCAGCCTCAACCTCCCAGGCTCAAGCAATCTTTCCACCTTAGCCTCTCAAGAATCTGGGACTACAGGCATGTGCCACTATGCCCGATTAGTTTTTTTAGTTCTGTGTAGAGATGCAGTCTCACTCTGTTGCCCAGGCTGGTCTCAAACTCCTGGCCTCAAGCAATTCTGCCTCAGCCTCCCAAAGTGCTGGAATTAAAGGTGTGAGCAACCCTGCCCAGGCCAACTTGCATAGTTTAAATACATGAATGTTATGGTATGTAAAGTATATCTCAATAAGGCTGTTTTAAGAAAAACACACAGAAATGCTGTGTAGAAAATGCAAATAGGGTGATGAAGTGGGGAGTAACTTAGTAGTCACCCTAGACTAGATGGCGACGTTACAAAGGCTGCTCTAAAGAGGTGACATAAAAACTGAGGGCTGCGTGATGGGAATAAGTCCATCCTGCAGGAATCTGAAAAAATATTATTCTAGGGAGAGGGGACAGAGAGTCAAAGGCTCTGAAGCAGAAACAAGATAAGTTTATTCAAGGAGTCTCTAGATAGGTTGATGATGCAGGTAGGGGAAGATGATTTGACTTTGCAAACACCAGTGGAAGGGGTGGATTTTATTCCAAGTGCAGAAGAAAGTCACTGGAGGATTTTAGCAGGGGAGCATCATGATCTCAATTATGTTTTCAAAAGATCATTTTGGCTGCTACGGGAAGAACAGATTGTAGGAGGCTGGTATTAAATTTTCTTTGGCTGATTAAGGGCAGAGTATTGAAAAAGAAGAAAAAGTAAATAGGATTGAATCTCTGCCTTAAAAGAGCTAATAGTGGTGGAGGAAATGGTACATACAGACACACATAAATCTCAGAATAAATGGATTGTAGAAATCACACAGAGAGAGGGTAGGAAGGGTTATGGGGACTCAAATGAAGACACAACGTTAACTGGCTAGGGAAGAAGCTTGTCGGCAAAGAAAATGTTTAAGTGGAGTATAAAAGATGAGCAGAAAAAGAAAGGGGGGTGGTCTCCTGGCAGCCAAAATCACATCTTACGGTGTGGCAGTGATAGGGTGCAGGGAGTATTAAGAAACAATATGCTCTCCAGTTAATCTACAGAGTCAAAGGCAAAATAAAAAAGTCATAAGGGACAATGCTAATAACAATCAACATTTAATAAAAGCTTGCTATGTGCCAGGCACTGTTTTAACACAAAGCATAAGTGAAAATATTTAATTCTCAAAACAGGAATGTGAGGTAGCTGCTATTATCATTCTTCCCCCTATCAGTCGAGGCCCCAGTAGGAAGAAATGGTGCATTCACTTTAGAACAATTCAATGGATGTTTATTTTAAAAGGACTATTACAATGCGTGGGCAGAAAGTTGGGGAACCACAATGGAAAGTGCAGGAACCCATGGCTAGCAACCACAGAGCACTCAATAAATGAATGGTGTGGTTCATATAGGTTGGCCTCTGTATTAGTCAGGGTTCCCTAGAGGGACAGAACTAATCGGAGATATATATATATGAGTTTATTAAGTATTAACTTACATGATCACAAGGTCCCACAATGGACTGTCTGCAAGCTTGGGGAGCAAGGAGAGCCAGTCTGATTCTCAAAGCTGAAGAACCTGTAGTCTGAAGTTTGAGGGCAGGAAGCATCCAGCATGGGAGAAACATATAGTCTTGGAGGCTAGGCCAGTCTCACCTTTTCACATTTTTTTGCCTGTTCATATTCTCTGGCAGCTGATTAGATTGTGCCCACCAGATTAAAGGTGGGTCTGCCTTTCCCAGCCCACTGACTCAAATGTTAATCTCCTTTGGCAACACCCTCACAGACACACCCAGGGTCAATACTTTGCATCCTTTAATCCAATCAAGTTGCCACTCAGTGTTCACCATCATCACTTCCAAGGATGGAAAGCCTAAGATAAGAATGCGAAGGTAGATGCTTAGTTACTGTCTCAGTCCATTTGTGCTACTATAACAAAATGCCTCATTCTGGGTAATTTAGAACAGAAATGTATTTTCTCACAGCTCTGGAGGGAAATCTAAGATCAAAGTGCTACCAGGTTCAGTGTCTGCTGAGAGCTCCAGACTATTCTTCCAAGATGGTGCCTTGAATATGGTGTTCTCACATGGTGAGAGGAAAGGAAGGACAAAAGGGATGAAAGGTTGCGTCCTCACATGACAGAAGAGCAGCAGAGATCAAACCCACTCCTTCAAGCCCTTTTATAAGGGCCCTAATTCTATCCATGAGGATTCTACCCTCATGACTTAATCACCTCTTAAAGGCCCCACTTCTTACTACTTTACCATTGGCCATTAAACTTCAACACACATTTTGGGGAACACATTCAGACCATAAAACGTAAATAGTCAAAGAAGACATGAAAATTCAGGTGAGGAATATGATATTAATTCAGTGCATAATGAACAAGCTTCGAAGATCTTTGATGGATTGGAAAAGAAAATAACCAGAAGCAGGAAAATCAGTAAGGAATCTTTAATTGTCTCAGTAAGAGGCAGTGAGCTTGAGGTAATGGGAAGAATGGAAAGAAGTGACAAACTTAAGAGCATTTTTTTTTCTCAAGAACAATATGAAAAATAGACTCCATTGGACATGATAGGTAATGGGATATAGTGGAGAGATTGGAATGAGGTAAGGAAAATGTCAAATATAATATGGGAGTTTTCAGTGTGAATACTGAGAAAAGAGAGTCCTTATTATTAAGGGAAATAGAAATGCAATGAAGAGGGTATGTCTGGGCTTGGGGGTATTATACCTAAAACATTTTCATTTGAAGCCCCACTTACATTAACTTAGGTAGAAAGGAATAATTTATTATAAAAACATAGGATTATTTCCCAAAACTTAAGGGCAGAAAGTATAGCTGAACCTCACAAGGGACCAGGATCAGGAATTGGCAGAACCAGGAAGGAGCCACATCCCTCCTTGGTGATGCTGAGTCATCCCAAGTCTCACAGTCTCACAGTCTCACATCCTGACCTCTATTTGCTGCATTCATGCTTCTTTTCATGAACAAGCTTTCTCTGCATCTCCATGCCCATGATTGAAGATGGCCAACCCACAGTGGCAGCTTCACCTCTGCGTTTATATCACTTCCCAGTTAAACCATAATGAACTAGTGCTTGCCACTATTCCATATCCTTGGGAGACCAGATCTAGCCAGTTACAGCCAAGGGTGCAGGATTATGTAGTTCACACTCACTCTGGGGTGGAGAAAGTTCTCAGAGGAGGTCCATGTGCTGGGTGGAAATGCCTAAGAGGTGAGGAAAAGATGAGCTCAGTTTTGGACATTGTGAGTGGGAGGTGCATGTGAAATATCTTAGTTGGACATCTCTCAAGCTACAATTTCAGTCCAAAATGAGAGAGCAAATTGGCAGGAGGGGAATCAAGGCTAGTGAAACAGAGGTGACAATTAAAGGCAAATCTTGAAAGAGAGGGTGTATAATGAAAGAAAGGGTCCAAGGACTGAACCTTGGTGAATGATTCCAATTCCAGGACAAAATAAGGGATATTAGTAAAGGATGCCAGTAAAGAATACAGAAGAAGATCTGTCTAAGGATATAAGAAAAGAAAGAGGAGAATGCAGAGTCATGGCATCACAAAGAGAGGGGAAGAGTTAATCCATATGACCACCTGATAATTTTATCCTCCAATCCATGGAAGACCTTCAAAGCCTGTTCTTTGACTACAGAGACTGTGGGCAGGGGTTAAGTCTGTCTCTCTAAGAGTGGGCTTAGTGCCCAGTAGGGAGCAAGGAGCTCAATATATATCTGTTGAATTGAATAAAGATGGTGAAGAAAGAGAAGGTTGTAAGATTTAGCTAGAATGAGACCCTTAGTAACTTTAAAGAAAGCAATTACATGGGAGTGTAAAGGAAAAAGTCAGGATAAAAGGAAGGCATGGGCATGACCTAGTCATTGAGCCATTTTGGTGATAGAAGGAAGAGAGAAATGACTTGAGGGGGAAGTAGAGTTAAATGAATAGTTTGTTATATTATTATTATTGTTTTTGTGTTTTGTTTCTAGGATGAGAGAGACTTGAACATATGTGGATAAATAGTCAAGATATATACATTAAACATATACTCAAGAGATGAGCAATTAATAGGACAACTTTAATGGAAAACGTGAGAGACGAGAGGAACTTTAGAAATCAGAACTCTTCTCAGAGAATAAAGGAAGGCTCAAGATACAAAGAAAATTTGAGATAGAAAAAGCAAAGTTGAGGAAGCATCCCCATGTGCCTTCACTTCCCAGAGAAGGAAGAATCCTCTTGTTGGCCTGCCTGGGACAGGGTTGGAGATTGAAGATAATGAAGCAATTTTGGAACTGTGGCCTCAGCAAAATGCTGCGTGCAGTTATCAAGACATAGGCTATGGTATTATCCAACAGTAAGAGCCCAGCTACAGTTAGTGTGAATTTGTTAGCAGCCTCAGTTCACACAACTGCAAGACTTGCTTCAGTAAAGCTTAGCAATTTGGGAGCTGAAGCAGAGTGCAGTGGAGATCTCCAGTAGAGGCATAAAAGATCCCAATGTGGTGGCAAGTACAGTGTTGAAAGAGATTAGCCAAGGGTCAGACTGTGTAGGCAGCAAATGAGCAAGAGGCTGATGATTAGAGAATCTGGGGCATTGATAATGAGAGTGAGATAAAAGCACAAAGGGAGGAAAAATGGAAAGCTGTCTCAGAGGAAGAAGTGTCTGCTCTCAAACTCTAAGAGGACAGAGTCATGGTGAAGGTCAATATACCAATGTGCCAAAGGGTGGCTCCCACTCTGAAAAAGCAGTTCAGTCACTCACAAATGAAGAAGCATTAAGCAAGCTCCTACTCACCATGCAGGCAAGGCCCATGACTCCCAAAGGGCTGCTGCCACCTAGGCTTCTAATTGCTAGGGCAGTTGGTTCCCACAAAATCCAGTAGTAGGAAAGTAGACATTAAAGTTCATCCTAGCATGAGATGAAAAGTGGAAAGGAAATCCTTAAACAAGTTATATATATAGTGTGATTACAACTATCAGGAAAATACTTCATAGAAAGAAAGAATGAAATGGGGGAAATGGAAAAATCACTACATAACTAATGATTTTGGTTTTCAGGGGAATGCAACAAAGGATGAAAGGATGGTTTGATGGTTTTCCTTCCTTTCTTTTCTTTTTCTTTTTCTTTTTTTCTTTTTACATTTCTGTGGCAAGTGTATTGTCATTTCAATCAGAGCTCAAAGGTTTTGGAGACAGGCGGACCATTTATAATCACTACCAGTTATGGACCACCCACCAAGAGCCAGGCTTTGAGCTCGGTGCTTTACATATATTACTTCTAATCTTTACGACAATCCTTGTAGTAACTATTATTCTCATTTTGGATGTGAAAGTGGAACTCAAAAATAATAAGGAACTTTGCCAAGTCCAAAACCCATCTGTATTCTGTCCACTTTAGCTGACAGCTACTTTGATTGTATCTCTGACTCTTACTTATTAAATGTTGGGTCTTGAGTGAAGTAACCTTCCTGAGGCTCAGCTTCTTCAACTGTAAACTGGAGATTTTAAAAACAAAAATAAATAAATAAACCATAGGGAAATGAATTTACCATCATCTCCAAATCTATATCAGAATCACCAAAGTAAGAGGGAATTAAATCAGCTCCTAAGAGTGAACTGCAGAGAAAGGGGCTTTTCAGAGTGCTAGAAAATGAGGCTTGTTCTATAGCCTTGTTTATGCTATTTGGCTCACAAACCAAGTAAGTCCAATGTTTGTAAACTTTCTCTTTACTAGAAATACAAAGGTTAGTTTAGGTCTTCTACGATGGTGTTGTAATCGTAAGCCCAAGTATAAAAGGGCAATGGGGAGGCAAGAATTGAGATGTTTTCCCAACTCTGACAGGATAGGACACCTGACCCATGCGAGGAGCATCACTGGCAGTTGAGCAGCTCACAAGGAACTTTGGGGCAAAGCAAAAGCCCACCAAAGTGGGTTGCACCTGCTCTGCCCTGCTTCGCTGTGGGCGTGCAGTTTTCTATTCATGGAGAATAAATGAGAGGCTATGGTGGAAGTGTGCACAGTGATGGTGTTAGGAAGGAGATGTCCTCTCACCAATCTGCAATTTATTTGAAATATTACCAATGCCTCCTTCAAAGAGGCATGAGATTAAAAAGAGTATCTTTAAAATACCTGGTAGAGGGCCCTGCATAAAATATGACCTAATGAAATGATAGTTTTTGTTGCTGTTTTTCAAATTTTTTTATACTGAGCTTGCGTTATCTTTTGTGAGTAACACAATGAATTTTCAATTCTACATTTCAGCTGGAGTTATGGCTACAGAGTAGACATGAGATGGAGTAGTTACATTAAAGGAAAGATGTTCACCTTTTACCTTATACATAGAGCACATATGGTTGTTTGGTGTCATTTTTTTCTGAATAAATTTTTTCTTGGAAAAGTTCACTAGCAAGATCATCCTTAGGAGGATGAAGTGTCTCTCAGGCATCCTCTTCCAGGACATTCCCTAGAGAAATCTGGTTAAAGTGAAACACAGGCACCAGAATTAGAAACCCAAAAATAAACCACAACAGTAGGTAGAAGTGATGCCAAGACACAATAGCCAAGAGACAGAAGGATAGATGAATGGACAAACAAAATGTGGTACATACGCACATGGGATAAGAGTGAGTCTTAAAAGAAAGGAAATTCTGTCACATGCTCTAGTGAGGACATTATGCTAAGTGAAAGACGCCAGTCACAAAAAGGCAAATACTGTATAATGATACTTACATAAGATACCTAAAATCATTAAATCCATAGAAACAAAAAGTAGATTGTGGTTACCAGGGGCTGGGGTGGGGATGGGGTAAAGGAGAGCTGTTTTTTAATAGGTATAGAGTTTCAATTTTGGAAGATGTATTAGTCAGGATTCTCCAGAGAAGCAGAACCAACAGGATATACATATATATATACACACACACACATTATGCAGAATTGGCTCATGCCATTATGGAGGCTGAGGAGTCCTGTTATCTGGCATCTACAAGCTGGAGACCCAGGAAAGCCACGGATGTAATTCTAGTCTAAGTTCAAAGGCTTGAGAGCAAGGGGAGCTGATTGTGTAAATCCCAGGCTAAGGTCAGGAGAAAACTGATGTGCCAGCTCAAGCAAGCAGGCAGGAAGGGGACGAATCCTCCCTTCCTCCACCTTTTGCCCTATTCAGGCTCTCAACGGATTGGATGATGCCCATCCACATTGGTGAAGGAAATCCACTTTACTAAATCCACAGATTTAAAATCTAATCTCATCTAGAAACACCCTCAAAGACACTCCTAGAATTAGGGTTTAATCTTGGTACCTCGTGGCCCACCGTGGCCTAATCAAGTTGACACATAAAATTAACCATGACATAAGATTAAAATGTTTTGGAGATCTGTTTTGCAACAATGTGAATATACTTAATATTACTGAAATATACTCTTGAAAGGGGCTAAGATGGTTTAAGAAAAATTAATGGACACAATTACTAATAAATCATGTAAACAGGCCTGTACATAAAAAAGGGACATTTCATTGAATATGTATAAATATAAATTGGAACCACTAAAAATAAAGTGATGTCAAGGGAAAGAAGCCACAAAACACTTAAAGGGACATTACTGAAGCCAAAGGGAGGAGAAGTGGGGAGAGAGCTGTTGAAGCAGCAAAAGTTCTGGGGGAGGGGGACTGGGTACATGAAAACTTTGTAGGGGAGTTCAGGCCTTTGCCAGAATAGTTGGCCTAACAAGCGCTTCTCCTCTTTCTGTGCCCTGCCTGACTCCTGAGTTCCAGCTGCCTGGCTGGTGTCTTCAGCAGGCCCATGTTCAGCCCT
This sequence comes from Macaca fascicularis, assembly GCF_037993035.2. NCBI lineage: Eukaryota > Metazoa > Chordata > Mammalia > Primates > Cercopithecidae > Macaca > Macaca fascicularis. The sequence goes on along the minus strand of NC_088388.1, from coordinate 94,331,785 downwards.
TCAAGCACTGCATTAACCAACCCCACTAGAATATCAGTCCACAGCCGTCCTCATTTGCCTAAACCACATGAGTCTCGGAGCTGCTTTTGTGCTTTACTAATGTACCACCTGCTGCCTCAGACACCTGAGTCCAGGACAACTTTACCTCCACTCTGAAAATCTAAGTCATGTGCCTTCATCAAGGAAATGACTAAATATGTCATTGAGATAAGGATGTGAGAAGATTAAAATAGGAAAGTTTATTAGCCAGGACGCTTCTAACTCCAAATAACATAAAAGTCTGCTTAGAAATAGTTAAAATATAAGGAAATGTATTATTACATAACAAGAAGTCAAAGTTAAGTCAATAGTTAGGACAGCCTCCAGGTGTGATTAATCAGAAGCTCAATGTTGTCATCAAAGATCTGGGTAGCTTCAGTCTCTACTCTGCCATCTAGGTATTGGTTTTATCCTCAGGTTGTTGGCCAGATGGCTCTACAGTTCCAGCCATCACATTTAGAGAGAATGTCTAGAGGAAGAAGAGAAGCTCTCTCTTCCTTTTTTTTCTTTTTTCTTAGAGCATGAAACTTTCCCCCATAAGTCCTTAGCATACTTCCTCTTTCATCATTTCAAACACTGAAAATGGGGCCTCATGGCCACAGTTGACCCATTCACTGCAAGAAGAATATTTCTCCTACAAATGATTGACTGAGTCTAATTATTAGGGGAGACCATGGTGTCCACTACAGAATGTAAATAGGTTCATAAAACAAACACAGCCATTATATGAAAAGCTAGTCCCTATATTTTTAGAGCAGAACTGTGATGCTTCCTCTGACCTGCTATTGCCGCTACCCTCAATCTCAACTCAGTTATAGTACTGTAAGTTCTCAGCATTAAAATCACTCATCTGGGAAAGATGGAGGGAAAAAGATTTTGTAGTCGGTATGACAGGGCAAATATCCACTTCATATCTCTCTCAGAAGTTCATGGTTATCACCAATACAGTTATCAAAAGCTCTGCAAAATCCTACAGACTGCTTACCCCACCATTCCTCAAACTTACCTGATCATCTATGCTTTCTTTTAAAAAAAATGATTTAAGTTAACATTCTGTAAAATTAATGCACCTCAAACTTTGAGAAACTGCAGGTAAGACATGCCTTGCTTGGAAATAGACAATATTTCACTCCTCCCTGTCCCTTCAATCTCAGCTTTAACAGCAGGTCTTCCTGGAAGCCCTGCACCCAGCAGTGGGGGATCAAAGCACTTATTCCACTGCATTGTAATTGCCTATATTTTAAGTTTTCTCCCCCACAATCTGTGAACTCTTTGAGGTTAGGAACTGTGTCTTGTTCCGGACTATATGTCCAATGCCCAACACGATGGCCAACATAGGGAAGGAACCAAATATTTCTTGAAAGAATCCCTTTGATTTTCCCCCAAAGGCAAGGGAATGAACTAGAATGAGCCAAGATAGACAAATACTGATTTCAGCCTTTCTAATCCACTCTGCTTCTATGTAATCACTGAGCACTTCTCCAAGATTGTTGGAGAGCTAACTTTTTCCAGAAACTTCAGTCAGCACAAAGGAAGCCTTTGCTAACAGACCACACCTCTGCACCCAGAGCCATTCTCATGGATGGTGTCTTAGTCCTTCCAGCCTGTCACTCCTATTAGAAAACCCAGAGCAGGATGTGCTCTGCTTCCAGATTGGGCCTTTGGGGCTGCCTCGTGACCCTCACACCACCTCCATAAATGGAAGATAATAATTCTCAGGGCAGAGGTCATCAAGTCTATAAAAGTGTCTGGAGCTTGTTGGAAGAAAGGCCTTTCCTAAGTACAAAGTAAGATTATAACTAGCATTAAAAACAGAACAAAATTAAAAAAAAAAAAAGGAAAGAAAACACAAGCCTCCAGCTAGCACAATCCAAATGCATCAGATGTGGGGGCCCCAGGGTAGGACTGAGTGAGGGAAGACACAAAGGTAAGTTGCTTTCCTTCTCTGGAGGCACTGAACTAGTGAGCCACATGGCTAGCTGTTGAGGCAAACACTCCTGGTTGCCTATCCAAGATCTATTGCCCACTTCTCTTCTTTCACCTGAATAGAAATGTGATTTGGTTCAAGTATCCACCTTCCTTCACAAAGTCATGGACTTCAGGGGAAGCTGACGTCAGTTCCATCTCCAGATGGTGATTCTGGTTTGCCTACAAGTCAGTCATAGTAGCCCCATTCCTTTTGGCAAGGCTTTGTTTAGGAATGGGCATGTGGTCTAATTCTGACTGATCCAACGTGAGGGTGAAATCGGCTAGGAGGCTTCTGGGACAGTTTCCTTGCATTTAAACTAGAAAAAGAAAATCTTTCTTCTTCCTCTGTCCATGACTGGCCCAGTAATGATGGCTGGGAGTACAGCAGCTGTTTTATCATCAGGCTGAGGATGAAGCCAACATCACAGTGGCAGGATGGAAAGTAGGAAGCAACCTAGGTCTTTCAGGATGGTGTTAAGTCTCGGTCATACCAGAACCATAACCCACTCCAGACTGCTCACTGTATGAGCAAACACTTGCATCATTGTTTCAGTTGTGGTTTTACATGTACTGTGGCCAAAAGCTTCCTAATTTAAATGTACAGGACTCCAAGGCCAGGCCTTGTGCATTCTGTGTACAATCAGTTTGGATTTTCCTCCCCAGTCTTGGGCAGTGGACACTACTGACCAGTGTGAACCTCCGTGGCTCTAGAAGAAGCTAGTTGAACTGTTTCATGTCACACATGAAACCCTCAGACCACAGGGCCCTGAGGCTTGCATAGCGCAAAGCAGTCATTCCTCTTGCCCAGGAGGAAAGCAAGATAAAATGCTTTTCTATCCCTGTTCTTCTTGAGAAAAAACAAAGCTTCCACCCAAATGTACAAAAAGCAGGTCTGTGCTTTCTCAGCTGATGTAGGGGAGGGATATGGTCAGGGGTAGCCATGAGGCCACTGCCCCTGGTGAATGTGAAACATTGGCAACCCTAAATAGGTAAGCAAGGACAACCTATAGAGTCCAGACTAGAGTCGAGGATGGGCAAGAAGGATGGCCTTAATTATAGCTGAGGTTTTTTTGATTTGCTCTCAAGACAGCTAACAAATAGTGCAAAATATCTAAACTAGGTAAGGTTAAAGGTGGATCAACACAGCTCTTCACTAACCCCCTTATTTCTTATGGACTCTTAACTGAAATTTGGGGTCTTGGCAATTAATCAGGAAGGAGACACATGACTGATTAAACTTGCAGAGAGCTGTGAGCACACTGACTATATATCTCTGCTTATAGAAGTACCCAGGAAAACACATGAACTCCAGATAATTCAATAATTCTGTTAATCAGGAAGCCAGACTACCTGTCCTCACTTCTAGCCTCTGGGGTTTTAGAGTTCTTACATGCCAACTCTGGGCAATCTTTCCTCTTTTGTGGTTGCCTTGTAAGGGAGTTTCCCATTTGTGTCCACATGGGAGCTCAAGTAGGCCTGACCACAGCTGACCACAATAGGTACATTGCTGCCCTCATCTTGCCCAGCACACACTCGCTGGGTGGATGTGCAGGTACCACGTCTCACTAAGTCCTAGTTTCCTCATTTTAGTTTCCCCACTAAATGGTAAGCTCCACAATGGCAGGGACTTATTCCCGCTGTTTTATTCAGTGATATATCCTGGATGCCCAAAACAGTGCCTGGCACATATAGGAGTCACTTAATAAATATGTGATGTATGAAATCATCTCCAAGGTGGGGACAAAAGTAGTATACCTCATAGGACTGCTTGAATACTGAATGAGATAGTGTATAAAATATTGGCTCAGTGCCTAACACATAGTAAGTGCTAAAAAATGGTAGCTATTATTATTATTATTATTAATATTATGCAAACCTTTGTCTTTGCCCTGCTAAACAGGTGACTTGCTCCACCTGAAACAGTAACTGGTAAATCAAGATCCATAAAAAGGATTTGTTGAGTGACTCCTGCATACTCACCTGGAGGTGTGGACAAAAATGGGCTTTATGAAACCATTTTGAATGCAGATCTGCCCCTCCTCCTCTTCACCTCTCCCTAAGTCAAAGACATCATCTTCCCTCTCAGTCATCTAATTTCTCTCTTGCCTTCGCCCACCACATATTGGTTGTCACCAAGTCTCAGATCTCCTTGAGTGATGTCTTTCATGCCCACCCTCTCCTCTCCATCCTTACTAAGTTTAGCTCAATCTACCTCTCATCTGGACAGGTAGGTGCAGCCTCCTGTCTTCTGTGCTCACTGTCTTGCTTTTCCATTCAGATCTCCAATACCCCCGCCAGGTTCTTCTGTCACTCCCCTCCCAAACCTCATGCTCTCCAAATTACCTGCAAAATCAAGACCAATTTATTAGCAAGGTATTCAACACAGCCCTAAACTGCCTTTCCAGATGCTTCTCATCCTATGTCCCTCTCCTAACTACATCCTGTGGCCATCATTCTCCAACATACCCAGGCAGAGTCACACCACCAAATCTTTGTTCAAAGGAGTCATTTGGCCTGAAGCACTTTCCTCTTGCCTCCAGCTATGCTGTTGAAGGTCAAAGGGGATATTTGGCAATGTCTGGAGACATTTTTGATTGTCACAAGTTGGGTAGAGTGTGCCACTGCATGTAATGGATAAGGATGCTGCTACACATGCTACAACACATAGGACGGTCCCCTACAACAAAGAACTCCCTGGTCCCAAATGTCAACAGTGTCAAAGTTGAGAAGCCCTTGTCATGCAAATGCTCCTTACCCTCAGGACCTACCCGAATGCCACGCCATTCCTCTGCAAAGGTCTAAAGTGGGAGCATGGAAGCCTCCCCTCTAATTTCATTCCAGCTTTGGCAACCCCATCAGTCCTCTCTTGGCTTTCCAAAATTACTGGCCCATTCTCTGGCTTTCAGTGTTTCTCTTCTTGCCTAGCAGAAAGATCCCAAATCTACTCACATCAAATCACAACCAGACAAAACAGTCTTTATTGTAATGGGTCAGAATTCATTGTAACCCCAATTTCCCTCTCCAAACCCATTATTTCCATTTATTTGATTCTGCTTCATGCTAGCAGTTAACAAGTTTGTCTCTACACAAGGAAAGGACTGTCCATCCCTCACCCCATGCACCAAGCACAGTGCCTGTCCAAAGAGAGGCGTTTGATCGATGTGTAGTGAACGTTAATTGTCATTGAAAAAATCTTGATTGTGCGGTCTGATTGCAGCTTCTGCAGAAGATGTTCTGACTGAGTAGCTTTTGTTCATATCTTTTCTTTTGTCTAAATCAACCTGTCAGTTATATTCTAACATGGAAAGGATTGAATAATTTCTTGTGTGCCCTTTTTTTATTTCAAGGAAAAGAATGTAGGATAATACAGCCAGTTTCATTCCTATTTCAGGTAAGTCCTACTTCAGAATTAACACACCCATTTCCCTGACTTCCTACTTTTGCTGGGCCAGATGGACAGGATACGATTCTGAGAAACATCCCAAGTCTTAAAAAGCAGAATGTTTCTAACAGAGCCACCTATCTTTCACCTGATCAAAGTCATAACCTCTAATTTTCTGTAAAGTCCAGCTAACAAATATGAAGTTACAACGTGACATCCCAGTAATTTCGCCTAGATGACACTGAACAAGATTACCCTTAACAAGGCAACTTTGGACTTCCGGGACCAAATCGCTGATCAGGCCATGAGCCTCACCTCCCCTCCTGACTGTGGGTACAATCCACTTCTCTCTTTGGAGGTGCCGTGTTGGGGTTGTAGCTTGGCACCCTCCCCTCCCTGCTCCTCATTCTTCTGTGAATCCGTGGGCAGAATGCACTCAGGAAGCCATTAAGAGAAAATCTACTTGACCTCAACATGCCGCATTTCAGAGTACATGATGTTTACTGATAAGTAAATTATAAATATTTTCCCCAGGTTAGTCACCGATTCCCACCTGGCACGGTTCCACTCAGCAGACTAGCTCCTGGCCCAGCCGACTTCACCCCCGGCTGGCTGGTTACTTGATGGATGCAATATGCCTTGGCTTAGCTGCTTGGCTTGGCGTTTTGAGCTTCAGGTTCTTTCTGACAGGGTTCCAAATGCAAATCTCCTTTTCAGACCCAAACTACAGACTCCATAGCAGTTCCTTGCTTTCCCGGATTCCATTCCATCTTTCCCTTAACAAGACCCAATTCCGATGCCTCACTGACAGACTGAGTTTAATAAAGAATTGCTTAAGTCTTCTTTTGTGTTACCTCTTGGAAAAGGGCACTTTTCCAAGGCTACAGGTTAGGAAAATAGTGGTGTGTGCATGCGAAGTTATTTAGATAGACAGGCCTTGCTTTCGTTAGATTCTCAAAACCACTTTCTGCTTTAGATCTCCCCTTCTGGAGGAGATCTATCCACTCCTGTGCTTTTTACCATGTAATATGTCTCCAGTCTTTGCTTTTAGTCAGCCTCCTCACCAAACCATTTTTTAAAACCGAATGAGACTTTTGAGGGCAGCACACCCCTTTCCACCTTGCCTTACCCTGCCCTGTCCTCATCCATTTATTGTCTGATCCCACTTCAAGTTCATTACAAAATCATCACCCCCCCAACTACATTTGCATAGCATGTCCATAAAGCTACCTTTGTCTTCAGTAGGAAGGGACATAATTGTGCTGCCCATAATTAGGGCAAAGGACTCTTCATTACAACCCTATATTTCTACAGAAAAGTAGATGAAATTTTCATTAGTTTCCTAGTGTAGACAATGGATCCAGATAATTCAGGATAGCAAAGGGCTGACATTCTTTATTTCCAGATTGACTTTCCAATGTCCAACAAGGTGACTTAGAAAGAGTGCTGCATTTAGGATCAGAAGACAAGTTCACATCCAAGCTCTGCCACTTACTAGCTCTGTGACATTGGGAAGGAGGTTTAAATGCTCCAATGTTCAGTTTACCCATCTGTAAAATGGAGATAATAACATCTACTTCACTCAGTTACAGTGAGGACTGGATGACCTGCAAGTACCAGCTCTGTGCTTATTCAGTGATGGGTTTGACCTTAGCCTGGTGGGTCTCTGTGAGCAGACTGGAGTATGACAGAAACACTGGCTTTGAAGATTTCCTTTTGCCCTTAGTATTAATAGCTGTGTAATTGTGGGCAATTAATTACTGCAATCTCTCAGAGATTTGATTTCCTCATCTATAAAATGAAGATAATGTCTCCTTCCTGACTTACATTATATAGAACATTTTGATCTATATAATGCTTTGTAAACTAAAGCACACTGTATAGTGTCATGATGGTGCATCTCCTTCCCAGGGAAGACTGAACTAGGAATTTTAACCAAACTCTCCTCCTTCCCTATCTCCCCAGACCCTCAACACTCCCTGCTACCTTCCCCAGGTCTCCCCCTACTCGATACCTTTCTGTGGCTAGTGTACTTCCCAGAAGATCAAACACAGAGATCTTAACTGGCTCCTCTCTGGGAAAGTAGGGCAGATTCTATTAGCCTGGAGGGAGTTGGGCCTGAAATTAAACCCCGAGGCACTGGAGGACTTGGAGATGCTAAATCATCAACCTTCCATTGGTTGGCCTGAGTAACAACTAAGCTCCTTAAAGTCCCCTAGAGAAATTCAGCAAGAATAAAGATTATTCATACTATTATTTCCATCCAGTACTTGTGCAAAACTGATGTGCTTAACAATACGGTTTTTATTCAATGGTGTGTTTAACCCTAGCTTATCCATGCAAATGTTTTCCGTTAGTGTACGTGTTCTTGGTTTATCACACCTGCTTAGATCCTGGAGCCTCTAAGGAACCATATTTCACCCGAAAAGCTAAGGATGATCACAATGGATGTCAGCTCTGTTCCCAGGAGACAATCAGCTGGGGTTAAATAACAAGGCATAATAATTGCCTTCAGGAATGCTTTCTTCCATGGAGGAAAAAAAAAAAAAAAAGCACAAAACCTGTAGCTCTCCAGGACTCCTCCCAGGGCCTAGACTCTGACCCGGCTCTGCAAATGTCCACTTCTCAAAAGGTTCTGAAACGGTCTATCGGCATGTTCTTTGAGGCAAACAGCCTGACTTCCGCCCTCCCTTTATGGGGACCAAATTATCAAAGCCTTAGATGTCACAGAAAAGTGCCGGAAGAGGTGGGAGGAGAAAGGGATCACGTTTTGTTTTCTGATAACCATGAATTTTCGTTGTTTCATCTGGCTTTCAGCTTTCATCAAAACAAGTTGTTTACCGAGATTAATGTTGGGTATAATAAAGGCCCCAGACAGTTCTACCTGTGGGTACTGAGACTCAATAATGCCGTACTCAAATTATACTCTCTGCTTCCATGGGGCAGCTTCAGTGTGTTATTGTGAGCTGCTTTCTGCTGATTTAAAGTGAGATGACATGGAAACAGATTAGTGAAAACCACAGACATTATAAATTGCAATTTGGCCTCAAAAGATGAATGAAGAAGAAATGCTTTGATGTGTGATTCAGAGCTGAGCTGCAGTATTTACAGAAAAACATGTCTGCAGGGAAAGAGAGAGAGAGAAAAAGAGAGAGGCACAGAAAGGAGCCTTTGGGTATTGAAAAGAATATTTTCTCAAATTATAGATGACCTAAATAAATATGAGGGCTCAAGTAGAGAGCACAGGGGTTTTCTTGCAATTTCATTAAGCCTGTAAGGGCTGATATTGAGGGGATTTACACGACAGGACATCTGGTCTGATAAAACATTGCAGCACCTAATCTAATTCTTACCTGGCAATCCTGTAAATTCAGGGCTGCAGAGAGACAAACGGCTGCAGGGTCCCCCTGCAATACTTCTTTATACTTGCCCTGTTCCCCAGTAAATGTTTCATGGCCACTGTCTGACCAGAACAGAGGCCCGCTGGGACATTCATCCCTCTGCCCTTCTCCCAGTGCGAGATATACAGCCATTCTGAGTACTCTCTGGAACTCTGAGACTGAAGCCCGCAACCACAGCAGCTCCCTGACCTTACAAGCAACTAGGATGTCCCCAGCCAGTGCCCACCTCTCCCCCTACTCCCACCTCAGGCCTTGACTGATTTAGACTTAGTGGCATCATGAAATGTTAGATGAGAAAGGCCATTAGGGAATCAGAAAACAATCCTTCTAACTTACAAATGGGTGATCTAAGGCTCAGGAGGGCACTTCACTTCCCCAGGGATACACAGTTGGCTCTTGTGCAACCCATTGGGGAACACAAAACTTCATAACAGAATGAACATAGTGAAGCCCTAATAAAAACAATGCCTAAGAAATGTGTAATGCTCTTCCCTCCAGCTTCCTATATCTGCTACCTATAGAAATAAGGGGTGCTCAGAAGCGCTTTGGGCGTTCCCCTTTCTTGGGGTAAAAGGCACAGAAAAACATGGAATCTGTGAGTCAAATGTCAAATTAGATTTTACATGTAACTATTACTGCTGATATTTATTGAGTATTTACTCTGGACCAGGCACTGCTCATAGATATTAATTCATTGATTTCTCACAACCACACTAAGAGATAGATACATTTATTCCCATTATACATATAAGGAAACTGAGATTTAGAGATATGACACAACTTCCCCAAGGCCACACATAAGGAATGGCGATGCAGACCTTTACCCTCAGCAGTTCTGTGTGAGCCCAGAGTCTGAGCTCTTTAACCACCGCCAGCAGATTTCAAACCCTGGTGTGTCTCTGAACCATCTGGGTGCTTGTGAGCAACACAGTCAGCTGGGCCTCTCCCCTGGACTCCTCCCAGTGCCTCCTGGTTCAGTGTCCCCAACTCCCAGTTCTCTCCCCATCCTTCTTTCATCCTGAAAACATTCCCTTGCCATTTGCATAGCTTATCTGACAGCTGATCACTCTCCCCTCAAACCTAACTGTGCCCTCTTGACTCCTCATTTCTTGTGTCATCTGCCTTTTAAGGCTGCTCTGGCTCCCTTTTTCATCATCATCTTCTCTTTATCCTTTCCCTGAATTCCCACATCTGGGCCTCCCAGGCTCCAGCATCCCTCTTTCCCATCTCTTTTCTCCCACCCCTCCGACAAATCTCACTTCAACCTTAGATCTGGTTATGTTTCCTGGTCTCCTCCTACCTGTTTTTACTAACACAGACAATAATGCTTTGTAAACACCAGTTTACATTGACACCTGTGCTAGCAGTATTCTTACTCTATTTGGAGGCGAGGAGCTGGGATAAGGGGAATTTGTGCCAAAGCCAATCTCCTTTTGATGTCTCCTGTTCACCTAGCAATTATTCCTGGAGCAATTTCTGTCTGCTGAGCACTTTGCTGTTGCCCATATAGAACTGAATAAAATATAGCTCCTAGCCTCAAGAGCTTACAGTCTAGCTCTTCTACCCGAAAAATAAGAATGCCACCTCCTTCTTCACAGAACTACCCTTCATTCATTTATTCACTTAGCAGATGAGTATTAAGCATCTTCCATTGTGCCAAGCAACTTTTAGGAACTCATAAGAGGGGCTTTGGTCCCTAGGACCTTATAGGGGGAGAGGTTCTGCAGAGGATTATACCTCAACGTAACTGTGGGAACCAGAGGAACACTTACCACCTACCAAAATGAGCCAGAAATATACTCCCTGAGGCACCCTGGAGCTAAATCTTGAAGGACTAAATGGCTAGATGAGGAAAGGAGAAGGGAAGGACATGCAGGGAATGATAAGGGCAAAGGCAGAGAGAGACATTAGAAGTAGATTGTGTTCAAAGAATGCATATTGACTTCTGGGGCTCTAGGTGGGGCAGCAGAAGGGGAGAACAGGAAATGAAAGTGCAAGGGTTGTCTGGGGCCAAAAATAGGAAGGACTTCCCTTTCTGTTCAGCCTGCTTCTTGGCCTTCCTTCACTAATCTAGGATGCTAATGTTGCTTCTCATAGGTTCGCGGGAGTGTGAGGCTTTCTCTCTACTTATCACTTGACTGGTGTATCTCTTACCCATCGCATTGACCACCTCTATTGACATCCCTCAAGGATCCTTCTGTTTAGACAGTGACCTTGGCATCACTCCACCCAGGACCTCTGTATGAGTCATTACCTCACCACACAGACCGCCAACCATTTAGAGGTCAAAGCTAGTTTATTACAGCGGAAAGAAATCTCAGAGCCCAAATGCTATACAAGTATTTAATTATGGGTGCACAGTTTAATTACTTAGTCCAGCTTTATATGACTTAATTTATAAATATAATTTACAGTTCCCTTGTTTCTTTCTCAAGCCATTTAGCTCATTAATAGTGCTGACTATAAGAGCTCTTCAGTCCTTTCCTGCTGGGCTGCAGGCCAATGGTTACCAAGGTAAGGGGAAGGGGGGGCAGGGATGTTGGGAGAAGTCTGCTCCTGCAAGAAACACTTTATCACTGGTGTTGCTAGGAATTTCCAATGCATGGTGATAACAAAAAGCAGACTGACTTTTATTTGGTTTTATTATTGCTTTCAAAACTGTAAAGGCTAACACCCCCCTCCAGCCCATTGCCTGCATCCAGGATAGACCACTTGCCCCCCTGCCAACCCCATGCCTCTTCTCCAGGCACAACCTTTAGTTCCTCATTGAAGTCACTTCTCAGCAACAATCTTCTGGGGCTTCCTCTTGGGTCTCCCTAAGTAGCATTTCTTCATTCAACCAGTGTTTATTCAGTACCTACTATGTGCAAGACATTATTAGCAATGAACTGAAAAAACCAGGGTAAAATATAATACAACAATTAACAGTTACTGCACACTCACTATACACCAGGCACTGGGCCAAGTTTTCACAAACATTGCATTTAATATTTAGAAAAACCCTGGAAACAAAGCTCAGATTGTTTAAAACAGTGGCTCTTGACCCTGACTGCATATTGGAGTCACCTGGGGAGCTTTGGCGCTGGAGCCGACCCTCTAGAGTTTTTTATTTAATTGGTCTGGGGTATTTCCTCGTCATCCAGATATTAAAGAACAAAACAAAACACCTTTTCAGGCAATTCTAATGTGCAGCCATGTTTAAGAGCCACTGATAAAAGTAATTTTCCTAAGATTCCACAAATAGAGCAGGAAAGACAGGCGTTCTGGCCAGCCGGCCACCTGAGCCCTACTACATGCCAGACTCAGCAGCACTAGGTCCTTTTACTACTAAGGATATAACAGAGGACATGTGCCATAAAAAAGATAAGATGCTATTAAAGTTCAAGGGACAATGAACTTGGAGAATTCTTCATGAAAGACCTAATTTATGGGTTATTGTTGTAAAGAATGTGCAGGCTATGCAGAAGTAGTCAAATGGTAGGGCAGGACTTCTAGGCAGAGATAAACCACATAAGCAAAGGTGCGGAGGTTGAAAAACATGGACAATATATAAGGATTAGGGAGCAGACACCACGTGCCCTGCGACAACTGAGGGCAATTAGGCAGGAAAAGTAAGTCAGGGACAGTTCGTAAAAGACAGTTCTTCCCAAACCACTTCAGATTAAGGCATGTGTAGAATAATGACCACATGTGTAGTGTACATCGGGGGGAAAGGACAAGGCTGCTGTGGTGGATCAGCATCTCAGCGTATCTGGCACACCCACTGGGAAGCTTTGGTATAAAGCCTTGAATAGAATCCAAGAAGTGTGAGCTTCCTTCTGTGGGTAACAGGGAACTGATGAAGATTTTATATTGGAGTAGGAGATTGTGATCGGATCCAAGTTGGATATTTTTAATACAAATCTAGGCATTGTCACAATGGCCTTCAAAAGACAAAGACTTGACTTTGGTAAGTTTCTGCCAAGCGTGAGTAATAGAATACTTTCATAATATGTTATGATTTGCTATACAGGTAGTGTCTTTCCTGCTAGACTTTGAACCCTTTAACAAGAGAGACTGTGCTATCTATTCACAAAAAAATTTCAGTGTGTAGCACAGGGCTTGGCACACAGGAGGTATACAATTAGGAACCGACTCTGAACCACTCATTAAATTCCATTCAGCAGGCAGCCATCTATTTCAGAGTCAGGGAGCAAAAGATGATGCAAATGCATGTATATTAAAAAGAGAATAGAGACTAGAAGGCCCTGGGCAGACAGAACTGGTTTTTGGGGCAGTTCCCTTCCTCAAGCTTCTGCTCCTCTTCTGTAACAGGGACAATAAAAACTACCTAGCAGAATGTAGTGAAATAGAACACAAGGGGTGCATGGCAAAGGCTGTACCCAGCTGTCCCCCAGAAAGGGGCATTTAATATTTAATTTTCAAATGCTTTCAGTCCAATAATGAGGATCATATTAACAGTTCCGATTTGTATGAGTTACATTTTCCTTTGTAAATGTCTGTTCTGTTAGATGTGTGTGTGGCAGGGTTGCTGAGTTAATAAGCCTGAAGCTCTGGCTATTGCCCTTAGTTAGCCTTCCAAACAATCACCAGGTGTGAATAATCACATCCACTGTTTATTGGGAATTCACTATGTTTTAGGTCCAATGTAATGGACCAATACATAACATATATAGATAAAACATTAGATCCAATGTTATATATTTGATCTCACTTACTCATCTAACCCTACACAGGGGATGCCAAGTATGGCTCTGGGCCTGCTTTGCATGGCCCTCAAGCTAATTGTATATTTTAAAAGGTTTATAGAAACAAAAAGAATTTGAAAAAAAGACTATCTGTACTGTAAAGCCTAAAATATTTACCCTCTGGCCCTTTTCAGAAAAAATTTGCCAATCCCTACCCTATAAGATAGGTACTAAAAGTGTGTCCACTTTGCAAATGAGTAAACTGAGTTTTAGAAAGGTAAAGTAATTACTCAAGGCCAGACAGATAAATGACAAATCTTGGTTCTAAATCTAATTTCATACCCATGGCCTTAAACACCAGTTTTATTGCCTTAAATTACAATAAAATGTTTCCTTTCCCTTTAATGTAAACCCAAACTTGACCCATCCATAGCTTGTTCCTAAAGAGTTTGTGACATGACTTCTCTGCTGCCAACATCCCTGAACATGCCGCATCTCACCTCTCCTTATGTTAAAAATGAAAAACAGGCTAGGCGTGGAGGCTCACGTCTGTAATCCCAGCATTTTGAGAAGTCGAGGCGGGCAGATCACCTGAGGCCGGGAGTTCGAGACCAACCCGACCAACATGGAGAAACCTCGTCTCTACTAAAGTTACAAAATTAGCTGGGCTCGGTGGTGCATACCTGTAATCCCAGCTACTAGGGAGGCTGAGGCGAGAGAATCGCTCGAACCCAGGGGACAGAGGTTGCAGTGAGCCGGGATGGCACCTTTGCACTCCAGACTGGGCGACGAGTGAAACTGTCTCAAAAAAACCCAAAAACAAACAAAAACCAAAAACCTGGCCCCAATTGTCTATCGGTTTCCTCTTCCATACTCCTCACAGAGTTTCCAAAGCAGCAGAGGGTCAAGGGCTTGCAGGAGAGTTACAATCCACAGGAGAGCCTGCTGAGAAGGAAACAAAGTTCATTGTCTTCAGGCAGTCTGGATCCTAGCTGCGGGGGAAGGAAGAGAACTACGGGTTTCCTTTCAAAGGAAAGCATGGCCAGGGGCTTCTAGTAAGCACAAATCCAAGCCACCTCCTTGTCACTCTGTCTGGGTTTGGGGGGAAAAGGACACCTGAAAACCACAATGGTTCAAGCTCCAGCAGCTCACCAGCTGAGAAGAGCAGCTGCGCCCCTTTCGTCTGTTCCATATTCAGCAGGGTGATTAGCTTCATGTTCTGACCCCGAAAGAATGACAGAATGATGCCTACAGTAAGCGCTGTGTCATCCTGTCCAGCTGGGGAGAGAGGTGCCCTGTTTTATCAAATACACTGTTTCATGGAAAGCTGCCTCATATGCCATCAGTGGGCATCCAGGATGCAAGAACACAGAATTCATAAAATACACTTTGTACCTAAACTATGCAGAAGGTAATTCCATCTTTTTTTTTTAAGATGTTGCCGCAGTCATGGTGCCTCAGGGCACTGCCCTGGAAGGAAGAAGGTGCATAAAATGGAAATCACATTTATCAAGTTCTATGCTGCTGCTAATGCTGAACAGGATACCTTAAATAAATATGCCTTTTAGCACTGACAATCCCCAATGCTTGTTATATCTACTTGATAGAAGAAAAAAAACTCAGGTTCGAGGTGGGTTCATTCATTCATATGATATTTAAGTGCCTCCTACAGACCTCAGCACTGGGGACACCAAAATGAACAATAAAGACCCTGCCCCTGCCTCACAGAGCTTGCATCCTTGTAGGGCAGTGTCAATTCAACAACCACACAAGTAATTAATTAATTATGGTAGGGCAAGTGAAAATGCTGTGAGAACAAGTAGCAGAGGGAGCCAACCCAATCTGGAGATCCAAGAGGACCTCCCCGAGGAAGCGAGATTGAAGTTGAGACCCAAGGAATTACTTAGGAGGCGGGCAAATGAGCACTCCCTACACCAGCACCAAGGAGCCCCAACAGCAGAAGGAAGCGTGGCCTCTCAAAGAAGGGAAAATATGCCAGGACAGGTAGAGCAGAGGCCAGAGGTGGAACTGTCATAAGGTGAAGCTGGTGAGATTAGTACAGCCTCAGCCACCAGCGCCAGCCTTGCAGACCAAGCAAGGATATTGGACTTTATTCCAGGAAGCAGCGGAGAAACACAGCAGTCCTTCAGTAGGTCAGAATTTCCAGTAAGAAGCAAGTGATCAAATCGAGGCTGGAGTCTAAAGTCCATGCTTTTTCCACTGTGCCCGGCACATTTATGTGATGGAAAAAGAAAAGCCTGCAGGTGTGATTGATTGATAGGATCTTCTAGCTTGCAGACAGAGTCTGGAGTAGAAGGAAAGCCCTGCAGTAAGAGTCAGAAATCTTGGGTTCTAGTTCTGCCTCTGGCCATTCCTAATAGGGCAGCTTGACTAAGTCTTTTAACCTCTGCAAACCTCAATTTCCTTACTTCTAACAGGAAGTGTTGAACTAAAACCATGCATACACCATAGTAAATACTCAGTAAATCTTAGCGGCTACTTCTATCATCCTCTTTGCTCTCTAATATTCTCTGACTCTCAGTATAAATTCCATGACTGTGATTGTACTTTCTCAGACTCTCACTTACCAGGTATGGTAATCAACCTTCGTTGTCTCTAGAGTAAGGTGGTATAACTATTCTTTTGACATAATCCTAGAATTCTCAAATAACAGTTAGGAACTCTCGTCTCCAGAAGGAATCCTGGATTTTATGGCTCACTTAAATGTTCACATAATTGATTTCCCCCTCTTACAGTATTTATCCATATAACCCACAGGCAGAAATTTAATTATGGTTCTGAAGGGACTTACTGTTATAATATTGGCAGAGTTTTCGTAGGTTAAGTGATAATTAAAGTTTAAATTTCACAGAGGTCAAACAGCTTTTAAGCGTGATTCCCCCCACCACTATATTATAACAAAGACAATTTGGTTTTTGAAATGCAAGATATGTTGAACAAAAATTATTTTCTACATTATATGTAAAGTTGTGCTTGCTTTTATTTGGTTTCTTGATTTAGCAATAATAAATTTTCATGTGTGTATGTGTATTTGTGTGCTACAGCATATTGATGTGATTTGGGAAGAACTGGGAGGGCTATTTTTTATTATTATAGCAAATATTTAGCCCTAGACCCCTTCCTTTATGACTACCCATACCCCATCACTCACTAAGTTTTTGGACCCTCTCTTTTCTTTGCCCAGCTGGTGTGTGCTTTCTCTGGGAATGCAAACTCATTTTAATATTAGCTTAAGCAAGGCATAATTAGGAACACAAATCTGCTGCTGCAAAAAAACAATGCAATTCATTCAAAAGCCAAGATTCAGTGACTTTTGGATTGTCTGTCGTTAGGCCTTTTTTTTTTTTTTTTTTTAACATTCTCATCTCTCTCCATTCCAGTAATTGAAAGCTGTCTGCATATTTAAGTATGCAGCTGTAATTGGCCCACTAATATACTCTTCCCAGGCAAGCTCTGTTATTTTGCAAGAAGAAATAGGATAGCTCATCTCCCTTTTGCAATCTTAGTAGAAGAGGAGGATGAGGTCCTATCTAGATTCCTCCTGTGACAGACACAAGAATAGAACTCACTATACACTGGAGCTGAGTCACACATCAAGGGTAATTTTTATACTGGGTACTATTTCTTACCTTCCATATTAATCTTTTCTTGAGCTTTGTCTTCATGCTTAACCATTTTCCCTCTCCTTCAACAGATTCATTTTGTCTTAAGACCTTGTGACTTTACTCTTTTGTCGACATTACAAAGTAATCATTAACCCCTGAATCGTCAACTTTTGTCATTGGAGGACTTCATAGTCGGCACAAAAGGGATCATGTCAAGTGCTCTTTCATAAAACTTTGTATGTGCATTTGCGTGGGTGTCTGCAAATTTGTAGTTAGCAAAACCTAAAATCAAAAATTAATTTATAACACATTAAAGTCAGAGAGAGTGTCACACCATGATTGGGCATTATGCAGGTAGAGGACCTCTATTATATAACACCAGCAAGGTAATGAAATCCTATATGATTTCACTTCTGTGTTTCCAGCTTCATCTCCTGACACTCCCATACTGCCTTCTCTATGTTCCTGCCATACTGACAGAATACGGCCCTTGAAATCCCTGCTCTCTGCCTCCTCTAGGCCTCCACGCATGTTCTTGTTCTATCTGGAATCCTCCTGTGCCCCATCACAAACTATTTACTCCTTATTCTTCAGGCCTTAAGTTCATTACCACTTCCTGTGAAACTTGGCTGTGGACCTGGATCCACATACAATTGCATAGGCTTTCAACCACAGCAAACATTTTAAAACTCTTTCATCAGGCAAGTCTGCATGCTAGGCACTGGAAGTAGAGGGAGCAGGGGAAAAGGGCTTCAGGGGATCATCCAAAGGCCTCTGGTATGCCCATCTATGGTACTTCCAGGCAAGACTCTCTAAACTGCTAATGTCCTTGTATTATGAACCATCTGATTTGCTGACTCTTTATGCCATTTTGTACAGGACTCTACTAATTTTCACATTCTAAATTCTTTGCAGAAAGGATCTACCTACAAAGCTTAGCACTGATACGAACACATAAGAAATACCTGACAGACACCATTGACTAATTATCTATTGACATGCCATTAGGTTGACTTCCACATGAGTCACTTAGCAACCTGGTGAAATGCCCAGGAGATTGTAAACTACATAAAGAGAGAGACCTTGTCTACCATATTCAGCATTTTCCTTAGGACTGAAGCAATGCCTGGCATACCATAGGCACTCCCTAAATATGTATTCAGTAAATGGATGAATGAACAAATAATACAAAGCCAATGGTGAACACAAGTTCTGCCCTAAGGGAAATTCTAGACAATAGCAAGAGACATGTTCTCCTCTCTCCTCCATAACTCTTACCTTCATTGAACATTATTTACATTTTCTCCCTCATTTCTTCTTAAAGATCTTTCAAAATGGAGTCTTTACTCTTTTTATAGGAAGTCCTTGTAAGGAGAAATAATAATCTCAGCAGAAACACAAAAGCAGGAACCTTCTCCTGCACAACTTTAGAAAACACTAGGAATGGTGGTTGGAATGACTGCTGTCCCCTAGAAGGCTTCACAGAGGTAAGGTTAAAGACAAGCCATTCAGTTTATGGCCTTGTTTTGATTGTGTACAGTCAGAGACAACCATTAACAATAATAAGAGAAAAATCCGCAATTCAATATAAGCCAACATGTATTAATTCTGCATTGGGTATTCGAAATTTAAAAAGTGAAAAGATAAGTAAGAATAGAGTGCAGTGAATGAGAGAGAAAGTAAACAACAATCATATAATATAGTAATTGCAATACTAGATGGACAGAGTGCTCAGAGAATAATGAAGATAGTGCAATTAATTCTGTCTCAGAGCATGGGGAGAAACTTTTCAAAGAAATTTATCATTGAGCTAGACCTTCAAAACAGTAGGATTTTGCAAGTAGAAGAGGTTAGATGGGCATTCGAAATGGAGAAGACATCATGAAGGCATCAAGCATGCATCAAATTCCAGGAGTCACCCCTAGATGACTGACAGTGTAACTAAGATAGAGGTTCCTTGTTGAGAAATTTTAACACCAAAGAGTTTTTTTTTAACCTCTACGTGAAAACAGTTGTAGCTTTAGCATCTACCAATTGAGAAGGCACATAACAGCAAAATTTACTACATGTTTAGTATAGTTTTTGAACAAATGTGTGTTTTATTAATCACTCTAACACCTACATACAGTAAAAGAAAATGTGGTATATAATGTAAGACTTAATGTTCACATCTATTTCTGTCCTTTAAATGTTTCATTGAAACAAAAATGAATAATGGTTATCTAAGGAAAATATTTCTAAGGAAATGGTTGTCTAAGGAAAATATATATAATATATAAAATTATATATTTTTTATATAAATATATTATACATGATATATATTTATAAATACATATATATTTATATATTACTCTAATATATAAATATATAATTAGATGCAATATATAATATATAAACATATAAATATAAATAAATATGTCTAAGGAAATGGTTGTCTAAGGAAAATCTTCCTGGAAAATACACCTTGTGAGAGTATCAGAAAAGAAAACTAGGGCTTTAGGTAGTTCTTGAACCTCCCACATAGACATACAATAGTGTGTTTAGGGGGAAGGGGAGGAACAAATTGAGAAATTACAAGGAAAGGCAACTCTGCCCTTAAGTGAAATACTGTCTTCCTAAGTTCTCTGCCACCAAAAAAAAGCCATCCTCCTCTGCAAGTGTAGGTAGGAACCCCCAAACTGCCTTCTGGAGGAAAATCTACTTATAAAGAGCCTAGAAGTAGCTCTTTAATCCAAGGATCTATACAGTCGCAGAAAAAGTATAGCTGATGGCATAACCCTCGCTCATAAAGATAAACTGAAAATTATCAACAGATATTGGAAGAAAACCAACAGCACATCAAGAAAGGGACCAAAATCACAAAGGAAACAGATAATCCAGGGAACAGAAAGAATATTTTCAAAAAATTTTAATTAAAATCCTCAGATATTCAACATGTTGCATCAATTAAACAAGAACAGAATGCTATGTAAAAAGGAACAACCAGTCCGAAATGGAAATTAAAAGTTCTAAGAAGTTTAATAAGTGGACAGGAATATGCTGAATACAGCGGACCCCAAAAATACCTAAAAATAATTTAGATACCCCACAAAAAAGTCGAAAAAAGCTCCCAAAATTTAGATCAAAAAAGCATTCTAAAAAGTAAAATATGAAAGAAAAAATAGTAGACAAGGAGAAAGAGGAATATGAGTGGGCAATAATGTAGTGTTACTTTCTGATCTTTCATAGTCAATAATTCTCTCCAGCTGATGATAACAAGAAACAGAAGGGCAAGTATATTTTCTAAAGTTGAGTGATTACCAGTAAAATTAAAAACACAGCCTGTCAATAGTGACTGCTTTCAGGACATGAAACTGGGAAACTGTCTTTGGGATGAAAGAGTTCCTTCTATGGACTCATATATTTTCTTTGGGGAAAAAAATACCACATTGCATTTATTTTAACGTTTTTCATAAAGTTATCCTTAGAAATTATAACCCATTGAAAGAATTGAGACACCATTTCCACATTCTCCAAATCCTCAGCACCCATAAGAATTACTTAAGGAAGGCAAAAATCAATCTATTCTCGGCCAAACAAGGGGTATTTTTTAACAAAAGAAATCCCAGAAAGAAGAGCATATCCTGCTGTGTGTCAGAGGCTTTTCCAGGTGCTCTGGATAAAACAGTTAATAAACAACAAAAATCCTGCCCTCATAGAGTTTACCTTCTTCCCTTAACACATAAAGCCAGAGTTATTACTTTGCAATTAATAGACTCAATGTCATTTTAACTGAGGAGTATTTCTCAGGTGAGAATAGACCATATGATCTTCAGAAGAAAAAAAATTAAATATTTCGCAATTGTGAAATTATAATTTAATGTTAGGTAAATTCAGGTGGAACCCATCATCTCCCAACCCCACTTCCCTACAACACTCCATGCCGAGAAGAGATCTTCCCAAGATATTTTCCTTTTCCCAAGGAGAAATTGGAGTGGACCACCCCTATGAAGGATTTTAAAGAGGAAGTTTCAGGAAAGAGACAACGTAGGGGAGATTAAGGCAGAGAATGAGAGAGTTGCCGTGAGGGACTAGAAATAGGGGCACCTTTGTTTGGTGTGGGGGAACAGGTTAGGAAAACCACCACCACCACACAACTCCCAATTATCAGGCTCTGTGCCCTTTAGGGCTGATTAACTGAACCCTTGAGTAAAAGAACTGCCTGCTCCTCCTGAAGAATTTGCTGAGGCATGGTCCTGGGGCAGCCATGGATACACTCAAGAGCAGGCAGGCTCTCTGATCAGAGGGCATCTTGCAGTTTCACACATCAGGGATAGTTTGAAGGATACTCGTTTGGAGGAGGTGAGAAATGAGGCCAGAGAGGTATATTGGGCAGATTTTGAAAACTACCTCTTGTGTTACACCAGAACTCCAAAGGGAAGTCAAGAAACATACAAAGCCACAAAATGTGCAAATAAGAAAGGAGTAAGGGAGGAGAAGCCTTTTAAGAAAGAAAAAATATGATCAGATCTGAGTTTTAGAAACATGATTCTGGTAGTATATTCATAGCGGGCTTGAAAGAAAAGAGATTCACAGACAGGGAGCTCAGTTAGGAGGTTGCTGTAATTACTCAGGCAAGAGATGCCCTAAACTAGGGTAGTGAGAGTTGGGAAAAAGTTATATACCTCTTTTGTGCTATTTCAAATTCTTCCTGCCCTACCCTTTACTCTGACCGCTGTGGCCATCACTATTTCTGCACAGACTTCAACTAGCTCTGGGCAGGTGCAAACAAGAGCATGGAGCCAAGACCATGTACTCCATGCTTGACCTGATGTTACTGCATGGAATGCCCCAGGAACCTGCTCTGCAGTCTCACATGCACAAGCCAAAAATACGATGATTCTAATCCCCATGAGCATTTATCTCAGTCCAATTTGTGCCACCACTGCTTCTTTGCAGCCCCTCTGCCACATGCCACATGGTTGAGTGATGGTAAGGAGGAGTTCTCTGCATGGACAATGGTGATGCATTTCACAAGACTCTTTAAAAGATCCCACAGGATCAAAGATTTGCAGCGGTGGCCAACTCAGTAATATAAACTTGATAAACTTTTTGCTCCTTGTCTGTTCATTCTGCTATACCTTTCACTGCTCCCTGGGTCCACTCTCATATTAAACCACTGTATACGAGACTTGTCTCAGGCTTTGTTTTGTTTTTTTCCCTTCAGTAGTTGCATCACCTAGGCTAAGGCAGATAATCACAGAACCTGATAACTTATACCATGTTGGGAAAAGGAAAGAAGAAACTTCTAAGATGGCTGGGTTTCCACTGTGGGTGATGGAACTGGCATGTGCTGAGGCTATCTGATATGACCGTGTCTGTCTCTGACACATGCATATGTGCACACACATGTACATATACCCACAATCCCCTTTTTGTTTGTATATGACTAGAGTCTGGCTTCTGGCTTGTGAGTAGCCAACTTCATTGTAGTTCTGACGTCCTTAAGGCTGTTTGCTTTATGATTAAAATTATTTTGTTCTTACCCCACTCCTTCTTCTCCTCGTCCTAACTCTGTTCTCTTTTCTCCCTTCATGTGTTTCTTTTTTACTCATATCACAAAACTCATACAACAAAAACTAAGTTTTTTTAAGACAGGAAGGCAAGAGTAAAGGTAATCCATCACTTTTCAGGGTAATTTGTTATCATCTTCTGGTTATTTGGGGTCTACTGGGGACTGATCACCTAGGTTTTTGTGTCATGCCGTCATCATTTCATTTGTTTTACCATCCACCGGATGTGAAGGTGGCCCCTGTACAGGTAGGGTTTGCAAGCAGCCTGAGCTCCCTCATCAGAGGCTTTGTCAGTGTGCAGTATTGTGTTGAGGTGGGTGGTGCAGCAGTGTATAATTTTGTTTGTCAGTGAGTCATGTTACAATGAGACTCACATTACATAGTCACAGTGACAAAAATGTGAGGCTGGAAATGTGAGCATTTATCTCAGTCCAATTTGTGTTACAAGAACAAAATACCACAGACTAGGTCTTTTATAAAGAAAAAAGTATTTCTTACAGTTCTGGAGGGTGGGAAGTCCAAGATCAAGGGGCTGCCATCTTGTGAGGGCCTCTGTGTTGTATCAGCCTATGGTAGAACATGAGAGGCTAGAGAGCACATGCGAGACAGGGCAAGAGGGCCGAGCTCATTCTTTTATCAGGAGCCCATTCCCAAGATAACTAACCCACTCCTGCTTTAATCCATTCACGATGGCACAGCCTCATCACCATGTCACTTCTTAAAGGTTCCACCTCTCAACACTGTTGCATTCAGGATTGAGTTTCCAACACATGAACTTTGAGGGACTCATTCAAACCACTGCAACATTCAATTCAACAAATATTTATGGAGCAATACTTTCTTACTCTGCCTGATCAGACTCGTTGGTGCGAAATCTTAGGCATTTTTAATTACACAGAGAACCCACTTCTTTATAACTCATACCCCAGAACTTGAAGTAAAGCAAATCAAAGCGGAGGCCAGTATCCTCCATCTGTAAGCCTCCATTCCCTTACAAATGGTCACAAAATTCCACCACTGCTTCATTCCAGCCCCTCTGCCACATGCTCTTCCCTTTAGTTTCTCTTGTCCAGGTTACAGAAATCCAGTTCCTTTCTTATCATCTATAGAGAAGAGTAGTTCCCCCTTATCTGTGGTTTCAGTTACCTGCAGTCAACTTCATTGAGAAAATATTAAACAAAAAATTTCAGAAATGAAATGATTTACAAGTTTTAAATTGCATACAGAGAAACATACAGCCAGGCACGGTGGCTCACGCCTGTAATCCCAGCACTTCGGGAGACCAAGGCAGGAGAATCACCTGAGGTCAGGAGTTCAAGACCAGCTTGGCCATGGTGAAACCCCGTCTCTAATAAAAATACAAAAAAATTAGCCGGCTGTGGTGGTGCACACGTGGAATCCCAGCTACTCGGGAGGCTGAGGCAGGAGAATCGCTTGAACCCGGGAGGCAGAGGTTGCAGTGAGCCGAAATCGCGCCATTGCACTCCAGCCTTGGCAACAAGAGCGAAACTCCGTCTCAAAAAAAGAAAAAAACAACAACAACATACAAAGCCACAAAATGTACAAATAAGAAAGGAGTAAGGGAGGAGCAGCACAGTGAAATCTCACACCTTCCCATCCCGGACATGATCATCCCTTTGTCCAGTGTATCCGTACTGTGCACACTACTCACCTTCTGGTTACTTAGTAGCTATCTCAGTTATCAGAGTGACTGAGACAGTATATATAGGATTCAGTAGCATCTGCAGTTTGAAGCGTCCACAAACTTCTCCCCCACAGATAAGTGGGGGCCCACTGTACACACCAGAAGCAAGTGTTATAAGCACCTTACTTAAAACAAATATTCTGTCTTTGTAGCAAACTCTCATTTTTCATTTCCTTCTAGTCAGACCCCATCTCTGAGATCTGGCCCTTTTCATTGATGTCAGCAGGAGCCAACCTCTTGTCCAACTGTTCTGAATCCCATACTGTCAGTCTACCTTTGACTAGAAATATTTATATAACCAGAGAGGGAATGAGCACATTTATTCTCTTAAAAAATTCCGTGTTCTATATTCAAGGCCAGTTTCCCAAGATCCACTCAGGGAGTTGGGGCGAGGGGCGTGGTATTGGGGCAACTTGCCAGTGGAGCTGGGTAGAAAGTGGCCTGATGAGATGCCATTTTTTCACATGCAAACAGTGGCAAAGAGATTTGTTTATGCCTTGTCATGACTAGACAACCCAAATACCACCACGCCTGCATCAGCAGTTGAGTCTGGGTTTTGTCATTGTCAGTCCCTCTGGCATTCAGAAGAGATGCTGGCTCAGGAGGACCAGCAGAGTTTAATTTCCGAATGCATCTGAAATCCTTTAAGCTCTTTGTTGGAGCCATTGCAAAATCATAGTGGGTATAAGCCTTTTTTTCCCTTCAGTGGTTGCATCACAGTCACTAAGACAAGCACAACTGGCTCTTTCTCCAGAGAAACGTAGGCATCCGTGGTCCAAAGGTTAAGTACGCTGGGGCCTGGCTTGTTAAATTGCATTTCATTAGAGAGCCCAAGTGAGTGCAGGCTGAGCTCAGCAGCCTCGCCGGGGAGGGGGAAGCAGTTGCTCGCTGTTCTTTCTCCAGGGAAGGGAGCAGCATATGGTGCTCTGCCTGTGACACCAACAGTTAATTTCTACTAGCTTTTCCGTAGTTTCAGCAACTCTGGGATTAGAAAGGACAGTTGCTTTACAGTTCTCTCCAATATCTCTCAAAGTTACTTTCCAAGTCTCTGCTTTTGTTCTGCTGATTCTCTTTCAGCAGCTTGGTTTTGCTAAGGAGTAAACACTTGGTTTGGGATTGAGGGGGATTTAGCTGCTTTGATTTTTCACTGCCTTTGCCCAGGGTCTCTGGAACAGTTATTTTGAATATTGAGATAGTCTTAGATGTTTCTCCCTTATATGCATACACAAACACCTCTCTCTTTCTCTCTCTTTCCACCTGCCCTGTAATGTTTATTAATCACTGTGGAACCATACTGGTCCATATGGAATAAAAATCAGCTGAAGCAAAGACAAGGTATTTGATAGATTTAGTGGTGGTGGTGTGTGGATACGTGAGAGAAAGAGAGAGATTACTACTAATAATAACTGTTTGTTGATAACTTTCTATGCACCAGGCACCACACTGCTAAGTACTATACATGCATTATTTAGTTAAATTCTCCCCAAGCTTATAAAGGCAAGTGTTGTTACTATCCCCATTTTACAGAGAAGAAAATTGAGGCCTAACTTGCCAGAGACATAATTTTGAAACAAAATTTACTCTTAATTATGATGTTATAATGCCTAGCCCACTCCCACCTCTCAGAATTTTGTTTTATGAGAAAATTATATCACTGTTTATTTTTAGTGGTATGAAACCCTGAGACAAACAAGGATAATGACAATAACTATAAATATTGTAACTTTTACCTATTAGACACTGTGCTTGATCTCACACAAACTTGCATGTATATAAATAATAATACATACTATTCCCACTTTAAAAATGAGAAAACAGAAGCTAAGATGTTTTAAGTAACTTGCCCCAGCTCATTCCAACTGACCAGTAAATGGCAAGTTGGAGTTCAGATACAAAGCTGCTTATTTCAATGTCCAATGTTAGGCTCTAGGATGTGATCCCTGTAAACCCTCAATCTCACAGGGAGAAAAATTCTTTTTTTTTTTTTTTTAGATGGAGTTTCGCTCTTGTCATCCAGGCAGGAGTACAATGGCACGATCTCGGCTCACCACAACCTCTGCCTCCTGGGTTCAAGCGATTCTCCTGCCTCAGCCTCCCAAGTAGCTGGGACTACAGGCGTGCACCACCACACCCAGCTAATTTTTGTATTTTTTTTTTTAGTAGAGATGGGGTTTCACCATCTTGGCCAGGCTGGTCTCGAACTCCTGACCTCATGATCCACCCGCCTCGGCCTCCCAAAGTGCTGGGATTACAGGCATGAGCCATTGTGCCCAGCCACAGGGAGAAAAATTCTTAAGACATGTACTTTCAACAGAAGGTAGTGAGTCTAGTAAGGGGCTGTCATATACACTCCCAGATCAGGGGCATCTAATGTAATTGTGCCTCTGAGAGACCTTGGTGCCAGGCACTCACTGTTTTCAGATGTTCAAGTTTGCACAGTTAACACAATTCTAGAGGGAACCAATGTTGCTAGCAGTTCATAAAACTGAGAAACAAAGCAAAAATAGCAAAAAGTAATACTACTAATAATAAGTGAACTGGAAACTCCTACTCAGAAACTTTCCTAGGCTCTCTACTTCCTTGGAGCTACTCAGCCAGGCCATCTGTGTGACAAGTCCCCAGTCCTGCCTGCCCAGTCAGAATTCCCCTCCAAAGGCACCCAGCCCAGAATCTGCTGAGTGGGCAGCAAGTTCCCGATGCCTGCCTTCCAGTGCCAGGTGACTTGACTCAGGTATCTCCCAGAAACTTTGTACCACAAGACCTGGAAGTGATTGCCTTTGCTCATCACCAGACATTAGAGACAAGTATCTGTATCAGAAAAACAAGTAAATACAGGAAACCAGTAAGGGAAAGAGAAGGGTGAAACAGACAAATAAGGAGAAGTGAAGACAAGAACTAGAGACAAAACATCTCACAGAAGACGCAAAGAGAGCTTTTGAAACTTCCTAATTTCCTACAAGGTTCAATGAGCCTAGTTGTACTTTCCCCATTTTGAATTTTGGGCAATCTCTCTATTTTATTTTACTAAATCCTTTTAAATGTGTTAACTCAAGTGGGTTTCTGTTTCTGCCTAGCAAAAAAAAAAAAAAAAAAAAAAATCTTTGACTAGAACACCTTCAAATTCTTCCCTTTTGAGTCATACATTTATCTTTTTAACCCACTATTTTGCCTCAGGAGTGAGACCTAGCCAGAGCTATTCATTATCTTGCAAATGCATTTAGCCTTTTGTTGCCTCTATTTCTTGATTATAGGTTCTCTCTGCTCCAAAGACCTGTTACCTTCATGTCCAAGTATCTGTATGTCAGCCACGCTTTGAGCCTCAGGGCAAATCTCCCCCATATGGCTTCTCTGAACCTTGCTGGCCACAAGTAATCTCTCACTATTCCGTAGGGCTTCATATGTAGGTCTCTTGATTCCAGTGTTTTCTTCCTTATGGTAGAGCTATTAGTGTACCCAACTTAACTTTCATAGTATATTATAAGCTCCTAGGGGCAGAGATTTTTGTCTTACCCTTTACAAACTTTATCGGTGTTTTGCATATAGTAGACACTAAATTCTCTTTACAAAATTAGTGAATAAATGCATGAATTCAAAATGCCAGAAAGCATAATGAATTGAAAAGTGTCAAAACTCCAATTTTGGAGGAAATAAAAATGAATTGAGAAATTAGATCCTATCAAACCTATAGGTAAAAACAAATTAAAGAATATATTGAGATCAGTGCAAATTCAAGCAAACCTTGAACTTAATCTCTAAGGTTTCTTTCACTACAAAATAAAATAAAATAAAAATCCATGCCTAGTACAATAAACATCTACAATACTCCACAGGGAGACTAGAGTTTAGGAATCAAGCCTCGAGATGGTGCACATTTTTAGTGATGAAAAGACAATCCTTTTATACCTTTACCATAGTACTTATCATTATATAATAAGATATGTAATTATTTATATACCTATTTGCTTATGATTTCTCTCCGACTGAACCTACTGAAATGTGAGCTCCATGTGAAACCGACCTTCATTTCATTCAGTGATTTAGCCCGTGTGCCTAAAGAGTGACTGGAATGGAGGTGGCAAACAATAAATAATTGCTGAATGAATGATTGAATGACGGATGAGTAGGAAATATAAAAACACATGAGCTATAGCCTCTGTCCTCATTAAGCATGCAACTATCTTTAGTATAGAAGACACTGCCCTGCCCATATCCTTCACCAGATCAATGCCCTCATCCCCCAGCTGCTATAAGTGTTGTCTGCTAACAGCCCAGAGCTACCCACTACTCCTAAGAATTGCCCTCAGTGGCTGGAAACATCTTTCTCGGAAAGACATGGGAGGTTGCACATTATCTCCAGAGGTGGCCAGTAGCCAATGACTGGTTGATAAAGGACACCAAAATGTTGCCTCCACATCACTCGCCCACAGTACCTCTCAGTGTGGGAAAGTTTTGCAATGCCATTCACCATCTAGAGTTCCTCAAGGGATCAAAGGGAGTGCACACCTTTATTTGGTCCCTCCTCATTCTGCTTCTCTGATTCCCTCCCTGATGAGTTTTCCTGAGAGCACTCTCTCAATAAATCGCTGGCGTAAAAAATCCCTGTCTTAGGCTCTGTGTCTTAAGAACCCAATCTAAGACATTTGGAGTTATCTATTATCTATTATGTGCCATGCGCCATTTTTCAGACTTTATATTCAGTTGGAAATTTAATTTACTCTAACCTTCATAACCAATTTTCATGACAGTTATCACCCCTGATTTACTCAAGCTCACAGAGGCTAAATCAATTGCTTAATACATTCTACATGATCAAGGTGGGATCTAAACGTCAATCTTCATAACTCCAGAATCTCAATTCCTCACATTATTCTTCATTAGTGCAAAAGTCCATTTATATATCTCAGAAACATTTTGAATGACAACATGAGAAGTAAAAGAGGTTTTATGGCTGATCCTCAGTTAACCAGAGTATGCAATTCATCACAACTGCCCCGTCCCTAAAATTCAAGGTAATCATGTAGTCTTACCTTTCCTAAACTGGCTCTCTCCCTTCACATTCTGATGAAAGTCTGACTTAGAAGTTCATGTATTAGGGAGTGTTTCAGTACTTTTCACTGCCATCAGACCTTTAAGTAAATTCTCAGCACTGTGGGGAAGCAGATATCTGTTGACCTTTTCTGTTGATTGATAAAGACATCCAGACGTTGAGTGATATTCCCCAAGGCCACATAGCACATCTTCATCAGACACAAGCATTTCAAATTCCTTCCCCATGCTTCAGACTTTGGAATTGTTATCTTGCTCAAATCCACAGCTTTCACTCTCACTGAGAGCAATGAGCCACTGATGGAAACCTGTTTTGACTCCTGTCTCTTACTAGCTTTGTCTGATTCGACTAGTCAAGAATATAGTAGAATCATGTATATGTGAAGAGAGATCAGCTTTCCAGGGTAGTCTTTGTAGCCTCATAGACAAGATTAAAATGGAATTTGGAATGAATAATATGTTGAATCAAAATCTAAAAGAATTTAATATCAGAGAAATGGACAATTTGGATACTACATTTCTACTTGGGATACTTGGAGTGCTTTGCTTCCATGGTCTGTGTCTTTTGGAAATATATTGTGTTTTCATAAAGGAGATTTTGAACACATAAATACTTTTAAAATTTCTTGCCTAGCCTGAGTAAGCAAGAATAAATAGTAGGTAGATGTATCAGAGACCAAATGTGGGTTAGAATGATAAAACACAAACATAATGCTTATAGAATGGGAAATTATAGTGAGACTGTGGCTCATAGATGCCTTTGGTTCTTCCAACGGAATTAATAGAAAGAAACATGTTAGATTATGAATTTCTATATTTTTTCTATCACTAGTATTATTTGTTTGTATCAAAACAATCCTCCAGATTGTCAGGCCCTATCTAGATTTCATTTGCACGTGGCAACAATAGACTTTGCATCACAAAATAAAATACAAAAAAAGGAGATTTCAGATAGGTCTCTAATATAAAAAAGGAAAATTGCAATGTGATCTCTAAGATATAAAAGATAAAATTTATAACTGCGTTCTAGAGAGGAATATACTTTTTTTCTTATTTTGAACAACTCCATGATCTAAAGCTAAATCTCCCAAACCAAAGATTTCCAAACATATATTTTCACTGTAAAAAATGAGCGCTTGGATATCAACATCTTGAGTAATGATGATAATGTGAAACCCAAAGACAACATCACGAAGTGGACACGCCAGTGCCCTGGGCCTAGGGGCCTGGCTTCCAGCACAATACAAGTTAACTTTGTAATATTGGACATTTGGCTTATTATTTCTTGGCTTCAGTTTCCTCAAAATTGTACATTGAGAGAACAAAACTGGACAATCCCTAGGGTTTCCTCCAGCTCTGTATTTATGTGAATTCTCATTTATGAAATTAAAGTTCTGTGGTGAAGAACCTCAGAACCTCTGTAATAGCTTTTTGAAATTAAGTAAATTATATTTGTCAGAATATTTCTGTCTGGGGTATGGTGATATAATGGAACATAGTGTTCTCTCCAGAAATGTATGTCATGTTTATATCTGTCAAGGCATGTATAAAATATATTGGTATTATTATTGAAAGCGTGCTCAAGGAAAATAGAATGGATTAAGTGAAATGAAATTATATAGAAGAAAAAGTCTGAGTAGTGACTCTGGAGAAGTATTCAAGACTAAAAAGGTTGGACAGACAACATAAATCTAAAATAGTCAGAAGTCAGGTCCAAACGAATCAGCCAGTGCAGGAAGGGTGGAGCAAGTACTGTAAGTTGAAGCAAACAAAGTCCAAAGTCTGGGATCAGAGAATAGATAATAATAGTACTGATGGACAGAAAACATCACGGAGAGGTCAGATTTTAGGGCATAGCTTATTTTCCTCTCTATGCTGTTAATATTTCCCTCTTGGTATAGGTAGCTGTGCCCATAAGACTCATTTGAGTCCAAATAATATGAGAAATAATATGGATGAAGTAAGATACTGCCTCAAGTATCAAGCAAGATACTGGAAAAGATTTTTGAGGATTGCTTTCCATCATACAGCGTTGGAAGATTCGGATGATTTTTTTAGTACTAGAGGCAGGAGATGAGATAAGAAAGAAGAAAGCAATATGTGCTTGTTTCTTCATCACTTATTTTGCCCTTGCCCTGTATGGAGGGAAAACAAGCCACTCCTTACTTCCCTTATATTCTCATACCAAGCTGAACTAGCAGAGCTAGCACAGGGAATGTGGTCTGGGTAATGAAGGCGTAGCCACAATCTTCACTCGTATGAAGGACTCCACACCATAGCTAACACACCTTCGCTTCTCTCACAGCAACCCCTCATGTGCTCTCCACAAGAGAACAGTGTACAAGGCCACCCTTTATAAGGATTCCCTCTTTTCTACTTCCATCTGGTTCTGTGTGAAGATGCTCTGACCCATTCCTCATTGAAAAAGAAAGATTTAAGAAAATGGGCATCATAGGAATACATGGCAACACAGAAGGTACTGTGGACACAACAGAAGTTTCCCCCCACAAAGGAGAATTCTTATGTATCAAGTGACTAGCTGGAGAGAGATGTTTTGATTTATATTTTCAATAAATTTTCTAGTTGCCCTATGGAAAATGTACTTCAGGGAGGCCAGAGTAGAAGCAGAAAAAGTAGTGAGGATGTTTTAGGAATCCAGGTGAGAGATGGTAGTGAATTGGAAATGTAACATTCACCTAGGTCTGTTTTCCTCACCTTCCAGGCACACCAAAGAATTCTTTTTTAATCCCTTTACAGTTAAGTGGTGCCATGGAGCTGGTTCTGGCCAATGGTTTGGGGGCAGAAATGATGTATATCACTTCCAGACTAAAGGACCTGATTGCTAGGTGAGATTTTCCTATGCTTACTTACTCCTGCAACTGTCACTGGGGACATTCCAGATCATGGAGCCTTTCCAGTGAGGACCTGGAGTGAGAAAGAAGTGGAGCAGAGCTTCCTTTTGATATGCAATGGACATGAGTGATAAGGAAACATTTGTCATTTAAACTGCAGAGATGTGGAGATTTGTTCCCATAGAATAACCTAGCATATCCTAACAGATATAGAAATTGTGAAAATTAATCGGAGTCACGATATAGTTCAGAAATTTCACTGATTGGACTTTGAGACAGATTGAAGATAAATAGCAAAAGGAAGAAGAATCAAAGATGACCACAGAATAATAATGAGCTCTGTGATTAGCAATGGCTGGCATTGTTAATCAATTACAGCTTTTGCTCCCACTGAGCTCAACACAGCCTCACAATCCTTGTTAATGCAATGCTATAGAAATGAACTAGAGTGAGAAGGAGAGATAAGCAATATGACCTGCCATACCTGTGATTGTATGGTTGTATTAGTCCATTTTCATACCACTATAAAGAATTGCCCGACACTGGGTAATTTAAAAAGGAAAGAGGTTTAATTGACTCACAGTTCAGCATGGCTGGGGAGGCCTCAGGAAACTTACAATCATGGCAGAAGAAGAAGGAAGGCACCTTCTTCACACGGCAGCAGGAAGGAGAAGTGCCAAGCAAAGGAGGAAGAGCCCTTTATAAAACCATCAGAGCTCATGAGAACTCACTCACTATCACTAGAATGGCATGCAGGAAACTGCCACCATCATTCAATTATCTCCACCTGGTCTCTCCCTTGACACATGAAAATTATAGGGATTACAATTCAAGATGAGATTTGGGTGGGGACAGAAATCCTAACCATATCAATGGTCTGTTGCATCTTCTAGCTTTAACAGTCTGATTGCATAATGTGCCCAGTGAGGACCAAATGTATGGAGATTTTTTTAAAATCATTAAATTAATGGATTTGGATGAAGTGAACATAACTAAATTCATTTCAATGTCCCCAAAAGGTAAAATTGAGAACATTTCTATGTCATCACTAACAACGAAGAAAATCAGGAAATAAGCATTAGAAGAAGTCCACTTCTTTGCTTTTTCTTTTTTCTTTTTAATTATACTTTATGTTCTAGGGTACGTGTGCACAACATGCAGGTTTGTTACATATGTCATGTTGGTGTGCTGCACACATTAACGCGTCATTTACATTAGGTATATCTCCTAGTGCTACCCCTCCCCCCTTCCCCCACACCACGACAAGCCCCAGTGTGTGATGTTCCCCACCCTATGTCCACGTGTTCTCGTTGTTCATTTCCCACCTATGAGTGAGAATATGCGGTGTTTGGTTTTCTGTCCTTGCGATAGTTTGCTAAGAATGATGGTTTCCAGCTTCATCCATGTCCCTACAAAGGACATGAACTCATCCTTTTTTATGGCTGCATAGTATTCCATGGTGTATATGTGTCACATTTTCTTAATCCAGTCTATCATTGATGGACAGTTCGGTTGATTCCAAGTCTTTGTTATTGTGAATAGTGCTGCATAAACATACGTGTGCATGTGTCTTTATAGCAGCATGATTTATAATCCTTTGAGTATATAGCCAGTAATGGGATGGTTGGGTCAAATGGTATTTCTAGTTCTAGATCCTTGAGGAATCACCACACCGTCTTCCACAATGGTTGAACTAGTTTACGGTCCCACCAACAGTGTAAAAGTATTCCTATTTCTCCACAACCTCTCCAGCACCTGTTGTTTCCTGACTTTTTAATGATCATCATTCTAACTCGTGTGAGATGGTATCTCATTGTGGTTTTGATTAGCATTTCTCTGATGGTCAGTGATGATAAGCATTTAAGAAGTCCACTTCGATAAATGTTTTGCTATAACCAGAAATAAGAAAGAAAGAATTATTCTTGGATAATAGCTGTTGATAGATTTAGATGTTCAAAATACATTACCCTAAAGCTAGTATTTCACTGAACTAGATTAAAAGGAAATTTTAAAAGCCTTTTGTTGAATAATCCCTGCCTTTCAAACAGTATGGTGGCTCTGACGCTAATTGTGTGACTTTGGACAAGCCACTCTAACCTCTCTGAGTCTTAGTTTAGTCATTTGTAAATCAGAAGTGATTATGAGGGTTGTTTTGAGAATTAAATATAGTATAAAACTCTTGGTAACCCACACAGTGCTAGTCTAATATGTGGAATTATTTATATTTTTAAAGAGTGAACTGGCCAGGTGTGGTGGCTCATGTCTGTAATCTCAGCACTTTGGCAGGCCAAGGTGGGTGGATCACGAGGTCAGGAGATTGAGACCATCCCAGCTAACAGGGTGAAACCCTATCTCTACTAAAAATACAAAAAATTAGCCAGGCCTGGTGGCGGGCACCTGTAGTCCCAGCTACTTGGGAGGCTGAGGCAGGAGAATGGTGTGAACCTGGGAGGCAGAGGTTGCAGTGAGCTGAGGTTGTGCCACTGCACTTTAGTCTGGGCGACAGAGCGAGACTCTGTCGGAAAAAAAATGAAAAAAAAAAAAAAGAAGAGTGAACTACAACTACAGGGGCTTCTCTTTTATTTTTGAGCTCATGTATAATCCTGATGAGGATGCAGAGGAAACATGAGAAGTCTAAATTATTATAAATTCAAAACACAACACAATGGCATTTTCAATATATCACTGGCCCTCTGATCCTACATATCAACTCATGAGGGAGAAAATTAAATCACTGTTCACTATGAGCATTATTAGAACTAACAAAATCAGCAGAGCATGCTCTCATTAATTCAAGTATTTGTTAAGCAGTTTATGGTAATAGTTACATAGATTAAGCTGCATTCTCCCCACCCCAAACAAACCAGACCTCTAAGAAGCTGATAGAAAAAATGTCTCTGAACCTAGCTCCCGATATCAATTTCTCAATTCCCTAGATTTTAACAATGGAATAAGAGAGCATGACAGCTGAGCATCAAAAATACAAAGATAGTGAAGGAAGTAGGGGAGACCACCAAAAATCTCTGAGTGACCTTTCAGCTTAATGCTACAGCAAATACACAGTAGCATTTTACTTATAAGGTTAGACAGACATGCTACAACTCTATTACAGACCTGCCATAGAAAACAAAATAAACTAGTCTTGGCAATAATTTAGGAGTGTAATTAAATCCGGTAATGGGTGTGATGCAATTTTAAAGAGTTTCTTTAATGAGGTTTTAAACAAATCTGACCATATCTTGATTATTTTCCTTTGAGATATTCAGTAACTTAGACAAAATGTGTCATGTCTATTCTCTAAGTCCTTAGTTTTAGTTAACAGCTAATTGAGTCCTGACTTTTGATATCAAGTTTCCTCTTTGTATCTATATCCAGGTCTACACAGCACAAGGCAATTAAGCAGAACAATTATACAGTAAATCTGGGGAAGCTAACCAATAGGGCACATCAGACTATAGATCCTCCTGGAGTAAGCTAATTCAAAATTATCTGATGGCCTGTTTGTGGAGTATGAATTCACAGGATGGTTTCTGGTTCTCCACTATGACAACGGTTTTAGGAAATATTTATTGAGTACTTATAATATACTGGACACTTATGGTCATCACTAGGAGCACAAAAATTGTTTAAATTTCTCAGCCCTTAAGATGCTTACAGTCCAACGAGAAAGACAGGAAAACAAACCACATTGACACAATATGGTAAATGTTTAAAGAGATTCACAGATAATGTGGAAGTTTAAGCACATCTAGGATTCCTTAAAGAGGTGATAGCTGAGATGAATTTTAAAGACACATGAGGGTTAGCCAGGTGAATAAAGGCATGGAAGGGCATTTTAGATGCAGGTAACAGCCTGGTCAAAGAAATATAGATACTGTGTATTTGGAGACAAGGATGAGCTCAGTTTGAGATGTGTTGTGGGACAATTAAATAAACCTAGCGGGCATTTTGATATTATTAAAAAAAAAAAAAAAGACAAACCTCAAGGAAGAGTTAAGGGCTGGGGATATCGATTTGGGAGTCATCAACTGATGAAGAAAAGATGAAACCAGGGAAACAGATCAAGGGAAAAGATCAGAGGGTAAGACTGAGACCCTGGGGAACACCCAGGCTTAAGAAGCAGGAAAAAGATAAAGAATTCATGAAGGGGCAGCAGAGAAATGATCAGAGTGGTAGAAGAAGAACCAGGAAAGAAATCCAGAATGTTGAAAATTTCAAGCAGATGGCCAACAATGACAAGGAAACACAAAAATACAAACCAATATAGGCCTAAAATAATGTGCATTCCATTTAGCAATGTGAAAAGCATTTGTAATCTCTTAAGAAGCAATTTTAATGGCATGGGGGTCACAGGAGGAAGGAAGAAAAGCTATTGCTTAGATTGCACTTCTTGACTAAGAACAGGAGTTGAAGAAAATCTAAGTTGAGAGAGGACAGTTTTAAACGGAAAGAAATTAGACAGTATTATAAGATGAATGAAAAGAATCACTAGAAAGTAATATACAAAATATGTAAAGAAGATAGAAGATAGTCAAAGAAAATTCTGTTGAAATGTGATAGGTGGGGAGAATGAACTTA
Organism: Macaca fascicularis; assembly: GCF_037993035.2. Classification (NCBI taxonomy): domain Eukaryota; kingdom Metazoa; phylum Chordata; class Mammalia; order Primates; family Cercopithecidae; genus Macaca; species Macaca fascicularis. Next base: position 94,294,948 of record NC_088388.1, on the reverse strand, counting down.
AGTAGAATGGTGCTCTTAATAATTTTGGCTGTATCCCACTGTAAGGAAAATATCTCACTAAATACCCAGTATATTCACAAAGATATACACATCTTCATATACATAAAGACAAGTTTACAAAGATAATATTTTCCCTTGCTACATATTTTGTATCCTGATATTTCCTTTTCTGTTCTATCTTATTTCATTAAAGCATGCTAGTCACGACCCACTAAGTTGATTTCATGCTCCACTAACCAATTAAGGCTTACAATTTTAGAGACCACTGGAATGAGAGAAAGACTATTCAATCTCTAAAACAGAGCAGAAGAGATAAGGTTGGGTAGAGATGAGGCTAAATATACACTTATAGGGAGAAAATTGAGGCATTTCAGGCCTGATGACCTCACATTTCTTGAAGTAGGACTTGAGGTCATGTGTTAAATATGAGTAGAATGGAGTCAAGGTAGAGGGTCAAATGAAAATGATGATGAATTGGAAAGGTCACTGAGGAAATTGAAGAGGACACTGAGCAAAGGCAAGGAAAAGGCTACACTGCACTGAGGCTAGCAGCACTGAGGACCCACTGAAGCCAGAAATCAATTACTTATTATAGCACCCGCCCAGATTGTTCTGCAGATCAGACACCCAGTTCCACCAGGTTTGTCAGTCTTCTTTGATACTCTTATACAGATAATCTAGTAAACTCTCAATACTTAGTTACTGAATGAATGTTGAATCCAAGATACTCCATCCATGTGAGCTGGTTCACTGCCTGAATTTGAAACCACACCACTGTCATTTCAATTCCTTTCTATCTCTCCCTTGTGTGGGAAAGGCACAGGGCACTTTTGTTACTCTCTTCCCCTACCCCTACACCATTAAGGCTTTCCTTTGGAGAATCTGAACTCAGGGAACTATTCAACTGTCAAGTTGACAGCACCAAGCATGGCACTTGGCATTCTATAGGTACAAGTCATTGATTGACATCTAGTTTGCAATGTATTGTAGAAGCATACTATGTAACCAGCTTTTGTGTTTATAGTTTGTCCAACAGATTATGCAATTGTCCAACAATATTATGCAATGAAACTGTGACTGTTTGAAACAGTCTGTCTCCATTCAACAAATATTGATTGAGCACTGACTACATGCCAGGTACTATTCTAGGTGTGGGGACAGAGCGTGAACAAGAACAACATGGTGCCTGCACTCACATTGCTAACATCCTCTTTCAGGGAGGAATAGAGATGATTTTGTTTTGTTTTGTTTTGTTTTTTGGTGGGGTGAGGAGAGGGAAACAATAAACATGCAGGAAGAGAGAAAACCATGTGCAAACTTGAGGATGGGTACAACATGAAGCATGGTGCTGGCATGTCCCAGAAGCTGAGAGAAAGCCAATGTGGCTACAGCCCAGTAATGGAGAGGACAGGGTCCAGATTGTGCAGGGCCTTGTGTCGCGTTAAAGATATTCATTTCTCTTCTAAGAGCAAAGGGAAGCCATTTAGACAGGAGAATGATGAACAGATTGCCATTCCTGGATATACCTCAGAGTCTGAATACTTAGCCAATTGTTTATCCTACTGAGGCATCTCTCAGCTGGCAGATTACTCAAAGATCTGGTTTCCGTTTGGCTTTGTTTGCTCTTGTCCCAAACACAAATATTGCTGAGCAGGGTCTGCATTTTGAGCCACTTCCCTTCCACCTTCACAATTCACTTTCATTGTCCGGGGCCATTTCTGCTTCTACCCCACTCCAAACTTCAAGCCAAATGGTAACAGAAAACTAAAATCCATACTATAAGAGCCTGGGGTTGACAGAACTAAAGCCACTAGCACTCAGAACAGTTTAAGAGAGTTTAAATTTCAATATCAAAAGATAAAACAGTATGAAAACATTTCCCTTTGTTAGAGTAGAAGGTTTTGCCTCTATTCTACTCCACTCTGCTGACCTAATTCCAAACTGGAAATCTTACAACTGCTAACTCTATTTTACCTTCTCAGTTTCCTTCTTGATTGCCTGTTGCCTGGAAGCCTCAAGATCCACATGACCACCTCCCTTCTTTTCCCTGCATTCCAGAGGTGGCTGTAGATCTGGACTGGTAGGCAGAGCTGACTCCATGAACTGTACCACACTGGGTGTGACAGGAGAAGCGTAAGCTTCTTATGTCATGCACATGTCTGGCAACTTGGTGTATTAGGCCATTCTTGCATTGCTATAAAGAAATACTTGAGACTGGGTAATTTGTAAGGAAAAGAAGTTTAATTGGCTCACAGTTCTACAGGCTTTACGGGAAGCATGGTGCTGTCATCTGCTCAGTTTCTGGTGAAGCCTCAGGGAGCTTTCAATCACAGTGGAAGGTGAAGTTGGTAGCAAGCAATCACACGGTGAAAGCAAGAGCAGGAGAGAGAGAGGGAAAGAGAGAAAGAGGGTGGGAGGTGGGGGTGTGCCACACACTTTTAAATGACCAGATCTCACAAGAACTCATCATCACAAAGACAGTACCAAGCCATGACGGATCCACCCCATGATTCAGACATCTCCCACCAGAACCCATCTCCAGTATTGGGGATTACAATTCAACATGAGATTTGAGCGGAGACAAATATCCAAACTATATCACTTGGCTTGTGTCTGGGAAGTGTGAATCCCCAGGCTGAATGATTAATTAGAATGACAGTAGAGGCCTGCTCAAGGCGAATGCCCAGGATTCAAGGTATGGCTGCATCACAGGCACAGGGAAGCCTGGTAGACTTGTCCTTGTGGCGTGGGCCATGGAGCCAATGCACTATGTGGATTTTATTGAAAATATCTGCCCTTTACTAGAGAGACCATAAACCCAGTGTGAAATATGCCACTCACCCCTACCTGACAATGGGGGTGGGAAGCTGTTTTTGCCTTACAAGTAAAAGCAGGAACTTGTTACTTTTGTAATTACCTCTACTTCATTTGCTGACCTTTGACTTCTACCCCTTATGCATTCCGAACCTCCCTGTTCGACCCCATTAAATCAGCCCCAATTTAAGGAAGTTTTGCATTGTCCCTCAGTTCTTTGTACTTAACAAATACAATCTTATTTAATTTTTTTCAAATCTCTGTGATGGCAATGCAATGCAATTAGCTCATCGAATAAACCTGATGTTGAGTCTAAGCTGTGTTTTCCTTCTTAAGCAGTCTAATCTCACAGAACCTTATTTTCTCAACTAGACAATAGTGGGAAGCCACCTCATTGGTGTTGGGAAAGTTAAATGAGATAATGCACAGTCTGGCACAGTGTTTGTGTTCAGTAAAAGTTAGCTGTTGTTATTGTTCCCACTAACCCAGGCAGGAAGAAATCACCCGGGGGTTGGTCTTGTCCTATAGAAATCTTAGACACTTGAAGATGATCCAAAGTTTCTCTACTGCAGCTCAATTGAGTATTCTTTGCAAAATACAACAGACTGTATTTTGTTCTCCGCTCTAACCACCAAGATTAAGAGGCTGAATGTCACCTGCTAGACACAGCTCTGTGTTATACAGATGTTCTTTTGAACTGCATGCCCTTATAAACAAATGAATTCTGTAATGGAAGCACCAATATTTTTTATTTAGAGTCAAAATGCAGAGACAGGCGGATCTCAAGCCAATAAACCCAGGGTTCCAAAGTCCTAATTTCCTACAATGTGGTGAAATCCTCCCCGACACTGCTGGTGGGTGGGTTTGAGAGCAACATAATAATCAGTCCCATGCTTCATCTTTTGTCTGTAGCAATCCCCATGCCAGAGACCTTTCTTTTCTGTGGCTAAGCGATCTTCTCCCTGGGCTTCTGGATGCTCATTTCAAGAGTACTCCATTTCAGTGACTCATAGCTAATTTACTTATCCTTGGATGAGGTTCTGGGCTCTGTACAAAGTGTTCTGGAAACACAGTCCTTGTCCTTAAGTTCCCTTCAGTATTCTCTTTATTAGTAAAATTGTACTTCTCCTTTTCTCCAAACATACCTGGTTCTTTCCTGCTTCTATACTTTTGCTCATAATATTTACTTCCAGGAATACCATCTCCGTTCCCTACCTTCCCTCCCTACCCATATCTTCTCTACTTGTCAATATTCTTCTTAGCTATTTTAGTTCAATTCAAATACCTCCTTGCAGCTTTTCTCCTGCTTTCCCATATCCCTCTTTCTCCTCCAAAGTCTCACCTTAGAGTTCTTATCTTATTCAAATTATCATTTTGGAGTGTCATTTCCTATTTACACATTTGTCTTCCCTAATTCAGGATAATATACTAAAGAGAGAAATCTGTTATTCCCCTTTGGGTCTCCTACAACATTTACAGAACTTCACAGTTGATACGAAAGTTTGAGTGATTGATTGAATTCATTTATTCATTCAACGTATATATTGGCTACCTGCCCACTGTGGACCAAGCATTTTTGTAGGAGCAGGAGACATACAGACGATTAGATAAAGTTCCTGTCCCTGGGAAGCTCACATTCTATGTGAGTTAATTGCAAAATGATTCTAATAGTAGACATGCAGGATGTTAGAAAGAAAAAAATGGATGTTACCACAAAACAAGAAAGTATGGCAAATATTTAACATCTTTGTTATTCCTATGCTAATTTTTCCCATCAACTAATACTTACCTTTTTTGTTTGTTTGTTTTTTTGAGACAGGGTCTTACTCTGTCACCCAGGCTGGAGTGCAGTGGCACGACCTTGGCTCACTGCAATTTTCACTTCCCAGGCTCAAGTGATCCTCCCACTTCAGCCTCCTGAGTAGCTGGGACTACAGATGCATGCTAGCCACACTTGGCTAATTTTTTTGTATTTTTTTTTTAAGATGAGGTTTCACCATGTTACTCAGACTGGTCTCGAACCCTGGGCTTCGGCCATCCACCCTCCTCGGTCTCCGGGGATTACAGAACATGAGCCACTTTAACAGATACCATTTTATTCTATCCTTACAACCAAGTTGAGGAGCTATTATTACAGTTGAGGAGACAACAGCTCTTGCAGGCTAAATAACATATCTGAGCATGAGAGTGTAAATGAATGAGAAGGTTGAGATTTGAATTCCACTCTACCTAACTCCAAAGACGCTAGCAAAGAGCCGCAGTGCCAACAGACGAAGCAGCCTGACCCACAGCGTGCATCCGTTTTCCCCTCGGCATAGTTTCCCTGTAGCAGCCTTCATTGCCACAACTTTACACACCACTTTTGATATACATTATTAGCCGAAAACATTTTCTTCATAAATTTTAACAAATTCAGTTTCTACATTTAGAAAACTGTGTTGCCAGCCGTTCCTTTGTCCAGAGAGTGTAGGTTAGGAGAGCAGTCATCATTAATTTGAGTTTTGCCATGTCATATGCAGTGACAGCCCAGCTTCTTGAAGGTATTGCCATACCCCACACACCTAATAGGTCCAACCACTGACAACGTTTCTATATTCCACATACCCAACCAATAACTAACTTGTAAATCATCTTCTAGAAACTCACAGTTTCAACATGTGATGGCTCTGGTGACAGATGTGATTGTGTTCAAGGTCGCCCCTGGAGAAACGATTTGAATATAATCAGTTGACCTTCGAGGCAAAGTAACGCCGTCGTTAAAATAGAAAAGGCGGCCGGGCGCGGTGGCTCAAGCCGGTAATCCCAGCACTTTGGGAGGCCGAGACGGGTGGATCACAAGGTCAGGAGATCAAGACCATCCTGGCTAACCCGGTGAAACCCCGTCTCTACTAAAAAATACAAAAAACTAGCCGGGCGAGGTGGCGGGCGCCTGTAGTCCCAGCTACTCGGGAGGCTGAGGCAGGAGAATGGCGGGAACCCGGGAGGCGGAGCTTGCAGTGAGCTGAGATCCGGCCACTGCACTCCAGCCTGGGCGACAGAGCGAGACTCCGTCTCAAAAAAAAAAAAAAAAAAAAATAGGAAAGGCACTGCAGAGTGAGCTTCCTGAGAGGAAAAACTGTCTTGGAACTCTATCTCCACTATCTCTGGGACACACTCCTCTTTCAATAGGTGTTTGTTAAATAAAATGAATACATAAATGATTTCCTTTTTAACATCACTCTGGAAATAATTTAATATTATTATTATTATTATTATTATTATTGTTATCATACCACTGCACTCCAGTCTGGGTGACAGAGCAAGACCTTGTCTCAGTTAGTAATATAATTATTCATTATTAATGGCTCACTGCAGCCTGGACCTCTCATGCTCAAGTGAACCTCCCACCTCAGCCTCCCAGCTAGCTGGCACCACAGATGACTGCCATCATCCCAGCTGTTTGTTTGTTTGTTTGTTTTGTAGAGACAGGGTTTTGCCATGTTGCTCAGGCTGGTCCGGAACTCCTGGGCTCAGGTTATCCACCACCTCAGCCTCCCAAAGTACTGGGATTACAGGCATGACCCATCACACCTGGCTGAAAATAATTTAAAATGAGATGTATAATGTGGCCAAAAGAATATTGACCTTGCAGTTAAAAAAAAAAAAAAAAAAGAATTTGGTTCCTAGCTCCAGTACTTGATATTTATGCATGGCATGATGCAAATAAGTAAACTGCGTTAACATTTTTTCACCTATAAAATGAGCATAATGTTGTTGACACATGACTGTTGTGAAGAAAAAATGGGATAACAATGGAGTGCGCAACAGTGTCAGCACACAGCAGGTCCTCACGAATGTTTCCTTCCTCTGGAAAGCAAATTTGCACGATTGGTTTGCACTTTTTCGTAAAACATAGATCAAAAGAGTCAGATTAGGTCTGGAGTGTACCCTTATTATCCTTATTTGAAAAGTCTTGTGATGTGGACATAGCGGTTGTTCATAATTTTAAATGACCATTGATAGGCCAGTGGCAGGTCCTGAGTTACTGTCCTTGCCAGGAGTTGGCAGTAGTATGGTAGCACACATGGGACAATAAAGTGCCACTTGAAGTATCTCCCACAATATTCACAGGAAGGCTTTAAGTCCATTTAGCCCTTTAGTCTGAGAGCTTCATAATGAAAGGGGTTTCAAGGCACCAGAAGTTCCCATTATTCCAAACAGGTGAATGTTCCTCTAATTTCCCAGAGGTTTTCTGTCCAGTGATCTGATCTGCTATCTCCAGATATCTTGGTTGTTGATATCTGAATGAAAGGGAGTAAAGTGAGCAAGAGCTTCAGAAAGCACTCAAGAGTACTTGTAGCATGAGGTGTTGTCAGCTCATTTGAATTTTGCACCTATTTCCATAGGCTATACCAACAAGAGTAGCTTCAAAAGCGACAGGTAAAGCTGTTGGCATATAGCAAACGATCAACAAATGCCACTTCCTCTCCTCCTAGAAGAAATCCTCCTATCACAGCCACAGTATTTAGGCAAACCCTCAAAGCTGATCCACAACAAACTAAGAAAGTATAGTGCAGTGGCTTTAGCAGCTACCAGGCAATGTGGCCTTGAATAAGGTTTTTCACTAGTGTCATCAAGTGACAACCACTTGAGTCAATTATCTCTACCCTATTATCAGTTATGTGAGACAGATATTTTCATCCGCAATTTTTTTTTTTTTTTTTTTTTCAGACGGAGTCTCGCTCTGTCGCCCAGGCTGGAGTGCAGTGGCCGGATCTCAGCTCACTGCAAGCTCCGCCTCCCGGGTTCAGGCCATTCTCCTGCCTCAGCCTCCCGAGTAGCTGGGACTACAGGCGCCCGCCACCTCGCCTGGCTAGTTTTTTTTTGTATTTTTTAGTAGAGACGGGGTTTCACCGTGTTAGCCAGGATGGCCTCCATCTCCTGACCTCGTGATCCGCCCGTCTCGGCCTCCCAAAGTGCTGGGATTACAGGCATGCGCCACCGCGCCCGGCTCATCCTCATTCTTAGAAATAAAGACAATGTCAAAAATGTTAGAAAGCTTCCCAAGGTCTCACAGCCTGTGAGTGGTTAAAACCCTAGATCCCTTTGACCGCAAATTACAGTTTCACTGTACTTCTAGATCTTCAGCTCTGACATGTCATCTAGAAAAATCTTTCCCAGTTCTAAATACCTACATTTTTATTATGCAATTTAATAAAAAATTGAAGTTCTACTACTCAGGTTTTCCTATGCTAGGTGTAGTTAGGTGATGTCAGGAAGAATAAAATGTGAAATCTATATTGACACACACACACAATAATCATAATACAAGACTGAAATGGGAACAGTCAAGAAGCACTAAAAAAAGGGCTGAGGGACTTCAGAAAAGCCAGCAATTGGGTCTTGCAATTGAGCGGGCCAAAGGAGACTTCCGGGAGGAGGAGGAAGAATACGATCTAGACCTCTCAAATGTCCACTCAGTGTTCAAAGAAAGATACTTCTATTTCATAGGCACCAAGACTTCTGTGCTTTTTCTGCTTCTCCATTTAGGTTGAGAGAACCACTCTGTGAACTGAGAGCTTGATATTATTTTGGACAATTTAAAGGCAAGAGATTCCTAGTGCCCATAATAAGGCGTATTTCAAAATGCTTGCTTTAAAAGACTATGCTATTTAAGGTTCAGTTCATCTAAATCCTTTCACTTCATCATTTTTTTTTTTTTTTTTTTTTTTTTTTTTTTTTTTTTTTTTTTGAGACGGAGTCTCGCCCTGTCGCCCGGGCTGGAGTGCAGTGGCCGGATCTCAGCTCACTGCAAGCTCTGCCTCCCGGGTTTACGCCATTCTCCTGCCTCAGCCTCCCGAGTAGCTGGGACTACAGGCGCCCGCCACCTCGCCCGGCTAGTTTTTTGTATTTTTTTTAGTAGAGACGGGGTTTCACCGTGTTCGCCAGGATGGTCTCGATCTCCTGACCTCGTGATCCACCCGTCTCGGCCTCCCAAAGTGCTGGGATTACAGGCTTGAGCCACCGCGCCCGGCCTCACTTCATCATTATTGTCATTTCTTCTATAAATCATGCACACATGGACATCTAAATAATTCAGAGCCTTACTGTCAAACTTTTTTTCTTGGTTCAAGGTGGGTGGGTAGAGGGTTTGGATTTCAAACCTTGGACACCAAACAGAGCTCTGCTTGTTTAGAAATCATACAATGACAAGGGAAAACACAGGTTGCACTCACCGTGTGCCAGGCATGGTTCTCAGTGCTTCACATATACTATTCTCATTTAGTATATGCAATTATCTATGAGATAGATACTATTAATATTCCCATTTTACAGATGGAAAAGCTGAGACACCAAGAGGTTAAATAATTTGTCAAAGATCACTCAGCGATTAATTGTCAGAGCCCAGGTTTAAACTAACAAAGCCTCGTTCTTGAAAATGTGTTCTTCACCGCTGTTCCACATGGCCGCCTCCTATGTGTACACAAACTGATTCATCTGGTTTAAAAATCAATAAAAGGAGAAAAACTATCATGATTCCAACATTTGAGGAAAATCAAAAGTGCGTGTGTGTGTGTGTGTGTTTTACTGTAAATTTTTGGCTCAATGTATGATTCATAGTTTTAATGGTCTAAATTTTATAGGCTTAGATTTTCTAAATTATTGTTAAAATGTATATATTGCTATTTTTGTAATATTGAATGTAAATCAAGATCATTGCAGAAAAATGTTATACACAGTATAGTATAAAGAGGACAACAAAATCACTTATGAGACTGCTACTTACATTTTTGGAGGATTTCCTTATAAATTTTGTTTTATATGTAGAGCTATGTATTTGCCTTCTCTTTGCACATATTGGAGACCATGATATACCCAGCTTAATATATTGATGTTTGTTCATGTTGTCACATCTTATTGAAAAATTTTTGGCCAGGCTCAGTGGCTCACGCTTGTAATCCCAGCACTTTGGGAGGCCGAGGTGGGTGGATCATGAGGTCAGGAGATCAAGACCATCCTGGCCAACACAATGAAATCCCATCTCTACTAAAAAAATACAAAAAAATTAGCCGGGCATGGTGGCGGGCGCCTGTGGTCCCAGCTACTCAGGAGGCTGAGGCAGGAGAATGGCGCAAACCCAGGAGGCGGAGCTTGCAGTGAGCCAAGATCACGCCACTGCACTCCAGCCTGGGCAGCAGAGCAAGACTCCATCTCAAAAAAAAAAAAAAATTTGTTTCATCCTCATTTTAAGGGCAGAAAAATATTCCATCAAATGAATATTCTATAATATATTTAATAAAACCTCTATTTTAGGCATTCCTGTTATTTCCACTTTTCTTGTTAAAATAAATATTTCAATAAACATCCCTGTACACTTTTATAACTGAATATTACTTTCTTAAGCTGTGTTAGGTTTATATCTAATTTAATTAATTCCATAAATTAATATATACTAAATGTCTATAAAGTACCAGTTGCAGTTGAGGGGCTAAGGACACTGTGGTGTCACTGGATCAAAAGGGATGAATATGGTTAAGAATCTTGACACATATGACTAACTACTTCACTTCAAAGTTGTTCCAGTAATTTATCCTACATGAGTTGTCTAAGATTTTGCATCTCACTAAATCCTATATGCATTAAGCATTATAGTCCACAATTTGAAAGGTGAAAAATTGTATCTCATCATTTCCTTTATATTCCTTTTACTTCTTGTGAAGTTATACTTTTTTTGTATATTTATTATTCATAAATGTTTAATTTTTAAACTCTTGTTCAGGGCCTAGTCTAATTGAAAAAAAAAATCCCCATTCCATATTTCTTTATAGCTTGAGAAAATGCATATCAAAAATACCCCCTGAAAGCCTTAATGTTGCCTTTTAGTACCCATAAAAGTCAAGGTCAGGCTTTTAATACTTCCAGCTCTCAGAAATCTGGGTTATTGGAGAACATCAAAATGGGCTCACTGTCTGCATAGAGAGCTTAGAATGACCTGGGCAGGGACATTAAACCAAATTGGTAGAAGACATAAAATCTGTTGGCCTCAGCTCAAGAAGTTTAGCAGGCATATCAATAGTTAGAGAAGTTCTTTCTACAAAATGTTTTAAAAGACCCAAGTTTGTCTCGAAGGCAAATTGTTATTTAATGTAACTTGAAATAATGTAATAATGTTACTGAATGTAACATGTGCATCTCACTGAATCCTATATGCAAAAAGTGTTTCAAAATGAAAGTCTCTTTGTAACCTGTTCTTAGAAATAGCATCCTTTAATCTTTGCCATATTCTGTTCATTATAAGTGAATCACTAAGTCCATACACATCAAGTCATTATAAAAGGGCATGAATACAAGAAGGCAAAGATTGTTGGGGACCATTTCAGAAACTGCCAATTACACTTTCTATCCTTTACCATATTTTATGTTCTTCATAGCACTTAGTATTCACTAAAATTATTTGTTTGCTTATATTTTTATCATCTATTTCCCTTCTCTAGAATGTAAGCTCCATGAGAGCAGGGACTTTATCTAAAGTCTTGTTTGCCACATTATCCCCAGAACCTCAACTGTATCTGGCATATAGCAGGTATTAAATAAATATTTTTTAGTTGATTAATTAATTGATGAATCTGATAGAATACAATGGACTGGGAAAGCATGTTTATTGGTCAAAAGGGTCTGTTGAGTCAAACAGACTTGAGTTACATTCTTGCATTTGCCACTTACCAGCTGCGTGACCTTGGACACATCAGCTAACAATTTTCTATCTCAATTCCCATATTGCAGTTAGTTGACTTGCAGATTTAACTTGACCTTGACATAACTCAGAGACAGAGAGAGAGAACTTGACACATAGTAAGCGTCCAATACATAGTCATTATCCTTATAATTCAAATGATGGTTCTGATCTGTGTGTAAGACTAAGCCCAGCAGGTCAGCCTTGTACTGGGACCCATTTGCAATGAGATCTGCTGGGGAGAAGTGTGTGCATCATTTCCCAGGAGGGTTCACTCCTTCCCCACCCACCTGGGGCCTTATTTGGCCAAACTGACCCATGGAGAAAGAGAAAGAGGGGGTTACCAAAGCAGAGATCCACATTGCAAGGAGCCCATTACCAGTCACTACCTAGCTCCTGACCACTGCCCTCAGGCTGAGCTACTGACCACCCTGCTGAGTTTGTGCTGAACCCTCTGTACTCTTTCACTCTGTCGCCATTCAAATGGAAGGGGAGGCCTTGCTCTTCAGAGTTTCCCAGTACCATCTAGTTAGTTCCCAGCTAACTAACCTCAAATAAGAGCAACACTGAGGAAACCAACCTTCTGCATACACTCTGACCGACTGAACTAAACCACTGTGGCCACAATCTGATTAAACAAGTCAAGTTGGTTGCGTCAGGGTTAAACTTTTTCCCTTACCTCAGATGAGTTGAAGCTTTTCACAGTAAACAACAGTACATCCAAACATTTTTAATAGTTAGAACTTGTTTATTATTTATTTGTCCATCCACACCACATTTATTTAGTTTAGTGCAAAGCACCATGCATGGATCTGGCAAGATTCACAGATGGGAGAATTGATTTAAGAAATTGTGACAGAGTGCAGTGGGATCTAGGAGGGAACACCTAACTCAGGTATTCATATTTTTAAAAAATCTTTGAAATGGATCTTGAAGAATAAATGATTCCTTTCTTCAACTCATACTTACCAAGTTTTTACTACATGCTAAGGAAAGTACTAGGTAATAGAGAAAAAAACAGTGAATTGAGGTCAGGTGCAGTAGCTTATGCCTGTAATCCCAGCTCTTTGAGAGGCTGAGGTGGGAGGATCGTTTGAGCCCAGGAGTTCAAGACCAACCTGGACAACATAGTGAGACACCATTTCTACAAAAAACAAAAAACAAAAAATTAGCTGGGTGTGGTGGCCCATACCTGTAATCCCGGCTACATGGGAGGCTGAGGCAAGAGGATCACTTGAGCCCAGGAAGTTGAGGCTGCAGTGAGCCATGTTCAGGCCACTGCACTCCATCCTGGACAACAGAGCAAGACTGTTTCAAGAAAACAAAAACAGGCCGAGCACAGTGGTTCAAGCCTGTAATACCAGCACATTGGGAGACCAAGGTGAGTAGATCACTTGAGCCCAGTTCGAGACTAACCTGGGCTACATGGCAAAACCCAGTCTCTACAAAAAATACAAAACTTAGCTGGGCATTGTGGTGTGCATGGTGGTGTATGCCCAAGTCCCAGCTACTTGGGAAGCTGAAGTGGGAGGATCGCTTGAGCCTGGAAAATCAAGGCTGCAGTGAGTTGTGACTGCGCCACTGCACTCCAGCCTGGTTGACAGAGGAGACCCTGTTTCAAAACAAAAACAAAAACAAAAACAGTGAAAGAAACACGGTTTCTTTCCTCAAATTGCTCCTTGTTTTGTGGAGAATAAAAGGGCAGGTGGGAAGTCCCTAGAGAGCAAGTGAGTGTAGGATTTAAGAAAAGAGAAGTTCATGACTTAATATTTTAGTATGGCTAGAACACGTCAAATGTGGACATGAGGGGAACTGGGAGGGAGTTCGTGGGAGACAAACCTGAACAGAGATGTTTGGTCCAGATGTGAAGAGCTAGGTATCAAGCTAAAGAGTTTCAACAGAATTCTGTAAGCAGCATCAGCTGTAGAGGGGGTGTGTAGGGGAATTATGTTATTAGATCTCTGTCTACAAAGATTCCACAGGCACTTATGTTGTACCGTGAGAGAGTGAAAGCAAGAAAAGTTTTACAGTTTTCAAGGCAAGAAATAACTGGGCCCTGAACTAAGATATATGCAAGTAGAAACAGAGAGATGGACAGGAGTCAAAGGTAGATCAGAAGGAAAGCTATAAAACACTGGGAGACACTACATGCTCTCAAACGAGTTTAGAGTCCTTTTAAGTCACCTACTCTACTCCTACTTCACAGGTAAGAAATTTTCTTCCACAGGGGTCAAGTTATTTGCTCAGAATTACACATAGCTGGCAGCTTTTCCCAGTCTGGTCATTTTGGTTATTGCTATATATATTAGTTTGCTAGGGCTGCTGTAACAAAGTACCATAAATTGGGTGGCTTAAAATAATAGAAATTTATTGTCTCCTACTTCTGGAGAACTCCAAAATCAAGGTATTAGCAGGGCCAAGCTCATTCTGAAGCCTCTAGGGAACCCTGCCTTGCCTCTTCCTGGCTTCTGGTGGTTTGTCAACAGTCTTCAGTGTTTCTTGGCTTGTAGATTTACCAGTCCAATCCTCTGTGTTCACATGGCTTTCTTCCTGTGTGCACCTGCCTTCACACTGTCATCTTCTTATAAGGACACCTGTCATGTTGGATAGGAAGCCCACGCTACTCCTATATACGTCATCTTAACTAATTATATCTGCAGTGAACCTGTTCCCAAATAATGTGACCCTTCCAAGTAAGAAATTTATTTAACCCATGATACCATATCAAATTTTCTGACAAAAAAAGAAAAAGGACACTCTCTTGGAATGAATTTGCTTCCCTTTGCCTAAATATAGGTAAAGATCTCTTAGGCCCATATACAGAGATCCAATTACTCAAAACTAAGGAGGTCTTGCACTCTTGGTTAAAGGTACTCATTTTAAACTTCTCCATTTGGACTTGAAGTGATTGGAATAATGGCGGTACTGTCTGGAGATCTCAACTTCCGGTTTCATTGTTTCCGCATTCAGTATCTCCATCCTGATGTCCTAATGTGATCTTTTGCAAGTCCCTGAGCTTACCCACAGATTGTCAGTTTATCTTTCTGTACAGCGGGAAGAAGGAGACCTTCTCTGTGTTGCAGTAAACTAAGCCTCGAGTGGACGGCGAATCTACGAAGTTATATATTAGTCAGCAATTGCATTTCTCAGGAGAAAGGACCAGTAGCAATAGCAGAATGTTACCATTTCTGTAGTCTTCTTGATTTTTGACTAATGAGGAACCTAAGAGTCCAAAATAGCTGATTTGCCCTCACCCAGGAAATGCATCCCCTACCCGACTTCCTCCAGAAGTCTCTGGGTTCTACAGCTGCTATAACATCATACCTTCCCAGGGCTTTCACCTCTGTACAGACTCCTAGTCTGCTCTGCTTTGTCAAAAGTTTTTCTAAACTTCTCTGGCACCAGAAGCACCCCTTGAGGGATGTTCAGCTGAGGAAACGGAATGGTGATAACAGCATTAGTTCAGATACTTCACATTTATGTCTTTCTTGTAAAGAGCGCCAGGGCCTTATAGAATCACTCAAAGGCCCATTGCATTAATCTCAAGGCTCCCAAACAAGTGAAAGTTAGATCACACTAAAGCCACCTTCATTCAGAGTTTGTGGTCAATCAAACAGAGCCTAAACTGAAATTTAATTTTGCCCTAGCAGTGAGAATTTGCTAAGCAAATTAATGCTAGAGGGCAAACAAGGCTTCTTGAGTCTGCCTAAGAGCCTTTAAAGGACAACATGCTTTCAAGGGCTGGAAGCAGTCTTTTTACATGCTAATTACAAATCCTACAGTATTTGTGAAAGCAGGTCCCTCTGGGATTTCTATCAGCCAACAAGTTGTTTATTTCCAGTTTAAAGGAGGTGGAGGGTCTATGAATTATTGAGTAGCTACTATGTGTTTTGCTTGCGCTTGGTGGTGAGAGATTGTTTATCTTCATAACTATCCTTCGAGCTAAGCATTGCTCCAGCTTGTACCTGTGGAATGGAGAGGTGGCTGGAAGTACAGAGCTAGTAATGGGTGTAGCTGGGATTCAAACGCTGGGAAGCCTAACCTCTGGAGGCTGTGCTCTCTCCTCCAGCATATTACCAACCTTTGAATGTAATGTCAGCTTTTCTTTAAGGAATATTCTCAAATCCAGCATTCTTAGTATTTCAGAATAGCCCGTCCCTAATTAGTTCAAATTAGCTAGCTTTGTAAACCCTTTTTCATTTCAGTAATGAGGAAAACGAGGCATTCAGCCAAGAAACAAACTGTGGAAGGATAGGTTGCAGCAGGTCTGGGCTAATAAATTGCAGTCCATGGTGCTTCCTGAGACCTACCAAGGACTCTGAAAGAAGACAAGATGAAAAATCACTCCCTCTCTTAGATATATATTTTCTTTTGGAAAGATGTGTTTTCACCACTCACAGGAAAGACTGCTTGCTGGCCTTAGATAGCACAGAAATTGTCCTCAGATAATGCCGGTGAGGAACCTGCCTGGGAGGTCTAATCGACCTGGGATATGTAATAGTAGGTTTAACCCTTCGATTGCACCCTTTTCCAATACTGCTGTCACTGCCTACCAAGATCAGAAAAACTGACAAAATATTGGGAAATAACTTCATGTTTTCAGAAATGCTACAAAGCCCTCTCCACTCCCACCCATGAGACAATGTCTACAAGTCACATCATACCCTTTCAGCTTAGACTTATTTTTAAAGCACACACAAAACACATTTTAGTGTAATTGGAGAATTAGCGCTTTTGCCCCAGAAATGAAACAGCTGTTGATTTCCAGGCTGCTTGTCATTAGAGAGAAGACTTGAAACATCAGAGGCAAATTCAAACTCTCTAAGAGGCAGTATTGAACTTTACTTGTAGCTCATGTGCCAAGAGCTGCCCAGCAGCACAATGCATGAAACAAAACAGGTTTCAAGCAATTATAAGACACAACATATAAATCAAGACTTCAGAATCTTTATTAATGCTGAATTTTTTATTACAAAAAAATACTTTCAGGAAAACAAATATGACTCATGACTTATGAGACTGGCTGCTTGGATGCAAATCATCTCAACTGCTTGCACACTCCTTGGTACCTTTTCAGCTAAAGAGTCATTCAGCCTCAGCTTCAAGTGCAGAGGAAGTGCAAATAACCCCTGCACTTCAGAGCACAGCTTGCTTTGCTAAGAGACAGTTGAGCAAAATCCCAGCACGCTCTGATTCATTCTGCCTGCTGATTGGTCGTTCTCCCTGGCTGCTGACATCATCCTGTTACTGGGTGGAAAACTTATGCAGCACAGCCCTGATGCTGACTTCTGATTCTTGTGAAGGGGACATTGTACTCAACAGCAAGATCAGATCGTAGCTCAAATGGAATTGGAAGATATCTTTTTTTGTGTGATCACTTCAGTCATCTTATGCCTCTTAAATTATAGAGCCCTCCCAACCCCCATGCAGTAATCTAGCAAATGCTATTGTGTGGCACTTTCCCTTCCAAGCCACCCAACCCCCAACAGCCTCTAGAATACAAGAGAATAAGAAAAAAACCTTATCGTTTGCCTTTGACTGTAGATGGAAGATGTCTTACATGTCTTCTAGGTGGGGCTGGCCTTCTGATTAGTTCATTTGTCTTTACTATCAGTATTAAACTATGTCTTCACTTGCTACAAAGAATTGTGAAGCAATATTTAGGACTTTCTATAAAAAATGCCTTATTACCTCTCATTTATTTTCCCAGCATTCTGTAAGCCTTAGGTAAACTGGGGAAGTAATGGCAAAGGCCAACTTGTCTGTTGCTCTTTACAGTGTGCAAAGAACTTTTTTATATACAGTGTCTCATATGTTCTTCACAGCAGTCCTATGAATGAGGTGCTATTACTTCCCCCACCGTATAGATAAGAAAACAAACCCCCAAATATTAAATCCGTTGCCAGCCACATAGCTCGCACATGACGAAGCTGGGACGCAAACCCATGGTTTTTAATCCTAGTTTTTGAACTCTTTTCACTCCATAGAATCTTTCAACCTTGGGAAGCTAAGTGATTTGCAAGAACCAGTGCAAATTAAGGAGCTAAACCAGTGCCAGAACCCAGCAATTCTTGTTCTCCACACGAGGCCTTTTCTTCTAAACCTCTTGGTAGCTCTGAAGACAACATTAGAGATGCTCTTAGATACACATTTGTTTTAGAAATCTTTGGCTTTCACAAGCTTTTACTGATTAAGTGCAGCTTTGAGGGAAAAAAAAAAAGAAGCCTAATAATTCAGATGCACATTTGCATTTATTACATAAGGCTTCCGTAAGGGATAAGATTATCCAGTTGCAGGCTTATTTTAAGTTTTAATGGAATGATTTTGACAGAGCAGAAATAGCAGGCTTAGTAACTAGCTCGGTAACTTAGATGTCAGAGACATTTCCATGGTGGATAGAGGGGCTCCTCAGCTCTCAGGAGACACTGGATTTCTCTTGTTTATCTCTGGCTGGGATGATTAACCACTCTTAGCTTGGCTTTCATCTTTCCTGGCACAGCTTTGTCTTTCATCTCATTCATTGCTCCAAAACCTTCTTCTTTTTAACCTTTAATTCACATACAAAATATTTCAGCTTCCCTAAGTTATTTTTACATAAGCAGAGCAGAAAAACATGGATATACTTCACGGAGCCGGCCACATTTGGTTTGCTCAGGCGAAAACAATGCTCCCTTATCCATCTTTATTTTTAAATGAGACAAAGAATCCTTCAAAAAGGCTTAGGAAACTAAAATGTTGGAGGAAAGGAATGAAAGAATGGGGGGCAAAGATTAATCAGACATGGAGGTGAATATTTTTATTTTCTATCTTGATCTTTGTGACTGCAGCCCCAAAACACATAGTGGGGTGACTTATATTTCACAATGTGCATAGCTGATTCTGTGTACTTTGCAATCTTCTCTCATTTTCCCAGTAATTGCCTTTTTTCACCATGGGGCTGTTTGTCCCCTTGACGCCCAGGTCTCCTACTTCCTGTGTATGACTTAGGCACATCTAGCTCACTCTAAATTTCAGCAAAATGTTCTCTCTGAAAGTGACTTCATTTCACACCACTCAGATCTTCACATTTTCACCGCCTGTGGAAATACAAACTTACTGATTTTTGTCTTTCTGTGTTATTTGAAGGTAACAAACAACTTGCTGTGCTGAAAAACAGAACTGTTGTCTCATGGAGTCCCCAGAGTAATGGGCAGTTCCCACATCCAGCTCTCTGCCTCCCTGTTCAGTGGACCTACCACACCTTTGCTTCTGCTATCTCTTTTGCCTGAAATGTGTGTCTTAAAATATGGCACAGTAAATGCTGAGCAAAAACAACAAAATCTTATGGTCACATAGTTAGTGGCGGTTGAAACTGAAATTAGACCTCAGCCTCACATGATTATTAAACGAACATTTTAATGATAAAGAAAGACGTTAATGTAGGCTAAAAACAATGTGTGCACCATCCAATTCCAAAACTCCAGACAGGCACAGTGACTAACACCTGGAATCCTAGCACTTTGGGAGGCCAAGGCAGGTGGATCACTTGACGTCAGGAGTTCGAGACCAACCTGGCCAACATGATGAAACCTATTAAAAATATAAAGAAATTAGCCAGGTGTGGTGGCAGGAGCCTGTAATCCCAGCTACTCAGGAGACTAAGGCTTGAGAATCGCTTGAACTCGGGAAGTGGAGGTTGCGGTGAGCCGAGATGGCGCCACTGCACTGCAGCCTGGGTGACAGAGCAAGACTCCGACTCAAAAACAAACGAACAAACAAAAAACAAAAGTCCAGACATGAAAGTCCCTGCTGTGAGTCTGGGACTTGGAATCAACCCACCCAGCCCCACTCCCACTTCATCCATTTCTCCTACCTATTTTTCACTCTGGGAGATTCATTTTGCCCAGATAGTAGGAGCAAATCAGGCCCACAGCTAGACATTATGTTCTAAGCTAGATGATCTCTAAGGACGCTTCCAGTATGACATTCTATGACTTTGAGCCCTTTGCAAAATTGTGTGCCGGATTAAGAGTTCAGGCTGTGGAATCAGGTCCTATTAAAACCTCAGCTCTGCAACACACCAGCAGACTACAGGGAGAGTGGAAGAGACGGAAACCAAGATAAGAGTGGGGATGATTTAACCTCCCTCTGTCTGTTTCTTTCTTTCTTTCTTTTTAATAAATCAAGCAGAGTAACATACCTGCCTCTTATAGAAGAGGATTAAATAGGATAATACTTGTGAAATCCCTAACACAGAATTGGATGTGGGATGTTCGAAAATCCCAGTAAATGTTGCCAAGTATTTTTGCCAAACTGATAGAAACTCAGATACATTAAGAAAGAAAAAAAAAAGATGGAGAAGAATTAATAAAAGCAAATTTCAAAAATCAGAATCTGTGGTCCTCATAGTTTAGGTAATCAAAGATAAAGGCAAAACATGCGGGGATAGAACGAAAACTCTAAATATCTCAAGATGGTTTACATCAAAAAGAAGAATTTTTATTTCTCTTTCAATGAGCTTTCCCAAATTAAGCTGTAGTTTTTATTATATTTATTTAGTATACCTGTTCACCATAGTTCTACTGTCAAATTCCAGGATCTTTCTACATGTCCTTCCCATGAAATTGGAGATCAGTGATAAGGGGGTTACACATCTCTTTTCTCCTGATTTCACTGCATCATTTGTAAAATCTCTGAGATAATCTGAAGACACTAAAAACTCCTACGACATATCAGGAAGTGCTCCAGAGACCAAAGTGTATGATTCTGTGGAGCCAACACCACGGCATGAACGTGGGACCCAGTTCCTAATCACATACAGCTAAACTGGGAACTGCCAGAAGGGCTACATTTTATATTTCAACCCTCAAAATTTATCAAATAGCCTGGCTGTTTTGAAAGTCCATAAAAAACCGGGTGCGGTGGTTCACGCCTGTAATCTCAGCACTTTGGGAGGCCAAGGCGGGCAGATCACGAGGTCAGGAGATTGAGACCATCCTGGCTAACACGGGGAAACCCCGTCTCTATTAAAAATACAAAAAATTAGCCGAGCGTGGTGGCAGGCGCCTGTAATCCCAGCTACTCAGGAGGCTGAGTCAGGAGAATCGCTTGAACCTGGAAGGTGGAGGTTGCAGTGAGCCAAGATCACGCCAGTGCACTCCAGCCTGGCAACAGAGTGAGACTCTGTCTCTAAATAAATAAATAAATAAATAAATAAATAAAAGTCCCTAAAAAATCATGCAGGTTAGGTTACTGAACAATGTTTACTGTCTGTCACGTGCAATACAAATACACTGTGCTCAATTTTGAGACTATTGTGATGAATAAAATAACAGCCCCATACTGATAGATGCATAACAACATTAAAATGTAATGTCATGAGTAGTGTGGCATAGGTATTCACAGGTCTGTGGATGCCCATAAATCAGGCACTTATTTCTAGCTGTAAAATAGGGAGAGGCTTCCCCGGGAAAAAACAGTGTATGGTACCCTACATGTACTGACCCATCAATTAAGAATCACCTGGAAAGAAATCTCTACTTGTGCCATGCTAAAGGGCTCAAGGACCCTCTGAGACCTGTCATCAAAAATTTTTTTTTTTTTTTTTTTGGTACAGTCTCATTTTATTGCCCAGGCTGGAGTGCAGTTGCGTGATCTTGGCTCACTGCAACCTCCGCCTCCCGGGTTCAAGTGATTCTCCTGCTTCTGCCTCCCTAGTAGCTGGGATTAAAGGCGTGCACCTCCATGCCCGGCTAATTTTTGTGTTTTTAGTAGAGACGGGGGTTTCACCATGTTGGGCAGGTTGGTCTCGATCTCCTACCTCAAGTGATCCGCCGGCCTCGGCCTCCCAAAGTGCTGGACCAATTTTTTAAGTAAGATCTTGAGTTAACAAAAAGAAGACATGTTCATCAGATCTGCATGTAGCATAAAGTTGGATGAAAGAGCTAGTAGCATGATTCAAAAAGATATAGCAGGCAGGGAGGATGGCCTGAAACCAAGAAAAATGTAAAAATTTGTATTTAAAAAAATCAAACGTATAAGAACAGGAGGTGAAAAAACTGGTTCAGAAGCACTCCATGTGAGAAGACACAGGGAATGATTAGCTGGAAGTTCTTGGTTTGACTATTAGCTTCTTTAATGAAACAAAATGTCATTACTAAACTGTCATATCTTCAAGGACAGGGGTCACATCTCAAATATTTTAATATCTCTCCCTTGTCTAGCATAGGGCATAAAACAGAGTATGTGCTCAATATATCTTTCTGAAATGGAGTCAAAACTAAGAATGGCCAAGGGAACAGCCTCCACTAAAGAATGGACTGTGGTCAGAACCACCAGAGAAGGCTGTTTCAGTTCTCGGCTCATGTACAGTCTTTCTGACACTGCCCTAGGCTTTCTCCTCCCATTTTCTTCTTAAGATAAAAGTCAAAATCTTTTGCATGATGTAGAAGGTGGGACCTCTTCCCCGTTTGTCCTAAAGCACCACTCCCCACTGCTCTCTTCCTGGCTCACATACTGCTCCCACTCTTTCAGTTCCTTCCAGTCTGAACAAGTGCCAGTCTCTTTTCATGGAACACTCCTCACCGGCCTCTCACACTCACACACATGCACATGCACACACACTCTTGTCTTTTTAACCTCCCCCTCTCTTTCTCTTTCTCCCCCTCTCCCAACTTTCCCTGTGTAGCTTCAGTGTAGGGGCCCCACAGGTTCAGCACATTTCTCCTCAAAGCAAAGAAAGGACAGCTGAGAGTACGGATGAACAAAGCCTCATAACCGCAGGGAGGGCTGTTCCCCGGAGGAACAGAGAATCACATACCAATGCGAGACCCACTGCATCTGGGGGAGGAGATTCCTAGAACAAGGACAGGGCTGAATACAAAGGAGAGGGGCAATTTTGCAGACCCAAGCTGGCTAAGAGTTACCCAAAGGATGACAAAAGTAGCAATTACTCACTGCAGCCTGAACACTAATTCCTATCCTGAAACTTACAACTATATTCAATATTACATTTACACATGATACATGATATAAATTTGGTTTACAACCACTGGTTATTAAAAACTCTTGAGTCATGCAACTCATATTTTATTAACCTGATAAGAATTCACTATTCTTGTAACAGATCAGATGACTTTTCTGCATGGACTTTATTTATTTTCTTCCAAAACATTATTGTATTGAGGATATAATGATGAGAAAAAGTGTCCTCATGAAGCATATAATCTCATGGAGAAGGCAACCAAGCAAAAAGACAAACAAACAAACAAACAAACACAATTGCAAAGAAGGTGAGAAGTATTGCAAGAAAATAACCCGTAACCATATTATTGTATCAAGATGTAAAATGATAAAGTGAAATAGTTTAATCAAGCTCCTTCATGACTAAATATCAGTTTTCTGTGTTAACTTGATGAAGATGGCAGAAAGGTTATTTTTACTAAAGTAAGTTTTTCCCTGGCATGTCTGAAGAAAAGGCATCTACTTACTTGGAGTTTCCAGTTTCAAACTCAGCAAAGGCACTACTGCAACACAGCAGACACTGAAATCGGCACCTTTGGAGGCACAGAAAATGTAACAGAGTAGTTCAAGTCAAACAGGTGGCTTCCATCAGTGGTTGGGTTGTAAAGAATAAAAAGGGAGAAAAGCGAGAAGATTGGCAATGTCTCAAATCCCACAACCCTCAATCCCTTATGTCACCCATAGTTCTGATGTGGGTCTTGAGTTTCACTTATTTTTCTCAGATTGATGCTTTCAGCTTTTCTAACAGGGTGTATGACCTCTCAGGTGTCACCTTTGCTGTGGATGTTCTTTTTTCCATGTGCAGTGATATGGCATATGACTTAACCTTCAGAATTTGAAGTTCACGAAAAGGTTTGGATGATCCCACTCTTCTCTTGGGCAGAGAATAGCAAAGCTTTATCTTACTTGCCTCTCCAGCCTCCATCGTAAATTTCAAGTTATTTTGCTCCTGAATAATGGCAGTGGTAGCTGAATTAGAAAGGTCACTGGAATTCTGATCTCAGCTTTTCACTTGTTTTTATTTTATTTTTATTTTATTTTATTTTATTTTTTTTGAGACGGAGTCTCGCTTTGTCGCCCAGGCTGGAGTGCAGTGGCCGGATCTCAGCTCACTGCAAGCTCCGCCTCCCGGGTTTACGCCATTCTCCTGCCTCAGCCTCCCGAGTAGCTGGGACTACAGGCGCCCACCACCTCGGCTAGTTTTTTGTATTTTTAGTAGAGACGGGGTTTCACCATATTAGCCAGGATGGTCTCGATCTCCTGACCTCGTGATCCGCCCGTCTCGGCCTCCCAAAGTGCTGGGATTACAGGCTTGAGCCACCGCGCCCGGCCTTTCACTTGTTTTTAAAAACGCTTCCTGTCGCTTGTTAAATCTTAGTTGCTATTGTTAAGTAGCACACTGTATTTACGGTGTGAGTTAAGAAACATCAAGAAAACTGTTCTGGATTACTTTGTCAACCCATTTACAGAAAGCACAGATGTGCTACCCTCAGGTGACCTAGGAGGCAATGGGTTCCCCTGTCATTGCTGGCCCACACTGTGTACCCAGATAGACTAACATTTTAATTTCTGCCTCTTTTGTGCCTTCCATTATCCTGGGGTCCAAGGTATAAACGTGTCTGGAATCACAATTTGTGGAAGGTTAGTAAAATTTTGAAACAGGACCAGGACCAGTCAGTGCTTGAGATGGATTTTTTGGAGTTTCTCCAAATGTATGGGTTGTCCATTTGTGTCATGTGGCCAGACTTGAGTCTAGAATAGACAGTTAAGACAAAATTATGCTTACTGCAGGCTAGTTTTACAATGGAAAAAAACTAAAGGGAGCAGTCTGGAGAGGATTGCCTCTGTGCTTTAGAAGGCTTTTTCCATAGAGGAATGCTGCTTGAACACAGTAAGGCTTTAGGATCCTTAGGAGGCCATTACTATATAAAGGATGATTTAAATGGAAAATGATGGTGAAGACTGAAAAGGCCCTGGTTGTTGGCAACTGTTCTGTCTACTCAAAAGGAAGATAGTTGGTATCCCAGCACCACCATGTATCAGCTATATGAATTTGAGAACGTTAACTTACTTCTCAGAAAAGCAGTGGTATTATGAAGTTAGGGTTAAATGAGTTAATACGTATAAATGTTTAGCGTGATGCCTGACACATTGAAAGTATTCTGCCAAATCTTATAAAGAGACAACCTAAAATATTATACTTTAGTGGTTTATATGGTTTTTGGGGTTCACTTTGGGAATTTGATGAAAACTGCAGATTCTTGCTCCTCAGGAAAATATATATATATACAAATTTTTTGCACAGCTTTAGGAAATTCAAAGATCCAAAGCAGTACAGTGATAGATTTAAGATTAAGATCCTTTGTTCTAGACCAAGACCCATTCCCAAAGAAAAAATAAGGTCCTCAGTTTAATTTATATTTTATATGTTTTTGATCATTTGTAATCGTAATCTCCTTTTTAAATTTGGAAGGGATCTTATCTAGTCTAAATTCTATATTTTATTTATTTTATTTTATTTAGGAGTAATAGTACTAAGGTCCTGAGAAAATACTTGGTATCTCAGTTAAGCTGAGAACTCTTTATCAATTTTGCATTTCTATAATAAAAAAATTAAATGCATTTTCTCTTTATCCACTACCCTTCATGTCTGAGCTCTTCCTTAAATTTTACTTATTTCTACTTTGTTCCTAATCCTGTTCTCTGAGATACATTTACAGCCCTGAGAAATTCATGTCTATTCCAAGGTCCATGACAGATATAACAATCTTTTCATTTCTGCGTATTTAAATTAGCATATTAAACTCTGCTCTGCCATATCCAGTTGATATTGTGGTATTTAATGGAAAAGAACTTTGTGCTGTGCTAGAGTAATAACTTCATCAGGTAGGAATTTAAATTAACAAAGACTTATTGAACACCTACAATGAGAGAAGCTTCATTCTATGTCATCTGGAATACATGAATGAACAGAATCCAGACACAGTGCGTGCCCTCATGGAGCTTAGAGTCTAACAATGAAAATGGTCTTTCTTTCAGAAGAACATTCTGAGGTTAGAATTCAGTTCATGGATGGGGCCAGAGATGAGCTGCAAATTTTCAGCTATGTGAATGCCACCAATGTCTCCATTACCACTCCACAAGACACTTGCTTTCATTTGCTTAAATAATAGCTGATTCATCATGGGCAGCACAAAACACAGAATGACCGAAGTATGTCTAGGCAAAATCCCATAACTTCCCCTGTCAGGAGCATGAACTACTGAGAGCAAATAGGACATATTTAGGTAAGTCATCTCTAGGCTTTTCAGTGCAAAAATAATTTTAAGCTCTTCTACTTTGCTACCAGGATAATTTGGGTGACTTTTGAGGAGAATTTTAACAATAGAGCAAAGGTTCCAGGGTTTAGCAGTTTGCTATAGTTAGAAGGTGGCAGGAAGTAGGACAGATGATGTGAAAAGAAGCAGATTAATAAAAAGGATGGGAGACTGGGACATGAAAAATTGGAAGTATATCAGATATACGTGACAGGGCCAAAGCAAGAGACATGAAAAGGCCTTGAAATCATGTGACATTGTTGAAACTGTTTATTCCTCAGAGCCCATGGATCCCAGTGACATGTTAGCTCTTCTGACTTTGCATCACCAGTGGTGATTCATAGGCTCTAAGGAATTCACCTAATCTCACTCCAGAATGGGGTTGAATGATGTTGCTGGAGCCCTGAAGACAAAAGGCAAAGAGAACAAAAAGCTGAGCTGGCCCAGAGCTGGTAGGGTGTGACTCCAGCCTCTACTCACCCTGGGTTGTCGCCTTATCTAGGGGAACGGACTGCTGGTCTTCATTTCAAAGCTACTATGGGAAGCACCAGGGCTATGGAAACTATGATACCAACACATAAAGGCATCTACCTTCCTTTTGCTTTTTCCACTCAGAAAAATGTTACCCTACTTGGTTACCCTCCATATCTAGAAACTTATTCTTGTTTGGCTAAATATACCCTCTGGTTCTTTGAAAAAGGGGAGAAACTCTTTCCAATGTTCTTAGGAGGACTGAACTCAGACTTTGCTTCAGCCCCTCTTACCTGAGATGCCACTGTACAATGAGCTAAGCACTATAGGTGAAAAGCAGAAATTAGGTTTATGACATCTGAGGAAGGTGAAATCAACCTAAATGAGTTGCATCATTAGCTCAAGAGAAGAAAATCATTTACTTATGACCTGGTAAAGCAGGGATTTTTCATGTGCACTCATAATTCATAGGCCGCAATATTTTTTAGCAGAGGAATTGCTTATCTCCTCTTCTGGTGAATGCTTTGATAGACAACAGTATAAATATCCTGTAGTATGGGTCTTTGGTTTTGTAAACAATAAAAAATAAATAAGGCATTTTGCCTGATGACTAAGCCAGACTTACAAAGAAAGATGCTTCTACAGACAAAAGGCAATCATAAAAGGCAAAGAAGACCTTCTAGAAGAACTGTGGTGCTTGGTACACACTTAAATACTCTTACCCATTTACCACCAAGGGGACCCTCTGAGCCCAGCCCCATATTTATAAAAACCAGACCTATTTATGTTTGGGTTCTTCCTTGAGTCATACAGAATACATTGGACATATTATCTTCTATATTTTGTTCATATCACAAAAGGTAGTTGCTTCCTGCTGAGTGAAAACAGGAATCATTACCTATGGCCAGTAGACAAAGCTCTAGAAGTATTCCAAAGCACTCTATTTCAGAGTTCCAGCTCTTAAATGGGAACAATATCTCCTTTTCATTAACTGGAAAACTGTAATTTTTTCAGTTA
Source organism: Macaca fascicularis (assembly GCF_037993035.2). Taxonomy (NCBI): domain Eukaryota; kingdom Metazoa; phylum Chordata; class Mammalia; order Primates; family Cercopithecidae; genus Macaca; species Macaca fascicularis. Next base: position 94,267,615 of record NC_088388.1, on the reverse strand, counting down.
AAAACTTAAAGAATGATCTTCTTAGAAAAAAGAGAATTTGTTGGGAGCAGGACACATAAGGGTAAATATATGTGTGTGTGTATTTGTGTGTGTACACATAGACTCATCTGCGTACACATAGACTCATCTGCATACACATGTAACGCCAAATTTTAGAAATCATCTGTCTTCATCTAGAGAGAGGTTAGAATGAAGAATACATTCATGTCATTTAATTTCTCCATGACCTTAGCTTCTTCATTATTCAACAGTATCACTGACACTGAGTTCTCTTAGAATCTGACTGGATAGACTAGCTAACGGAAGACAAAAATGTACTTTGCAAACACAAGTGCAATAAAGACGTTTAATGATAAACCCTGAGTGTTATCAAGCACTTGAGGCCCTTTTAAATCAAAACAAACTGTCTTGGTAAATGGTACTAGGGAACCCAAAACATTAAAATTCAAGTAAATTTCAATTGCTGTTTAAAAATATATTTTTGTATGAAATCTTTTAAAAATAAAACAAATAGCTAACATTTACTGAGTACTCATGATAGGGAATAACCTGTTCTAAGTGCTTTATATATGTCTTTTAATTTAATCCTCACAAAAAACCTGTGAAATAATGAAAAATGAAGTTTGAGGAGTTTTTGAATGGTGACTAGATTATACAATATTGAGGTAAAAAAATAACAGAAAATTTTCAATTTCACTCTTATAGAAGTCTTTAGGCAATATATTTTAGGTCACAGCTAAAGTTATACTTGCATAATGAGAATGTTTCCATTTGCTTCCATTCCTGGACACTCTAGTTCCCCATAGACATGTGGAATGTCTAGATGTTCATGTCTTCACTGAGGAATAGAAAATGCAAAGTGACAGGTCTGGTATATACAGAAATAACAGTAGTGCTAGCTCATCAAGAGCAAGGCCAGCACAACCACAACCCATCTAGTACTGCCCAGGGAGGCCATTTTATTTTCTTCACCATACCTGAAAGATGGCAGAGTGAAGTACCTCATTTATTTTCCAAAGGTTTAGTGAATCCTAAGAACTATTTCACGTATCAGGTAGAAAATGAGTTCAAGGGTTGCTGAGCTCAGCATGAGTCCAGGATAAACTAGGCGGGGAGAGAGAGCAAGAGAGAGAGAGACAGAGAGAGAGAGAGAGATTTAGAAAGGAAAGGAAGGAGCAGTGCCTTCTGCAGAGATGAGGAACACGATGCAAAGGAATGGAAAACTAGAACAGTCCAGCTCTACTGTGATTAGCTGAGGCTCCTCCTCTAAAGCTAGCGATTGACCCTAAAGAAATGTATCAATTAGTTGTCCAGAGACATTCTACCTCTGGCAAGTTGAGTAAAATTAAAACATTTACACATATTTACATTTCCAAAACTAAATGACTTCCTAGTATGCACATGGTCCCTTTATAACTACCCCACAGAGACCACCACAGTGATCTTTAATTTGCATCCTGAGACAAAGTGCCCTCATTCCCTTTGTTTTTCTCCTGACTACTTCCTTCTGGAAAACGTTTGAGGAAATTTAACTTTGATTTTTGTTGTTATTGCTTTGTTTTTCTTTTTCATTCATAAACTCTGGGAAATCATTAAACCGGACCTGCAGGCATTAAGTCTGAATGAAGGATAATGTGTGGAAAGGGAGAAAGCCTTTGTCTCTCTGTTTTCTGTGTAGGCAATTGATAGCACAGACATATTAGAATCACTTCAACATGAAACCTAGAGAGGAGAAGCACTTTGGGTAATAGATTACTGATTGCCGTTCTCTAACTTGCAACAGAAAAAAAAATTCTAAAAAGTTTGAGGTTTTTGCACAGCAGACATTCTTAGTGAAACATAGACTGTAAGAATTTTTCTGTGTAAAAACTGAAATGGGGGTTTTCTGGCCCAGTGAGTTCTAGTTCTTTCTTTTGGAATGTCCTGACTTTCACATCCATTTACTAATGAGAACTAAGGGTAATATTTCATATGTATAAGTGCTTGACATGGAAATGAAGGAAGATTATTTCCGTCAGTCTCTTTTGGTTGAAAGAAACAGAATTAAGTTACTTCACAAAATCAGCCATGGGAAGAGATTAGATCGGTGAAGGAAATTATTACAAAGATACACAAGGACTGGAAGTGGAAACACACTAGGATTTAAGGAACTCTAAATACCAATGTCTTAGCTTCTTTGCTTTCTTTCTGTGTCTTGCCCCATCCTCCTACCCCTCCCAGCTTCCTCACCCTTTACTTCCTATCCGTTCTGTTCCTTCTTCGTTTTAGTTTGCATATGGTTCATGACATCCTCTTACAATCTGACTTTGCTGCCAACTGGCTTAGTATCATAGTTTCCTGATGCCAAATTTCCAAGAAAGGAATCTGATTGGCTCAGATTATCATTTTGAGCTAGTCCATACAGATGGATGGCTAGGTTACAGAATGACTGTCTTTGAGTCAACTGTCTATTCCTCGGTTGACTCACACAGTACAGAGCATGATTATTTAGAATAAGGCCACCAGCAGAAAGATTTACTTAGAGGAGTCTGTGGATAGGACAGGTTGATATGAACATCTTGAATTTGCTGGCAGGTTATGTGGAAACCAGTTTATTCATCTTATTTCTAGAGAATCTAATCCCAGCGATAGACCTGTACTTGCCTTGGTATAGCATGTGAAAGTACCAACAGCATCTCCTTCCTCTACCCTTAATTGTTAATTTTATCAACTTTATCTTCATCATGTCTGTCGCTTTATCTCTGTGACTAGCCAAGTGCCTAGGAATCTTCAGACTTATGTCTCAGAACATTTGGAATTTTGGCTTGGGTGCCAACAAAGGTAGTTTTCTTATCCAAAGATAACCCAAATATTTTTTGCGTAATACGCCAGTGGGTAATAAAATACTGGAATAGAGAATAATGGCTATGTCTTTGCCTATTCTCATAGCATTTATTTGAATAGGTGTCCAGTGAGCTATATTTGGTAAATGTATGAGAGATTTAATCTAGTGGACCTTACAGTTTGGTAACTTAACACAGATAATTAGTTCAAAGATATTTATAAAAATGACTGACTGAATAATGCCAAAGCATGATTTTATAACACTGTAAATGCTGGTGGCATCAAGCAGATCTGGGTTCAAATCAGAGCTCTACCTTTTGTGACCTTGACCAAACTTTCAGTCCCTAAAAATCACATTTAAATGGAGATAATTATAGCTACTTCATAGGCGTTTCACAAGTATTAGGCAAAATAATGTATGTAGGTTATTGAATAATTATTGGCACGTACTAAGTACTCAGTAAATGATAGTGGTTGCTTCTATTACTATATCTATGATGATTATCATCACTACCATGAAGGTTATGGGGATTACAGAATATAGATTAGAAATATGATGGTTATCTTCAAGTGCTTTACTGTCTTAAGACAGAAAATATCAATGTACTTGTTAGAAATGGTGCACACATATCACTTGCACATACACAAATGGAAATCAACAGGGTGGGGCCTAAGTGTGAAATGCTAAAGGTTAGATAATAAAGTGATATTATTTAATTCGGAAAAATAGATTAAAATTTTGGTGAATTTTTAATAGGGATCGTGTCCCTCAGAAAAGAAAGGAAGATTTGCACCCCTTATGAAAGTTTGCCTACTGCAATGTAAAAAGCCAGGATTCATAGGAGTTTTGCAATTGGAGCATGAACTATATTAAAATGGGGAACTGAAACACTGGGAAAGGACCTACTAGGTGGAGTCTCTGGGATTTACTGTTGGAAACCAGGAGGCAGCCCACTTCTTGGGTTAACATTTCACTTCCTCGGGGAAGGCCTAGACCAGGAGAGGCCTAGACCAGGTTTGATCACCCTGCTTTATGTTCCCTCCCTGTGTTTTTCCCTACTATAACACTCGTTACACACTGGGATTATTTGTTTAAAGTCCATCTTCTCTGCTAAGTTATAAATTCTGACTCTATCTCCATGACTAGTCAAGTGGCTGGAACATGGTAAGCACTCCACAAACATGGAGTGCTTGAATGCATGTATGAGTGAGGTAATGAACATGGAATTAGGAGGTGATTTCATCATACACTGTTTTGTATTGTTCTCTGGTATTTATAGGGGTTAATCGTATCTTCCTGTTGACATTGTACATTGCATTGAAACACAGCAAGAATTCTGTATCACATATCTTCAACACTGCCACTGAGATGTATCCAGTTATAGGCATAAATGCTCAAAAGATCTTTCTGGACTCTGCTAATAACCCTTTTTACATTCTATTCTCCATTTTCTATTTATCTTCTGTAACAATGCAGAGATTATACTTCAGTCTCACTATTAGATTATAAGCCTGTCCTTTGTTACTTTTATCACCAGGACTTACTGCTTGGTAAGGGTTCAATAAATAAATGACTAAATAAAGGATTATCTGGACAGCATATACTTCAAAGCATAATTTTCCAATTTTGCAGCCTTCCAGAATCTCAAAAGTTGCTGCTGTGATTCCAAGCTTGCAGTTCATGTGAGAATGCATCATCTCAAGACATTTCATCTTTGAAATTGCTGTCTTTGCTGCTATCATTCACATATACTTTGTGAATGTGTCTTCTTGCTCATAAGGCAAATTTTACCTTTGTATAAAAATAAATTTACAATTTTAAGATATTTGGGAATTTTTTGGTTAAAACAATCTGTTCACTTGATTTCTAGCTAACAAACTCTAATATATCTAATCATTTCATCCAGTGGGTTTTTTTGAGCACCTCTTAGATTCCAAGTACTAGAAATAGTCAGATGAATCAGTCTTGTCCCTAAAGATGCTCAAAGTCTAGATGTGCCACAGTCACATCCAGAAGATCTGAAAGTAGAGGTATGAATTATTCCCTTCAGAGGTCCCCTTCAATCCCACCTCAGTCCTGTGTTGATTTCCTGTAAATTCCTTACAATAGAATACTACATTATCTAAGATTCTAAGTCAACAAATTATAACTCCTCTTTACTCCCATTAACTATATCCCACTCCCAAAATGCCTTATGTTTGTATGACTTTTTCTATTGTATTAATCTATTCTCATTTTTAACACCCAGACAGCCAGTATATTTTATGGTAATATTTTAAATATATTTTAAAATATAATATTTCTGTCTTAATTTCCTCCTTTCTGAAAGAAGGGTTGAATATTTGGGACAGTGGATTTGGAATATCAAGAAGACTGTGGCTAACAAAAACAACAAAAAATCACTGGGAGAACAAACAAAAACCAATACAACTCTAGTGATATCTGAGGATAGAGCTCCTTTTACTTTTACCCTGCCTACTTAAAAAAAATTCTGCTACTTCTCCTATATGCTGTTTCCACTAGATTCTTGTTGAAATATACTAAGACAAAACAAATCACAAAATTATAGAGTTTAAAGAGGTCTTTGAAATTCTCTACTGAGACATGGATTAATCGTGAATTTAATAAAGTTTAAACTTTAGGATCCATCAGTAGCATTGGCCCCTTCTGAGGTCCTGAGAGAGGTCCAGGCAATTTACTCACATGGTCATACTTTTAAATACATTTCAAAAGTAAGCTATTATAACCACTATTGGTAAAGACCACAGTTTCTTTGTATACCAGTTTCCATCTTTCACAATCTCCCTCATGCTGGAGGCATTGGAGAAGCTGTGGGTATCTTTGTTGATCTGGCTGAGGGGAAGTTGAGATGGACATACCTTTAGCTTGAGTTTATAAGTTAAATTTATGGGGCTCACAGTCATTTCAGTATATGGTTGTTATTTCCAGTGGTCTCAATAAAAGAATAGGTTCTAGGAATACTCCCACTGCTCACTGGGCCAATTCACCAGGCATAATATCAAAAAGATGTAAGGTCACAGGCTATTTCATGACACACATGTGTCCTAGGACACTCAGAACTAGGAATGTGTGCTAGGGGAAAGATTGAATTATCTTTCCATTCCCTCTAAAAAAGATAGTATTACAAAAATCATTAACAGAACAGGCATGGTGGCTCATGCCTGTAATCCAGCACTTTGGGAGACCAAGGTGGGTGGATCACTTGAGTTCAGGAGTTCAAGACCAGTCTGGCCAACATGGCGAAATCCTGTCTCTACTAAAAAAATACAAAAATTAGCTGGGTGTGGTGGCATGCACCTGTAGTCTTAGCTACTCTGGAGGCTGAGGCAGGAGAATTGCTTGATGCCAGGAGGCAGAGGTTGCAGTGAGCCAAGGTCATGCCACTGCACTCCAGCCTGGATAACAGAGCAAGACCTCGTCTCAAAAACAAAAACAAAAAGTCATTAACATATGAAGAGGAAAATGGAATATACAGCCCCAAAGATGTAGGGAAAAAGTAATATAGGGTTGTGTCAGGCAGTTAATAAATATTTGTTATTTTTCTGGCATGTGTGATTTTATAGTATTTTTCATCTTTTGAAAATTTATTGTGATTTTATTGCTGATTTTAAATAAGTATTCACTTTCATAACTATTAATAATTTTGCATCCATAATTTTATATTTCTTTTTTCAAAGAAGGTTCCTATAGCCTATAAGTTTTTGCCCCCACAAAACCTGGATCTGCTTCAACCCAATTTAATCACTCTTCCACATTTAATAGATAAGGAAGTGATTCCAAGTGATAGATAAGCTGTGATTCCCAGCTTGCATATACCATATAGTTCATATATGGTTCACACCTGTAACTATATATGATACAGTTCACAGTGGTTCACACCTGTAACTATATATGATATAGTTCACAGCAGTACTGAACTAAACCCTAGGTCTCTTGACTTTCTGTCCAGTGCTATTTCTATTACCCTACATTATCTTACTTTTGACACAAGTATCTCAAAATCAAAGATCTTCACTGGAAAAAAAAAAAAAAGACAAATAAAAAAAATCTCCTGGCAACAGTATATAATAATAGAATTTACATGGCATTTCTTATAAACTAGGCATTGTTTTAAAGTTTTTTATGTAGAATTCATTTAATCTTCAAAAAACTCTATGACAAAGCTAATCTTAATATTTTCATTTCTGCAGATGACAAACACTGAGATGCAGAAAAGTTAAGTAACTAGACCAAGGTCACACAGTATGTGGAAAGTATAACATCTTTTATATTGTGTCAGCTCACAGCAAGCATTTATTTAGGGCTTACAATGTTTCAGTTACTTTGCTGAGCAACTATAATGCATTATTTCAGTCCATCTTTACAATTGCCCTTTGAGTTAGGTAGCATTATTACTCCATCTTACAGATGACCAGATTGAAAGCATAGAGAAATTTACTAATTTTCCTGAAGTCATACATTTAGTAAGAGGCAAAGTCAATGCTCAAATTTCTGTCTAACTCCAGAGCCAGGGCTTCCAGCCTCTATGTGATACTGCCCATCAAATAAAACACTCTCAGTGCATCAGGCCTGGCTTCCTTGCTCTTCCAATATTGCCACATTTGCTGTGGCTCCTTTATCCTAAAGCAACAATTAGAATAGGGATTTGAGCAGAATGAGGATAAGAAGTGGAGTTAGCAGCCTAAAGGACATAGTAGCCCCTTCTTAGTTAGATAATTGTGCTCCCCATTGTGAGATATATATACCTACTATATATACTGTATATGTGTGTGTGTGTGTGTGTATATATATATAAGTTCATTTTCACACTGCTGATAAAGACATACCTGAAACTGGGAATAAAAAAGTGTAATTGGACTTACAGTTCCACATGGTTGGGGAGGCCTCAGAATCATGGTGGTGGCAAGAGAAAGATGGGGAAAAAGCAAAAGTGGAAACCCCTGATAAACCTATCAGATCTCATGAGACTTACTCACTATCAGGAGAATAGCATGGGGAAGACCAGCCCCCATGATTCAATTACCTTCCACTGGGTCCCTACCACAACTCGTAGGAATTCTGGGAGATACAATTCAAGTTGAGATTTGGGTGGGGACACAGCCAAACCATATCAATATACATATATATATATATACATATTTTTAGGGTACCTGACATCATCATACATCACAATATTGCTTGCATGTGACCCCTTTCCTTAGCTTTTGTTAAAGAGATGACAAATTTATTTTTAATTAATGTTCTCTGATTAAGTTAACAGTGATAACTAACAGATCAGTAATTTAGATGCTGGAGAAGGTTTATAGAGGTCGCAAATTCAAATCCCTACAAAGAGCAAGAAGATAATGTAAATAAAATGACAAAAATGTAACCCCTAGGGAGTGGCAGGGACCTTAGTAAACAGAAGAGTGTATGTCCAAACCAAATAATAGGCCATTTGGGAATATAAGCCCAGTGTGACCAGATCTGACAATCTTTCTAAAGAAAATGGAAATCTAGATTTTTGGTTTTAAAAAAAATCCTAAATTGTGAATATTTGAAAGCAATTCAAAACTTTTTTTTAAAAGCGTCATGCTGGCTGACTGTGCAAGCCAAACAAATAAACCACACACCCTTCACATCTGTAGGCCTTTTGTAGTCTGCTTTATAGTGGGGTTAAATAAAGAACACTCTGATCTGAAATGTTAGAAAAGAAAACTGATAGGAATTTGGGTCCTGATGGAATATTTGTGTTTTGAAAAATGAGCTTCGATAAGAATAATCTCAGTGGAGGTGGGTGATTGAAGAGGTGGAATGGGGTGGGAACTAAAGTAGTGGCCTTTTTGAGAACAGATTCTCTTATTTCTCCTTTGGAGTAGTATTGGTCTCGGGCCTTAGGAAAAAATAGCAGGAATCTAATTAACAGCTCTAAGGGAGCAATCAATTTACAATTGTGTGAAGGGTAAATTCCTTTGTGCAAGAAACAAATTACAGTATTTGCAAATGTGTAAATAATGCAGCACTGTCTGAGCAATCCAAATGCTTTGGGTGTGCCCTTGAGAAAGAAAAAGAAGCTTGAAGAGACAAAATGTTAGAAAATGACCTATTGTCTCAAGAAATGGAATTTTAAAATTATCTTTAGTAACTGATTTTTCTCAATTAACTCCTTATTTTGAAACTATAGAGGAACTCAGTTCTTTGGTCAATAGAATGAGAATATCTAAAGAAGTAAACAATTTCAAGTCCAAAGTCACAGCATATTATTGAAAGGGTAACTTCAATCAAATGTGCTAAACACAAAAATTTTCCTTCAACCCTTCCTACAGCTCTGGTTTGTGGCAATAACTTTCATTTCATAAAAGAGAGAATGATGCCCAACCCATAATAGTTAATACTTTCAATGTCAGAGAAAGATTGGTGACAGGTAAGAACATGAACCTAATCTCTCTGCTTCAAAGCAGTGGATTTTTTTGAACAATTCAATTCACATTTATTGGGGTGCTTTTATAGAGAGCAAAACTCATTACTTTCTATAATATTTTTTTGAGTACTTCCCTATTGCTTGAGCTAGGAGCCAAGGATACAAAGTAAATGTTACTCTATCCCTGCCTTCAAGGGGTTTGAAGTCTAATGAGAAAACAGGATTTAAACCTATCATTTGCATAGTAAGCTTTTTGGTAAAGAAGAGGTATAGAGGGGCAATATGGATGTTTGGACAAGTGCTTGATTCAGGAAATGTTTCAACAGGAGAAGATATTCACCAGGCCAAAGGAAGAAGGGAACGGGATTAAGGTAGAGGTAAGTGGAATACTGATGGACCTTATGCAGAATGATAGCTTTAAATGATTGCTCTCACCTGTGTTCTTATTCAAATCTTTCCACAAAATATTTTAGCAAGTTGCACCAGGAGCCTTAAGACATATGTATACCCTTTTACTCAAAAATTCCAGGCCTAGAAATCAGAGATGCTGCCAGAAACTTAAGTATGAGGGAGTTTATTTCGTTATTTACAATCATGAAAAACCTGAAACAACCCACATACTCAACAATAGCACAAGGATTAAGTAAGTTATGGTACATCCAAGCCATGTGATTTTATGGATTTCTTGTTTAAAAAAAAAATCACACTTTAAAAGAATATTTCAAAACAAGCAAAATGATTATAACAGTTTTGAAATGATGTGCAATGTTTAATGAAGTTATCATCCTAATTTTGTAATAAAAATTAAAATGTAGTTCTCAACATTGGTTGTAATTTTCACTCATATCCTACTTTTCTAAAGTTCTTTCTTGTTTTAAACATACCGGACACAAAAGGGGCGGAGTTTCTCCTTGTTCTATGTGCAATAAAAAGAACTGGCTTTTGTTTCTTTCCCTTTTAAGTGTGATCCTGGGTTTGAAATCACATTCTCTTTATGGTATTCAGGCTGGCTAAGAAAGGAAGGAAGGTTAGGTGAAGAATGGAAGAGAAAGGAGATGTCCAGAAACTGAACATTTCCATGAGAGAGGAGAACAACTATGATGGGAGTGAGGGTGTGAGGACAGACCAGAAAGAGTGGCTGCTGTGTTAAGAATAAGGTACTGGCATTGAGTAGTTGAGGGCAGAACATAAACACATACATAATGGTTCAGTATAAGAAATGTCACAGTGCAATACATGATTAACTGCCAAGTAAATAGCACTACAGACAATATATATTATAATAGTTTGGAGAAATTTGGTGGAGAGATCCATCATATGGTCAGATACATGTATGTGACCATGTATTATTGAAGATATTCATCTACTAAAATCTCCCTTTATCAATCTTTGTTAGAGGGTGTTATTGTATAGGGCTAGATTCTCTTGGCTTTCCTTTCTGGGGGATTTAGTTACTGGGGTATTTAGTTAGAACTTAAAGGAACTCATTTCAAAAGGATTTTAGCTGTCAAGTGAGAAAAGAAAAGGTTATAAGAAGAATGTGCTAGAAAACAATATGAATTTAAAATACTATTTGAGAAAATTCAATCTGCACAAAAATTCACTTCATCCTTCAATTTCTCCTTTCCTTTAAAATGTACTCACATAAAAATCTGCTTTAAAAGCCAGAACCAGCCAGGAATATAGCCCAAGAAATTTACCACTAAATGGGGACACATATGTGTTTCTTAGAAAAACTGTGCCTTGCTGACTTTCTCCCTGGATTTCTTGGTTCTCTGCATCGAAGGGCATGTGGTAATTCCTTCCTTTTCTGAATTTGCTTGCTTTTACAGTTTCTTCTAACTGAATCTTAAACACCTTCCCCACACCATCGGTCTTTCATTATATATGTCTACACAGCATCAAGCGACCTTTAGCTAACACTGGAGAAATGGATCAACACCTTTACCCAACTACATCACTTAGACCCTTTGGGGGTTTTCTACTCTATTTTAATCTATTTAAACCTGACACTAGCAGATTTCCATTTCCTTTGTTCCTTGTGTAGACTTGGTTTATATGTGTTGGTCTCTAAAAAGGGACAGAGAGGAGACAGCTGTTGAGAAATGAGATTGGCAGTTTTAACCGCACAATTTGGTCTAATACCTTTGATATGCTAAACTTGCTAGCTCCTCCAAGTGTACCTTTCCGATTTTGCATAACACCACCCTGAATCCCTAAGGAAACCAGGGTTTGTTGTTGTTTTTTTTTTTTTTTTTAATTAAAAAGAAAAGAAAGAAATGCAAACCAGTGAAACTGTTCTTTTAAATCATCTCCACATAGATTTCATTCTACGAACTGCAGGCCTTCACAAATCCTGGTACGCTAGAGACCTTTAAAAAAGGAGAAGCCGAGAATACTGATTAGGTTCTAAAAATCGAAAACAGGTGATGTCATAATGCATAGTCCTGTGGCCACGGCCATGGCCGGGTGGGGAGCTGGGCTCCAGTGATCACTGCACAGCGCTCCATGCCAGTAGGCGATGCAAGTTATCTCCGGGGCCCGGAGGACACGAGTGAGGACCGGGCACCAATCAGGTTCTCGCTCTGCGCCTGCCTTTGTTCTCACTCGGGAGCAGGTTGCAGGCGTCTAGCATCGGGAACCCGCATTCGACTCCGACGCGCATTGCTAGCCCCTTCGGGAGACCTGGCTCCCCTACCCGCCTGTCCCCCAACACTCGGTCAGCCTGCGCTTTCCCCAATCAAGTCTGCCTTCTCTCCGCAGAACGTGGAAGCTAAAACCCTGACTCACCATTCTAAGCTTTGGAAGAGGCAGGTTTGTCCCAATAGTTTTAAACGGCAATTTGTTCTCTGAATCTTCCTTTCTGAGCAGGGCTCTGTGCTCTGCATGTATTCGAACAGCTGCCTCAGGAAGGTCTTTTGGGTGAGAAAACAAGCCCCTTTGGCCTTTTCGTGCTGGACAAGTAAAGGAACTTACATCTCTAAGATAACCGCGAGAAGGTACTTCAGAAACAGGAGGAAACCGCTAAACCAGAGGTTTTGTGTCTCTCCCCTCAAACTCGATTACTTGCATAAATATATATATAACTCAGACATTTATCCCCTATCCGCCTCTCAAGCCTCAAGTAACTGAAGTCTTTGCAAAACACGGTTCACAATAAATGATGCATAAAGTTCTTTGAGATCCCTGGATACAAAGTCCTTCATAACTGCAGGCTTCTTTACAGCTAAAGTTAGATTTTGGTGGAGAGAAAGCCTAACCACTGCCCTGAAGGAAGGAACATTTAATCCTCCCACTCCCCTCCCCCTTTCTCGAGAGATCAGGAAATATTTAGCTCAATCTTAGACTCTCTAGCGAGCTCTAGCTCCCAACTATTTATCTCATTCAGCTCACCACTTTTGCAGGGACCTGGGGGGCGTGGCTTATCTTGGGGGTGGGGCTTGGATGGCAGTATATTTGCATACGACACACCCTCGTCCTCTTATTGGCAGAGGAGAGCAAACTGTTCCCTGCTACCCTACTACTTAGCTAACCGCCATCTCCCTTCAGTTCCGAGCCTCGGAGACAAACTTAACTTGCCCGGAGATTCAAGGCTTCCTCGGCCCCTGCGATTGGCCGGCGCGACTCCCAAGCGGGCTCTCGTTGCTCATTGGCTGCGGGCTAGCGCCTGGGGGGCGTAGCCGGAGCTGTCCGATTGGCGGGAGGGGCGGTACCGGAGCGTCGAGGTGGTGAAGGTGGTGGGGCGGCGGAGGCGGGGCCGCACTGAGGCGCTGCGGCGGCGGCGGTGGCGGTGGCAGCGGTGGCGGCTGCTCGTCCTAGCCTGGCGGGGGCGGGGGTCTGGAGGATGGGGGCGGGTGGAACAACGGGCCGGTGAGGAGCAGCCGCCGCCGTCTCCGCCGTCGCTGGGGCAGCTGCCGCGGTGGTCGCCTCTGGCAGTGCCGCTCGCTTTCGGGCAGTCGCCTCTCCTCCCGACATCCCGCCTTGAGGAGGCTGAGGCGGAATCGCGGGTGGCGGCGGGGGGACGGACCGGCCCCGCAGTGGCCGCAGTGACAGCCCGGACCCGGCCCTCCGCCCGCTTGCGCCTCGGCGCCCGTAGCCACGATGAACCGGGGCGGCAGCAGCCCGTCGGCCGCCGCCAACTACCTGCTCTGTACCAACTGCCGGAAAGTGCTGCGGAAGGTACGGGTTCGGCCCGGTGTCCTGCTGGCGAGGGTCGCTTCTTGCCGGCGGGGGCTTGGGTGGCTCGTCCCCGGGCGCGCACTGGGGGAGGCTCAGAGGGATCCCCGGGCATCGTCCCTCCGCAGGGACCGAAAAAAGGGGGCGTGGGTTGAGGGCGGGAGGGTTTGGACTGCTGCGGCTTTTTATTTCCGCCGGGACAGACGCAAGTCCGGAGGGGTTGGGATATTTTTTTCTTCCCTTGTTCTTTTTCTTTGGTGCCTTTGCTCTCCTTTACGGCTCATTTCCCTACCTTACTACCCCGGGTCAGCTCCTTCGGCGGCGGAGGGCGGTAGGGATCGATTCGATCCTCCTCCCTGTGCAGTTTAGCTGTTGATGGAGATTGGTGTGAAATCAGAGCAGCTGGGTCGGATCCCGAGGAACCTGGCTGGCCCCTCTTTGCTGTAGCTAACTCTTGCGAGTGTTGTTTTTGTTTATTCGGTTGCTTCTGCCTTGCGCGCCTTGCCCAACACCCCTCTTTTCAAATTGTTTGGATGGTCGTCCTGTGTCTGTAGTCTCGAAAAGGAACCAGTAAAGCATCTTGAACTTTATGCCCATGGGAAATGCAATTCGACCTGGCCAGTTCCTGAGGCTGGGGTTGGGGGAGGAGGAGACTGAGGTGGATGTGGGTTATTCCTCCTTAGCACCCCCCTCCCCCGCGTTGATCCAGAAAAATCAGGCGCACCATCAGTTTATTGCTGCTTCCTAGAGTGACTGATAGAAAGTTTACTCCAGTATTGTTTAGCTTACTTGGCTTAATCGCCCCGTGGGGAAGGACGAGAGGGATGGGGAAAGGAATGAAAAAAAGGTCTCTAGAGTTTTTGATCAGATTTTAACAGCTGCCCCAAAGTAATATTGTAATCAGTTTATTCGTATTCAAACTCTATTTTTACATTTTATTAAGTGGAAACGTTAGGTGAGATGCTTCTGTTTGTTCACTACAAATGAATTAAAATTGCTGAGCTGTGCAAATGCCTCGGGACTGAAAGCGGAGATGAATATGGTACCGTTTTTAGTCAATATCTCTAAATACAGTTCACTTTGGGATTGTTCTTTCTACATTTTTTTTAAAGGAAGAAAGAAAAAATCACGTAAGTAAGCAAGCTCAAATATTTGCGCTCTTTGTCCAAAAACTGTTTTTCTTCCTCTGTGGGTCAGGCCAAGTGCCAATCAAAGTTGTTTTTCAAGCCTCTTTTCCCTGCAGTAGGGCTGCTGCTTTTTTTTTTTTTTTTTTCTTCCTATTTTATTTGAGAGCGTGAGAGCAAAGGGATTGCAGATTTGAGGTTAATTGAACAGTTAAATATGCCTTAAATTGTGTTTATTGGATATGTTTCTCTTGAAACAGATTTTTATTAAATGTGCATGTTGAGTATGTGCAGTTATTTTTTTCCATAAACTCTAGGATCAAATTACAGTTGATACTTGCTCAGCTCATTGTAGGGTAGCTTGTGAGAAATGTAATGGATCAGAAGTGCAGATCAGCTTAGCTGAATGTTAACTCTTTCACTGCAGGGCCAGATGTCATCTGAACTTAGCTTTCAAAAAAATGTATTTCTTAATTTTTAAATTTATGTTATGTCTTTGACATGAAAAAAATGTGTAGTTTAAGACACGTTTGATTAAAGTGCAGCCTGGTTAAAATGACAGCAAGTTATGTTTTTTAATTGAATAAGGAAAAAGAGCACTGTACTGACTTTGATAAAAAAATTTTTTTAATGGCTCTGGCAATTTGTTAGGCTAATAAAATGTTTGGAGGTAATATTAGGCTTCAAAATGTATTTCATTTTTCTTTTGAGAGAGCTATGGCTATGGATCCATGACACTTTGCTAGCATTTAAGATATTACATCTTTCCTTTAGCTTTTAAGAAACTATTTCTGTTTACCTAGAAAGAACATCCTCATTTTTAGCCATTATTAAAAGAAACGTGGAAAAGGAGTATTCACATTTTCATATTTTATAATTGCTGTGCACATCTCTGCCAGTATTCCAGTTTTTAGTAACTCCAAGGTATTTAATACTGATTCATGCAGTGGCATGAAATAACTTAATGGAAATAAGATTCTTTGAGCCAGTTATAACATGACTTGGCAACATTTGCAGCTTTTTAAGAGTGCCACTTTGAAGTGCTCTTAAGAGAATCAGTATGTAGCATTTTAAATGTTTCATCATTCTTAAAATAACAGTGAAAAATTTATTTCTAATAAAGACATGTTTTTCTTGTTGATATAACTCTAAGTTAAAAGTCATCTGTAACTCTCAAAATGTGATGCTTTGAATTTATCTTATTTTCCATTTAATAAAGTGTTCAGTAATATAGCCAAGTGAGTCATAGCATTTTGAATGTTTCTTCAGTCTAATTCATAATGGAAGAATGAAACTCATGCTCATCCAGTGTGAATTACTTTTGATTTTATATTTCTATAGAATGATGGAAGAAGGGTCACCTTTATATGGGGCAGAAAGTGTTAATCTCTCAGTAAGTGGCTTAATTTGTTGCAGTGTGTTGAATTTTAGGGGAACTTCACAAGGAATGGAATTCACCTTCAAATGAAATAATTTAGTTTAACCCAATGCCTGAATATTGAATTGTTTATTGTATGAGAATCGCATTTATTCTTAGAAGTCCATTTACAGTTTTGATTTAGTATCCTCCAAAATAAAGAGACTTATTAAAATATTGAATGCACCTAATTTGGTAAACTTAGGTAAGTCAAAAGAATGGAGAGGTAAACCATATCCATAAATAAATGAACCATCAAAACTATCCTGAAATCCCTAACTCTTAAGTCTAACTTGCTCTATTGTCAGTGATGTAGTTCAGTAAAGTTTTTAATAAAAGAGGAAATGCTTCTATTTATTTTATAAAGTTAACGAGTTTTTAAGTTGAATCTTTTACTTGAAGAAATTCAAGTGATAACTAGAAGAACATAATCTTTTAATTTGAAAAGTGATGTCAAACTGCATTGAGGAAGGTAGGTAATTATCAGTCCACTCATCTTCCAGTAAATAAAAAAGTGGCATATTGCAATGTACTTTGGGTATTGAGCAGTTAGTGCTACTTGAATGAATAGTTTTGTCCTCTAAGTTTAGATGATCTAACATTTAAACTTTTTTAATGTAAAGATAGTTATAGTGATATATCTTTGTATTATTATTGCACTTTTCACTTTGTTATATGATCGTATATTTTGACAGCTTTTTGATGGTTTTATAAACAAAGATACTGTCAAAATGAAAAATACTAGATTGAGGGCTGGGCATGGTGGCTCATGCCTGTAATCCCAGCACTTTGGGAGGCCGAGGTGTGCGGATCACGAGGTCAAGAGATCGAGACCATCCTGGCCAACATGGTGAAACCTGTCTCTACTAAAAATACAAAAATTAGCTGGTCGTCGTAGCATGTGCCTGTAGTCCCAGTTACTCAGGAGGCTAAGGCAGGAGAATCCCTTGAACCTGGGAGGCGGAGTTTGCGATGAGCCAAGGTCACACCACTGCACTCCAGCTTGAGCAACAAGAGCAAAACTCTGTCTCAAAAAAAAAGAAAAAAAAAAGAAAAATAGTAGATTGAACTATATGGGCCTCATTTTTATAGTCAAAATTGTTAAGTAATAGCAACTTTATATGGTTTAGCCAATAAAAGGTATTTGCTTTATCTGTGGACCACTAGTTACATTATGCCTTGGTTAATCAGTTTTCTTGTGTTACATATTTTTGATTGTCAAAGGCAGTTTTTAACTTGGTTATTTTAAATATCCTAAGCAGAGATCAAGTAGTAAATTCGTGATGGCAAACCTTTATGCAATGGTTTTTAAACTGCTTCGTATGGACCCTTAAGATTCTTTGGGGTTTTAAAATGCTTGAGTTGCATTAAATTTTTAAGTATGTTTTAACTTATTTTAAAATTGTAATTTAAAAATATGGGTACCCCCAAATATGTACACATAATTTGAATACACTGGAATCTACCACCATTATCTTTCATTACAAAATTATTCTTGTGCAGGTCTTGAATTTTTTTTTGTTGCTGTGTCATGTATGAGAAAGATTGTCATTGATTGTGAAGGCACTGGCTTATTCAAAAGAATTCCTTGCATATTTACTTAAGTTAAATGTTTACTTGTGAGAACACAAATTTATTGTTATCAGTAGTTGTTACTTTATTACTAAAATACTTGAAAGTTGCTTGGTATATTTATATGCTTTATAGTTCAGGTTCAATAGAAGATTTAATTTGTAAAAAGTGGTCTGCTGCTTCCCCCAACTGCCCCCCACTAAATAAATACAAAACGTAACTACTAATGTAGTGATACTGGAAGCCACAGACGTGGTTGCCGTTAGGTCTTTGACAGATCTTTTGATTTCGAAGCAGAGTTTTCTCTGTAAAATGTTGATAATTTTTTACTTGCCTTACAGGTTGCTGTATAGTTGGAGAGAGATGTGTGTTAATGAACTTAGTAAACCATGTAAGAAAGAAAAGGACAAGTCTATGTATTTTTCCATTTTCCCAGACTGTCTTAGCTCTTTCTGTGTTGTGGGAATATATTTCAGTACATACTGAGTAATTTGGTTAATACTCACTTTTCTGTCCTGTTTAATTATTGCCTGTAAATGAGAGGTAAAGATTATGCTTTTAGTCAGAATGACTTTTTTTTTTTTTTTTACCTATTTTTGATGTCCATATTTCTATCTGTATTTCCCACCCCTGCACTTAAATAGTAATTCAGGGCATTGACTTTTGATTCTCAAATAATTAAATTGCCTCCTTGACACTTCAGCAGATAAGGGGAATTAGTATATTTAGTTTGTAAAGACTAAGAGTTAAGGAAAATTGTGCTTAATGAAAGTGGGGGTAAATCTAGGGTAAAGCAAAAATTTTTAATTATTTTAGTTTAGGAGAAGAGATGAAAGTAAAAGTCTCTTAACCTTTTCTCCCCATCTCTTCAGCCTTTTTATTTTCTTCCTTTGAAAGAATTGGATTATAATACCTTAAGTTTGTATTGACCTTCACAGTGTTTAGGGTGCTTTCACATTATCTCAGTTGATTCTTACAAACTGAGAAGATTTAAGTGGCCTGATCTCAGTCATACAACTAATAACAAAGAAATCCATTTAATTCTTAATACTGCCTTTGTAATAAGCTGTTTCAATTTGTCCTCTGCAATATTGAGGCTGCTAGGGAATATCCCTACTCCCAGCTTCAGCATCCGTGAATGCCCAAAGGCACCTAAGATTCTCCAGGTAATATTGGTTGGAAACATGAAAGTTAGCCACACTTTAAATACTATTGAAGATTAACTGAAGGAGTAGGAGAAGAGTAAGCTGGCTGCTTTTATCTCTCTTAACAGTTGTTTCACCAATTCCTTAGTAAGATAAAGCAGCAGTTCTCAAAGTATGGTCCGTGGATCCCTGTGGATCCAAAACCCTTTCAGAAGGCCTGAGAGGTCAAAACTGTGTTCATAATTATACAAAGACTTTATTTGCCTTCTTGACTGAGAGCAAAAGCAGTGGGGGTAAAACTATGCTAGCCCCTTAGCATCAATCAGGTTAGTAGCACCAAACAGTTATCACTGTATTCTTTACCACCGCACATTCAACAATGGGGAAAAAATTTCAGTATCACTGAATGTCCTTGAAGAAGCAGTAAACATTTAAATTTTGCTGAATCTTGACCTTTTTGTGTCCATCTTTTTAATACCCCGTATGACAAAATGGAAAGTATGAAGTGCATCCACTGCATAGCAAACTGGCTGGCTCCAGGAGAAAACTTGTGCAGTTGTTTTAGTTGCAAGCTGAACTAGCCACTTTTTTCATGTAACCCTATTTTTACTGGAAATAACACCTGTCAGACAAACTTTGGTTACTTAGACCTGGGTGTTTGATAAACATTCTTATAAATGAATAATATGACCCTGAAAATTCAAGGAAACTAATTGACAATATTTGCTGCCAGTGATAAAATTCAAGCTTTCAGGGAAAAAATAGAGTTTTAAAAAATATGTATCTGTCCCCAGTAGCCTTAAAGCTTCCCGATTCTTAAAGGCTGTCCCCTTGAGATCAAGTATGATATTAGTGGATGTAATTTTTTGATAATGTATAATAAAATTTGTCAGTATTTGAAAGATTTATGTAACTCATTGAGCCAATATTTTTCAAAAGACCAACAGAGAAAGACATTATTAATTGGGGTCTTTCTTTCCTTTTCTGCCAAGAGCAGCCAATTAGAGCGTAAAGGACAAGGTAATCTTTGTATCTGACTATTCTTTTTATCACTGACAATGATTATTGTCAGTTGTTTTCCTCTAGTTTTCAGGATCACTTTGCTTATTTTTGAGGAAATGTTTATCAAAATCATATATGGGTAAAATCCATTCAAACCGCAAAATGTACAAGTGGATTTTAATATGATATAAACAGTTGAGGTCATGGATATGATTTCAGATACCACATTGCAATTAGCCTTTAAGAAGCTATACTTGTTGAGTTTTAGTGTGGTATCAAAGAAAAATATTCACACTTACCTTCTTTTTCCAACTGTATAGCTATGTCAGGTTCGATTTTTCTCGCATTGTTCAATCAAAACACATCACAGCAGATTGAATGGGGAAAATTTAGCTGTCTTGTATGAAATAGACATTAAAGAGATTTGCAAAATGTAAATGTCACTCTTCTCACTTTTTATGTTTTGGAAAATACAATTATTCCTAAAAATAATGTGATTTATATTCACATGTAATAGATTTTATTACTATTTTAAATGAATTAAACATCTCAAAGTTTTCTCGGGTTTAATTTCTAATACAATAAATGTTGGCAGTTATAACACACACATAAACAAAGGTTCTTTGGGGTCCTCAATAATTTTTAAGCGTGTGAGAGGGTTCCAGGACCAAGACATTTATGAACTACTAAGCCAGAGTTACTACTGATGCCAGTATATGGTATATATAAGTGTAGTTCTATGGGGAAAATAAAAAGCTTAATACCACTGATAGAAAATGTTGGTAAAGCCAACTCAGTTACCTCTGTTTGGTGTGTGTATGACTTGCAGATGCTGTCTACCACCCTTTCAGTGACGTCCTAGAAGCTTCTCTACTACCACAGTAACTGGCTAACTGGAAATGATCTTTCCCTAATTTCCATGAGCATCTTTTTATCTGATAGAAACCAGGGAGGGAAAAAAACAAAGTTCTTTCACTTGGAAGGAATATTCTCCTTTAGTACTGTGCAACAGCTGAAGAAAGGTCAAATCCAAAAATTATGTCCATTATACCGAATTGATTGGTTCTTGGCTGCAAGAGAAAGAAAGACCCTGAGTAGCAAGGTTAGCCTGTTTGGCTTGAAAGCTGAGAAGTGTGGGAGAAGCAGCAGCCGGAGGAACAAGAAAAAATCTGAGAGAAGAGACAGAACTGTTAATGCAGGGTACTGATAACAAGCATTGTTAAGATTAAGACAAAGGAAAACAGAACCACTGCTGTAAACAGGAGATGGGATAGTTCTGAATGTGGGAGTCCCTAAATAAATCCACAAAGGTACAGTGGACTTTCTATGTGTGTGTGGTGGGTTTGCGGGGGTGGGGTGGAGGGGGTGTGGTACACTATACACAAAAGCTATGACAGCCAGCAACTACCTGCATTCAGTGTGGTCTTGAAGGCATAAGCATAAGGGTCTATTTACTCTGTCTGACTAGATCTGGTGAGACCTATAAGTGACTAGCTGTATCTAACTTGTCCCTTAGACATCACTGTGATAGGAGTAGAGATAGTGGGCAGGAAGTGGAATTCACTATATAAAGTAAATACATTACCAAGCAAAAACGTTTAGTCATGTGTCCCCATAACAGTTCCTTAAACCTATGTGATTTAAACTATTTAAAATATGTATCCTATGTAATCTAAACCTGTAGTTACCATATAGAATTACTATTTGTCTTTCAAAAATCCGAAGAAAGACTGTTCTTCAAAAGTCTGATGACATTTCCAAAAAGCCTTTTCTAATCTTCCAACTCTACCTTCTCTTTCTATCCTCTGGACTGCCATGATATTCAATTGCACTGCATTTATTGCACTTAGCATACTGAATTATAATTAACAATTACATAAACATTTCTCCAACTAGGTTGCCTCTTATTTGGGATCTAGTTAATGGACAGTTTATTGTTAGCAAAATAAGGTTTTGATTTAAAAACATTTATTTAAAAAATATCAGTAGCATATTTATATTAGATACAATACAATATAGCCACTGTATGAAAACTTTTCTCATTTTCCAAAATACGGCTGTTCTTTTATGGCTTTATTTTGTTCTCTTTATAAGAAACACTTTCAGAAGTGCCATAGCAAAGATTATTTGAGAAAATAATCTTTGAGTGCATTGGTGCCTGGACTTCTTTGCTTCTTTGTTTTTGCTTTCAAGCATTTCATCATCCTTGTGGCCATGAAAATGTTTCAATTAAATACATCACTTTTGAAGGAAATTCTAATAGAGAGCAAGAATGTCCCGTCAAGACACCAGCCTTAGCTGCTGGTCCTTCTCAGAAATGTAAAGTGGCCATTGCTTTTAAATGGACACATGCTCCACTTCTTGGAATCTGTTAGTGTTTTATAAGGAATGGCTGTTTTTGAGTAGTTAAGAGTATACCTTCAAAATTCCAAGATTCTAGGTGAGCCTAGGGTTCCAGTTTGACTTTAGAATTCTGACAGCCTTTCAGTCTTCTACTTCCACAAGCCCTTTACTTTGAAAGTCTCCCAAACCAGCTATGAACCCCTTGACCAGCAGGCACTCCCTTGGTAAATGTGAAATAGAGTTGTTCATAGGCCCAGACTACCCCATAACTAGCCTTTACTTTTTAGATCCATGCAGAAGTGAGTCATTTATTGGTCTGTGGGCCAGTATATTGGCTGCCTCTTGAGGGACGCATGAATATCATAAGATATTTTATTCCTATTTAGGCTGGTTGAAATATCTTGCCTTATGCTGCCTAAAGTTTCTAATAAGGTATGACAGGCATTTAACCTTATGTTTTACAAAGAATGTATTGAAAATATTATATGTGAATAAATAAGACCAAAAATTAAAATGGCTGATTTAGGGCTATATTATTTCTTGCACCACCAGGCACTTCTTAACAAGTATAAAATACGTATTTTAGTAAGACTTATTTTCTTTTTATTCCCTGCTAATTAATAGCTACTTGTAATGGAAAGATATGTTCTTCTTTCTAGATACATATTTTATTTTTACATCTTCCTATACTGAAAAGATGGAACTAGTCAGTGGAAGAAATGAAAATTATCTTTTCAGTTATCAATATATATGCTGAATATTTAGAAAGATCACATTTACCTCATGGGTACTAAAACTGGGTTTTGTAGAAGATCATTGTAATTATCTGAGACTGTGACTCTTACTTCCTTTTTTTTTTTTTTTTTTTTTGAGATGGAGTCTTGCTCTGTCACCCAGGCTGGAGTACAATGGCGCCATCTCGGCTCACTGAAACCTCCGCCTCCCGAGTTCAAGCGATTCTCCTGCCTCAGCCTCCCAAGTAGCTGGGATTATAGGCGCCCACCACCATGCCCAGCTAATTTTTTGTATTTTTAGTAGAGACAGGGTTTCACCATGTTGGCCACGCTGGCTTCAAACTCCTCACCTCAAGTGATCTGCCTGCCTTGGCCTCCCAAAATGCTAGGATTAAAGGCACGAGCCACCCGGCCCAGCTGTGACTCTTACTTTCAAAACACATTTTAGAATATCTATAATAACAATAGCTTCTACTGAATACTGCTTGCGTGCCATAGTCTATGCTAAGCATTTAAGCTCTGCATATGTTATCACATTTAAGCATCACAACCTGCAATGAATTATTACTCACAGATTATGCATAAAGAAACTGGGGCTCACAGGGCATTCTTAACTTCTTAAAGGTTATAGTACCAGTAAGTGACAGACTTAGGATTTGCAACCAGGTTGAACTCCAAAGCCTGGCTCATTATGCAGGTATAACCACTGCCTTGTCTTATATTTCATGTTTTTCTTTGTGTAAAAGGCTGTTATAAAATGTAAAACTAATGAAACTTAATAGGACCTGATTATTCAAGAGTTTATAGGAGTGATTTCAAATTCATATGTATTCTATCTTATTTTTACATTAGAAATGCAAAAAATTATTTTATAAGATTAAATCTATTGAGAAACACATTAAAGTTCTTATTGAACAGTTTTAACCTGTATAGTTATCTCTTTTATGTGTGTAAATCCTAATTATGTGACCATTCTTTCTTAACCTCAAGATTTTTTTTCCTAATTTACCAGCATACTTTGCCCTCCTCCTCCTGCCAGCCAGTCATTAATTAGTTCAATAACATTGAATCATTTAATACTGCTCTAGTGTCTGTGACAAAATTATTAATTATTAATTAAAAAAATTAAAAATATTATCTGGAAGCATTTTGAGTTTAAGTATGTGTCTCGCAAATTGGACCTCTAAGAAATATTCTCACTTTTTTGTAAGTTTTTTTCAGTAAAGCAATTATTTATGAAGATAAATAATAACATGAATGCCCATTTCCACTACTCGTTTGGCTTTCATTATATGTTGAGACAAAAATTTTGTTTAAAGGAACCAAAGAAACCCTTGGACTCTTATCATTCCCCTACCTACATCCCCTATAGTCTACAGAATCTACATCTCTAGATTTTCCAGTCTTACAAAGGGTTTGTGCTGGGGAGGGGGATTTATGGGGAGATGTGGTTCTGCTGTTTATTTTAAGTTAGAACTCCAATTCTGAGAGTTTTGTTCCAGAGTACTATTAATATTACAGGTATGTTCAGGCATTTGTGAATTAGCCTAGAAACCTAACCACTGCGTATAACATTGTTTCCAGAGGAACATATATCCTCAAATTCAAGTAACTGCTTCACTGGAGACTGTCTTTTCTAACTTGTTTACTGAACATTAAAAAGGTAATGATTTTGGCAAAAAAGTATTTTTCAATATGTTTACTCCAAGAATGTGCTTGTCAATTGTGCTGTGTCTAATAGGAAAACTGTGTTAATGAAGTTCTATCCAATATTTAGGTAGGAGATGAAATGAAGAAAGAGATAAAGTTGGTTAATAAGCAGGGTGTTGGGACAACCGATGGCCAATATCAAGCTGGTTTATCCTTGTTCACTTGTACTGACCAAGGTTTGAGCCCAGCATGGTGAATTTTAAGTTGGGTAGCATATTTTTTATTATTTATTTTTGTCTTTAAGGTAACACAAATGAAAAAGAAATCATATTTTACCTACCCAGAAAGTTCCTTTTTGATATAAAATTAGATAGTTAATATGTATATCTCAATTTTTTGGTGTAAATTAGTAAAGTAAAACAAGTCAGTCCAGCAAATGTGCTCCAGTAAAGAAAAAAAACCCTAAAACTAATAAAAATAAATGGCTTTTAAATGAAAGTAAGATACCTTAGCACTAAATTCCATGTAATGTTCGAATTCTTTTATCAAAACTTTTGTATGTTACTTGAAATTAGTGAACTCTCAGTTGAGGTGTGGAATACCTATTTGTGTTGTAGTTTTATTATTTTAATAGAGTATGACCTATATAATTAATCTCATGAGATTAATTTTTATATTGTATAGCTGTTAAAAATAACTAAAGCCCTAGTTTCTAATATTCTTTAGGCAAAGTGCAATGTTGAACACTCAAAATTTGCATAAACTAGTAAGTATTCTTTTGATTATACAAGAAACCTATTTAGTATTTGGTGCTCTTAAAAATGAGGGTAAATGTATGTTTAGGTAGATAGGAATATAGAAACAGTTTTCTTTTTTTGTAAAATTATACAGATTGCCATTTTATGCTTACCAGAATTCTATGTCAAATGCTATTACCTTTTACTGGCCTTCAGATTCTTAGGCCAGAAATGTTAAGGCTATTAACATTTATAAATCACTGAGTACTATATGAATATCTTTTATTTATTTAGGAAACATTAAGTGCTCTCATCTGTTAGGCACTGAACAAACTTAGAATGAGAACATCAGGGTTTTTACCTACATAGCGTGATGACTTGCAACACATGCCTGGGTCTCACAGAGATCTTCAAGGTTATGCCTCCCAGTTGACAAGATGGTCAAGAGCAGGATTTGGTAAACTTTCTGCAATGGGCTGGGTAACAATATTTTGGGCTTACAGGCTGTACACATAAGCACAGTAGTTCTATAGTAAATAATTGTAAAGCTTTGAACTAATCGTCTTATTGTCTTAAAATCCTAATTCCCTACCTACTTTCCCTAACCAACATTAGCACAGTGGTGCTCAAGAAATGTGTCACGTAATAAATGAACCATACACTTAACTCCAGAGGGGACAAAGGTGGTACCTGATGCAGGAATACGTGAGTGTTGGTGTTGGGGAGTGTTGTGAGAGGAAGATTATTCAGCAGAAACAAACCCTTCCTCTGATGAGCAGAAGTGGTGGACGTCAGTAATTAAAAAATGGAAAATCAAGTCATTCAGAATACTTTTTTGGGGGATAAGCTTTTAAAATTGCACACTGAGCATTTAATCAATGTAGTTAATATGGCACCATTATCTAGGTTGCACATTTGTGAAAGCATCAGTATATGATGCGTTCCATGGTTGGGATCTAACGATACCTAGATCAAACCATGACATAACTAGTTCAGTGTGCAAGATTCAAGCCCTATTCAGTCAGAATTCTTCCTTTGAAATGAGGATTGACAATTAAGCTTTTTTTTTTTTAGACAGCGTCTCACTCTTATTGCCCAGGCTGGAGTACAGCGACGCCATCTCAGCTCACTGCAACCTCCGCCTCCCGGGTTCAAGCAATTCTCCTGCCTCAGCCTCCCAAGTAGCTGGGATTACAGATGCCTGCCACCATGCCCGGCTAATTTTTGTATTTTTAGTAGAGATGGGGTTTCACCATGTTGGTCAGGCTGGTCTCGAACTCCTGACCTCAAATGATCCAACCACCTTAGCCTTCCAAAGTGCTGGGATTACTGGTGTGAGCCACAGTGGCCAACAGTTAAGCAGTTTATTAATGTATGCTTCAAATTAGATTTGGTAGGGAGTCTCCTGACTAACTCTTGTTATGGTTGTGTAGTTTTATGATTACATATGGGAGAATTAAATGCACAAAATGCATACATTGATATGGGTGACCTTTCTTATCTTACTCTCTTTTATCTTGTAAAACAATCACTAATCTAAATGCGTGTGGTTTTAAAAAACAAATTTGCATGATGTATAAGCATGTAGTAGTGGAAAATATTTTACTTTTTTTTTTTTTTTTGAGACAGAGTCTTGCTTTGTTGTCCATGCTGGAGTACAGTGGTGTGATCTCGGCTCACTGCAACCTCCGCCTCCAGGGTTCAAGCAATTCTCCTGCCTCAGCCTCCTGAGTAGCTGGGAGTGCAGGCGAACGCCACCACACCCAGCTAGTTTTTGTATTTTTAGTAGAGACAGGGTTTCACCATGTTGGCCAGGCTGGTCTCGAACTCCTGACCTTGTAATCCACCCGCCTCGGCTTCCTGAAGTGCTGGGATTACAGGTGTGAACCACTGCACCCAACCAGTATTTTACTCTTAATTGATGTTAAACTCTTTTTTTTTTTAAATCTTGCCTCCTTTACTAATTATTGCTAACATCTATGTGATTTTATCTTACTTCCTTTACTAATTATTAGATATTTATTAGAGCTGTTGTGGAGAACATATTTGTCACAATGGAAAATGGAATGAATTGATAATAAGTACCTCAATGATAACTCCATTTATAGTTAGATGTAGATATTTATAGAAACAATTTGATTTTTAAAAACAATTTGATTTTTAAAAACACTGAATAAGAAATTACCTAGGATGCTGCCATCAATGTGCTGAAGCATTTCATTTTTCATTTTAGAGTGCTACTAAAATTTGAACTCATTTTGACAGTGTATATTTAGTAAATTTTGCATTTAATAAACCACTGTGTTATCATTCATAAAAAGTACTGTGATGTCACAAAAATGAAGTAATATGTCTTCTATCACTCCTAACCTGTCCATTGCCTTTTCAGTGATAGGTATACATTACATGACTGTAAAAAAGGAGTCTTTTGTTACTATAAAAGGTCATTTCTTTTTATTCTACCTGTATAGTCATCTTAACACATTTTATTGTTTATGGATCATTTCACAGAAGGTGTAGAGCACTTAGAAACTAAAATACAGTATGCTGTCTATTGTAGGATTTCTAAAATGAAGGCATAAGTCAGTGGAAAAGCTAGACTGGATTCACAGAAACTTGATACATACCTTTTCTAGAGCATATGTGCCACATAATTGGTTTACAGTTATTTCTAGGAAAAAATCACATTCAAATACTAAGTTCCTCTTCATTATTTTATAATAGATATTTGTTTATCAAGGCCAGTTGAATTCACAGGGGACACAGACCGTGTATGACATGTCAGGTGTTTATTTTCCTGAATGTCATTGTAATTCAGCATTTCACCAAACTAGATAACAATTTTTAGGACTTAACTTCATCTTCATTGAATTAATAGCCTTCCCAAATTGCTATGATTGACTGTTCTTACTTCCCCTCCCCCCGACCGAAGCTATTGTTTTATTTAAAATATTTCATTTGGAGAAAGATTGAAATATTAACCAGCAAGGAATAACAATTCCGTAGGCGAATCAGTTTGTTTAATGTCTAGGACGATGGTTCTGCAGTGTGGTTCTAGAACCAGCAGTATCAGTATCAACTGGGAGTTTGTTAGATTACTTCCCCACCCCCCACCCCTAGACCTGCTGAATCTTCTGAAATTCTGGGGATGGGACCCAACCATCTGTAGTGTAACAAGCCTTCCAGGTGACTCTAATACTCTTAAGAATTTAGTACCACCAGTCTAGTATTATTAACCAAATGCATCCACAAATGAAAATTGTTTACATCCACTTTAGTTTCAACATGCATTATCAGTTGTTTGAGAGAGATTATATCAGCAGTACCAGTGCTAGAATCAGGAAGATTCCTTTTGCCTGTTTTACAAAATACAGATTTGAGACCTTCAGATATAATATGCTCTCACTGTAAGAAAAATATGTCGTATTTTGTTGTTGCTACATTCTGAACTTTAGCTTGGGGAAAAAGGAATTGGGTTTTGGAAGCTTGTTTACGACTGGAATCAAGTGAAAATATCTCTTGGACGTGCTTGCTTACATAAAAATAAGCATTTTGGCACTAACACTGGTAGACTCTAGTAGGTCTTTCCATTTAGATTATTTTTATTTCAAGGAAGATTGATATTTTAAGCTTTCATAAAGAAAAGAACTTTTTATAATCAAAGAAGAAATGATAACATTTGTCCTGATGACAGATTTGGGATTGATATATATATATATTTTTAATTCTTTTGAATCTCTTGGATAATATTAAATATATATATATAAATTATGGATGTTCTCTTTCACCTATAGTAGCTTACTCTTCAATTAAAAATGGAGTGTCAGAAAGTCTCCATTTGGAGACAGGAGGCCTACAAATTAAAACAAAAGAAACCCATGGCATGTGTATTATACATGAACCATAGATAAATAGAAGGTTGCTCTTTGAAAAGCAAAGATTGTTTCAGTTAGTTGCAGTTCTATCTAGGACAGTAACTATAAGTAATTTTATTTTGTTCTTTGGTTGCATCTAATTTTGAGGTAATGGGTGTTTTCCTCATATTAACTCTAAGTTAGTATTAAAATTTAACCTGTATTGATGTTACTTATGTGAATAGTGGGCTGTATTAAATTATCCCACTTTAATTCCAAAGTTCCTTATGCATGGGCTGCCCCAGAAGCATATGTAATTACTTAATTCTAAACCATGGTAGGTGACACTTTTCTATTGAACATTTTTCTATCTCCTTCTGTGAGGAAAGGGCTAATATAGTACCTTAAATAGAACTGTCTCCATGGCAATGGACAGTCAGCTTTTGACTTTGAGTCTCATGAAAAAGAAAAATGTAAAAAGCATTTTCATGGTCTAAAATAGCAATATGGCAAAAGTAAGGTATGAGAATATTTCCTGTCAGTTATTGCATGACTGGTTAAGGCAGCAGAACTTTATCTTTTTATCTTTTTTTCTTTTTACATAGGACTTTTTATTTGAGTATTTTGAAATATTACAGAATTCCTTCTCTGAATTAATGAATGATAATTATTATCTTCAGATTGATAGAGAACTTGAGAAGCTTAGATATAGGATTGGGTCCATGCCTGAGGAAAAAAGAGTTGCCTAGCTCTGGTTGTAATTTTACTCTCATAAAGAATAAAAATACTGACTAAATTATGGGTCATTCATAAGTACATTTAAACAGAACTATCTCTGGAATACTGGAAGCAATAACAAGATTAAAAATAAAAGCTTAACAAATTATGCCAGTTTTTTTTCCAGCCAACTCCTACGATTTGGGGTCTACAGATCACTTATCCTATTTAAAAGACTCCACTGGCAGCCTGCTTCCCGTCACTCTTGCATCCACACTTACTTAAAAGCAGAGCCCTTTGATTCTAGCTGCTTGTTCACCTAGCTTTCAGTAAAGGTCAGTGACAGTGCTGTATATTAGAAGCTAGAGAATAAGACCACATTGTCATCGGTAATCTTTGTATTTTTCCTTTCTATTGTTGTATGCCCCTTGACTAAATCTTATCTCAGTATAGGGCTCATTTTCAATTGAATCAGCTGTCATCTTTAACATATCGTCAGTAAATGCTTAATGCTCTGAGGTTACTGTTAATGAGGGAAATGGTTAATCAAATTATGTGACATAAATACAGTGGAATACTGGGCAACTCATAGGATATAGATCTATGTATAGAAGTGGACAGACATCCATAATATGTTATTGATTGGAAAAGACCGAGTTTTTTTTGTTTTTGTTTTTTAGGAATATGAAGATTTTTGTTTTCATTTAAAAAAAAATAAATACAGAAGGAAGGAATCCAAAATTAACAGTATTAATTTCTGGGTGGTGGGGTTACAGGAGATTATTTTTACGATCTACTTCTCTTCATTGTCCTTTGTTTTTAACAATAAACATATTTTATAAAATTTTGAAAGCTATTACCTTTTTGAAATAATAGAGAAGAACAGATAATTTAAGTGATAGATAGTACAGACAGTAGATTCAAATGAGATGGCAAATTAAAGATGCATTGAGATAAAGACAAATGTTCACAGGTTTAATAGATATCTAAACAGCTATGGGTAAATCACCAAGGGAATAATAATGTGTGTGTAGGAGGCTAATGAGGACTCAGATGCATAGACATAGATAAATACAATCTGGAAATGAATGAAGGTACTGTGCCTATCTATAGCATATTTCTTTATGTTGTCATATCAGTCATTCTCTTTAGGAATCTGATGTGCTTTATTAATATTTCATCAGAATATTAGTTCTTTTCCTTAACTATGAATTCAAGAGATAGCTGCAGTTGTATTGCTATACTTTTATACCATATGGTAGATAATAAAACTTACTGCATAAATTTTAGGAACTTAAATATATAATCTGAGCACTATATGTTAATCTAGAGATATTTTCTATTAGGAACTGAAATAGAAAAAGATGGCTACTTTATAAAAAAATGTAATTTTATAATTATTTAATTAATATGTATACTAGGATTTTTGAAGACTAAAAAAAGGTATATGGAGTCTGTCCTAGGTTTTAGAGAGCTTACTGTGTGGTTAGAGAGAAAGATGTTTTATAAATAACTATAAAGATGGCTAAAAATGAAAAACTATACCTTTTGACTTTTTGTAGAAGTTAATAGATTATTATGGATCTTCACTTGTGAAAGCATGGATAAGTTTCAATTAATTTAATACATTACTGTATGGAAAAGAAGGGTAGTTAAATATTAAATACTTGTTCTTATGTTTAAGGCAAAGGTATGTGGTTTCAATGGACTGTCTATTTTTAATGATTTTTTAAAATATATATTTTAATTCTCAAAAATGCAAAATGTGTTATAGCATTATAGAGTATCTATAACCAGTTATTTTATAAATGGGTGTTTTTTACTTAAGTGGCTTTACTTTCCAATTTTATTTTCCATTTCTAATAGGATGGGTCATTTGTTGAACAAAATATAGAATTAGGGGCCTCCTTTGAGCCAATTGATAGTTTTCTAAACCCAGCCTATTCTGTAAATCTTTTCTTTAGCTTGTGAGACAATTTCTAAACATTTTGTCTAGTGTTGTACTTAGGAACTTAATATTGCATAATTCTAATAATAACAGTTACTTTTTTTTTTGAGATGGAGTTTTGCTTTGTCGCCCAGGCTGGAGTGCAGTGGCGTGATCTCGGCTCACTGCAACCTCTGCATCCCAGGTTCAAGCGATTCTCCTGCCTCAGCCTCCTGAGTAGCTGGGACTAAAGGCACGCACCACCATGCCCAGCTAATTTTTGTATTTTCTTTCTAGTGTAGATGGGGTTTCACAATATTGGCCAGGCTGGTCTCAAACTCCTGACCTTGTGACCCACCCACCTTGGCCTCCCAAAGTGCTGGGATTATAGACGTGAGCCTTTTATAGTTGTATAGATAATGTCACACTCTTAAGAGCTTTACAGATATTTATTCATATAATATTCTCACTGCCTGTTTTAATAGCCTTCTATTCACCCACTGCTGTGGGAGGGACTGCCACTCTTGGGTCATGGGGGTAGCTGAACATATAATACCTAACACTGTACAGATGAGATCAACAGTTTGGTTTATTAGTCACATATACACACAGCCCGGGGGAAAGGACACTGCACACCATGCAGTGCACTTGGAAGTTGTATTCTGGAACAGAATGAGCAACCAGGGGCAGTGAGACAGGCTTTGTAGAATAAAGAGAGTGAGATGCCCCACGTTTCTACATGAAACTATGATTGGCTTGTTTACATAATTGCACGAACTGGCAGTGAACTGAAACCTGCCACCCAGGAATAAGTGGGAATTACACCTGGTTCGTTTGAGAAGGTGAGCTGTTTGGCCAGGGGACCTTATGCCCATGAGCAAGGTAGGGAGGGAAGGGGAACTTGCAATTATCTTTTAAGGTCCTCCCAATTTTACCAGATTCAAGGGATCCTATAATATTGGACTTCAATTTTAGGCCTTATACCACACTTACCCTATGAGGGAGGTATGTGCTATTATCCTCATTTCATAGATGAGGTTATTAGGTACACAAGGTAACTTGTTTAAAACTATTAACAACCATTCCCCTGACTATTTTCTTCTGTATTTGGTTTCCTTCAACCCAGGTATTATAGAAATTCTTGATGTCCAGAAATAAAAGGAAAGCATTTAGAAATGTGATGTTTTATCCCATTTCTAACTCAGAAATGAACTACCTTGACATTTTTATTAATTGCCGAAGTTTTTAATCCAAGTCCCCTGATGATTCTGTTTCCATTTATTAGTCCACAAACTCTGATATAGGTAAATACATTTGCATTTCTTGATTGAGAGCTGATAGACATAATCTTTATAGACAGAGGTAAGAGATTTGGTTTCCTCTTTAAGAGCCTTTAAAAGCAGAATGAATAGTAAGATAATTTGGATTTTGCTACTTTTGGAGGGAATGGTCTCCTGATCATCATTTCTAAAGATCAGTGTTTCTGTGAGTAATTTTAACTATCTGTGTTTCTTAAAAATGTATAAAAACCTTTTGGTCAATAGAAATTTTGCTGGTTTACTTGATTACAACTTTAGAATTTGCAAACTTGGTTTCTCATTATTGTTTTAACACATACTTTTCTATGCACCAGGAAGTAATTAATGATTATCTGGGATATTTTTTATTCTTTTCCCCCATAATTGTGTCAGAGCATCTTATTTCTCTTGATAAAACTGGGTATCCTTTTCTCTGAATTTGTTTTTCACATAATGCAAGTGTAATTGTAAACTAGCTGCTTTTGTTTTTTCCTTTTCTTTAGTCTGGCCAAACCTTTGATATAAAGAATAATAATATTTATAGAGTATTATTTGTAATGAACTCTATGTCCTAATTAAAAGCAGATTTACCAAGTTTGGGTTTTTCTCATTCCCTTTATCTTGCCTGTGAACTTTGTCAAATTAACTTTTAAAAAATATAAACTCTGTTTATTAAAGAGTCTTGAATCTAGTATATGGTAACAAGTTTCTTTAGTCTTCCTTTCTGTTTTAATAAGAACTGTGATTTAGTTCTTATTAAGTGATTTAGTGGTAGAATGCAAAATGCTCTCAGTTCTGCTATAATACATAATGCAAATTTGTTTCAATTGATGTATTAGGGAATGATTTGAGCATAACAGTGAATTTTGTGTATTAGGATACATACTTCAAACATCTACCCTCTACCTTTAGTTCACCAATGTGTTATGAGTGCCATCCATTCATATTTGGTGTTACATTGTTCTGTCTTATTTCAGATCATCCTTCTGCTGCTACTTTATAACTTACAGGCTATAGGCCTTGCAGTAACCACTTCCTTAAACAACTTTCTTTTTCAAGGTAGAGTGCCATATACATATATATTTTAATTATACTTTAAGTTCTGGGATACATGTGCGGAAGAATGTGCAGGTTTGTTACATAGGTATACATATGCCATGGTGGTTTGCTGCACCCATCAACCCGTCATCTACATTAGGTATTTCTCCTAATGCTATCCCTCCCCTAACCCCCTACTCCCCAACAGGCTCTGGTGTGTGATGTTCCCCTCCCTGTGTCCTTGTGTTCTCATTGTTCAACTCCCACTTATGAGCGAGAATGTGCGGTGTTTGATTTTCTGTTCCTGTGTTAGTTTGCTGAGAATGATGGTTTCCAGCTTCATCCATGTCCCTGCAAAGGGCATGAGCCCATCCTTTTTTTTTTTTTTTTTTTTGGAGATGGAATTTCTCTTGTGTTGCCCAGATTGGCGTGCAATGGCACGATCTTGGCTCACTGCAACCTTCGTCTCCTGGGATCAAGCTATTCTTCTGCCTCAGCCTCCAGAGTAGCTGAGACTACAGGTGCATACCACCACACCCGGCTGATTTTTGTATTTTTAGTAGAAACGGGGTTTCGCCATGTTAGCCAGGCTGGTCTCAAACTTCTAACCTCAGGAGATCCACCCGCCTCAGCCTCCCAAAGTGCTGTGATTACAGGCGTGAGCCACCATGCCTGGCCAAACTCATCCTTTTTTATGGCTGCATAGTATTCCATGGTGTATATGTGCCACATTTTCTTTATCCAGTCTATCGTTGATAGGCATTTGGGTTGGTTCCAAGCCTTTGCTACTGTGAATAGTGCTGCAATAAACATAAATGTGTATGTGTCTTTAGAGTAGAATGATTTATAATCCTTTGTGTATATACCCAGTAATGGGATTGCTAGGTCAAATGGTATTTCTGGTTCTAGGTCCTTGAGGAATTGCACACTGTCTTCCACAATAGTTGAACGAATTTACACTCCTACCAACAGTATAAAAGCATTCCTATTTTCTCCACATCCTTTCCAGCATCTGTTGTTTCCTGACTTTTTAATGATGGCCATTCTAACTGGCGTGAGGTGGTATCTCATTGTGTTTTTGATTTGCATTTCTCTAATGACCAGCGATGATGAGCTTTTTTTTTTTGTATGTTTGTTGGCCACATAAATGTCTTCTTTCGAGAAGTGTCTGTTCATATCCCTTCCCACTTTTTGATGGGGTTGTTTGTTTTTTTCTTGTACACTTGTTTAAGTTCCTTGTAGATACTGGAAATTAGCCCTTTGTCAGATGGATAGATTGCAAAAATTTTCTCCCATTCTGTAGATTGCCTGTTCACTCTGATGATAGTCTCTTTTGCTGTGCAGAAGCTCTTTAATTAGATCCCATTTGTCTATTTTGGCTTTTGTTGCCATTGCTTTTGGTGTTTTAGTCATGAAGTCTTTGCCCATGCCTATGTCCTGAATGGTATTGCCTAGGTTTTCTTCTAGGGTATTTATGGTTTTAGGTCTTATGTTTAAGTCCTTAATCTACTTTGAGTTAATTTTTGTATAAGGTATAAGGAAGGGATCCAGTTTCAGTTTTCTGCATATAGCTAGCCAGTTTTCCCAACATCATTTATTAAATAGGGAATCCTTTCCTCATTGCTTGTTTTTGTCAGGTTTGTCATAGATCAGATGGTTGTAGATGTGTGATGTTATTTCTGAGGCCTCTGTTCTGCTCCATTGGTCTATATGTCTGTTTTGGAACCAGTGCTATGCTAGTTTGGTTACTGTAGCCTTGTAGTGTAGTTTAAAGCCAGGTAGCATGATGCCTCCAGCTTTGCTCTTTTTGTTTAGGATTGTCTTGGCTATATGGGCTTTTTTTGGTTCCATATGAAATTTAAAGTAGTTTTTTTCAATTCTGTGAAGAAAGTCAATGGTAGCCATTTAAGTGAGGAATTACTACCTACCAGCCAACCTATATGCTCTGATAGTTATAAGCACATTTGGCACTCTGATGATCATGCAGCTCTTCTTTTAGAAGAAAAAAATGTATTTTTTGGCAATTACATTCTTTGGGAAGGAACAGCTGTATTTGAAGTCCTGTCATGATTATATGAACTCTCTACAAAACAGTTATGTAAAGTTAAACCTCACTAATGTATACAGGCCCAGTAATACTTCATGCTGGAACTAAAATTATTTAATATATTTTTAAAATAAAAATATGTAAGGACAAGTCCATACGTTACTTTTTGAGGACTTTCAAATGTTATTCACACTACTAGATTATAAAGGTTACTAGTCATATAATGATTATTTAAAAGACTACTCTATCATTTACATAAAATACCTTAACATAATCCTTGATTCATTTAAAAAAAAAAAAAAAAAAAACTAAGGAAAGAAGAAAATCATTGAATACCATAAATCCTAACAATAAATAGATTATTATTTCTTTTTTTTAGATTATAGTATGCTTCGTCACTGGATCATTTATGAACAACATAAATTGACTGGGCATGGTGGCTCACGCCTATAATCCCAGCACTTTGGGAGGCCGAGGCAGGGCAGATCACTTGAACTCTTGAGTTTGAGACCAGCCTGGTAAAACCTGGTAAGACCAACATGGTAAAACCCCATCTCCACAAAAAAAAAAAAGAAAAAAAAAACATAGAGTATAGAACATTGAAGAGAATTTTAGACATATTTAAAATTACAGTTCTTCTGCTATTAAATTATGTAAATTATGTGATATTATATGATATGTATCTACAATAGACTTTTTTTCTAATCTTGGTTTTATAACATTTTACCAAAAATCCAGAACCTATCGGTTTATCAATAGGTTAGGTAAAATTATTTTTAAAACAAGAAAACATTTTTTAAACTAGCATGGGAAAGTAATTTTAAAGCATTTAGCTTATTTTCTTTCTGAAAACTTTCTACCAGCATTTAGAATCTTTCACAGCATTCTGTATAACCACAGAATGTTCATGCAAAAAGGCCTCCTGGAATGTCTCTCATTTTTCAAATGCAAAAATTAATTCCTTAAAAAATGATCAAAGCCCTGATCCTTTCAGTGCTAAGAAGGGAAGATAACTCAGGTTTTAGTACCTTTTTCATCATATCGCCTTACCTCTAGCATTAAGTTATATATTATTTTGTTTATTACTCTTTGGGTGTCTATATCTAATTTTACAACTAGTTTGTAAACTCCTTTAGGCAGTTTTTATACTTTCTGTTCTTAAAAGAGCTATTACATAAGTTGCTTAACAATGAATTTAGTTGGTACATACTGATGGGTTGGTTGATTTCTTTGATTTGAAAGTGTTTTAAACTTAGAATGTCTAGCAGGCCTCTGGTCTTCACTGATGTCCTTTCAGTGCTTAAAAAGTAGTGATGTTGGCCTGCACAGTGGCTCACGCCTGTAATCCCAACACTTTGGGAGGCCGAGACAGATGGATCACAAGGTCAGGAGTTCGAGACCAGCCTGGCCAAGATGGTGAAACCCCATCTCTACTAGAAATACAAAAAAAATGCCTCTGTAGCCCCACCTACTCAGGAGGCTGAGGCGGAAGAAACGCTTGAACCCGGGAGGCGGAGGTTACAATGAGCTGAGATCGCACCACTGTACTCCAACCTGGGCAACAGAGCAAGATTACGTCTAAAAAAACAGTAGTAATGTTTAGGTGATGTGAATGACCCTGTTTATTTTGAGTTAACTGAAAAACTATTGATTTAGTACACTAACATTGAAACCTTAAGTACAGGCTAAGGATAACAAATCCTGTTATCTTCAGTTAAGTTACTTAAAAAAGAATGATAAAGAACAGAAAAGGGCCTGAATAGCATCTGTATGCAAACTAATCTGGAAAATGGGAGGAGATATCAGGAGAATGACAAATTAAAGGAAGTCTTTGTGATTATTAGAAGATAATTACTTTCACAGATCTTAATTATAGCGTAATTATAGCTTTTTCTTTCTATCAAAAACTGCACTCTGAGAATTTTCTTGCCAAAACAGGAATTGAGAAACTTTGGATGTTGTGAAGTAACTGTATTAAATTGTGTGTGTGTGTGTGTGTGTGTGTGTGTGTATTTTAGGACTGGCATAAATCCAGGATGCCAAAAAACATTTTAAAGTGGTTATTGTTCAAAAATAGTTTCTAATATCATTAAATGTGTAATAGGCTGAGTAATATATAGAAATAGTGTGTTATCAAGCAACATTTATTGAGCACCTGATTTGAATTAGTCATTAAGCTGGAACACTTCTTTTATAATTAGTGAAAGAGAAGATAAACACTTTTCTATAAAAGGTATATAAAAGAGGTTTACTTCTGTTTCACTAAATGATACCAGGTGTCACATAAATGGGAATCCGAAAGATGGGAAAACTCACTGTGGTTTTGAATGAGTCAATATACAGAATTTAGGAACTATGTTGAGGTTTATGTGACGTGTTCATCTAAGGGAACACTTGGAAAACAAAAGTTGAAAAGTTAGATTAGGGGCCAGAATGTTGGATATCTTGCCTTTCTGCCTCTACTGTCCTTCCCCCAACACCACCCCCTCAATAAGCTAAGGATAAGATGATAGGTAAACTGGGGTAGTAGTATTAGAAACGGAAAGCAAATTAGAGTCACTGAGAAGAAGTTTGTGAACAGGTGGTGAGATAACCTAGTATAAAGTTGTTATTAAATATTAAGGTGTAATGCATAATAAAAGTTTGGGTCTTTAAATGCAAATTAAAATAATGAAACATTTGATTCTTGACAGTGTTTTCATCTCTCTGAAACTCATGTCCTTCCACATTACTGTCTTATAAGCATGTATCCCTAGATTGTGAGAATCAACCTAAATCTGAGCCACCTTATTGTGTGGATTTCTCTTATATCAGTTGGTGTCGCCATTATTCATCCATCCAGTCATCTAATTCAGAATTCTGTGAGGAATCCTAGACTTCTCTCAGTATTTTACCCTAATATTCCATTAGTCACTCAGTTCTATTTAGTCTCCTAACTAGCGATCAGTGTAATTCCTTTTCTTTAATCCATACTACTTAATTAACCCAAATCTTACTAATAGCTCATATTTCCCCCAGCCTCCCCCATCCCACTCTACTTTCTAATGGATGTCAGAAATATTTTCTTAAAAGACAAATATAATTATTTTACTATTGCCCATTGTTTATATAACATCAAAGCTCTTTAGTCTGACATTCGTGACGTGACTCTTGCCTATGTCTCTAGTCTTATTCCCTGAGAAAGTTTCAGGAATCATGTAGAACAACATAGTTCCCGCGATGTGTCATGTCTTTGTATTTTATATTTCTTTTTCCTGGTATTGTTGTATCCACATAGACTTAACTATCCTTTTCTAGGTATCCTGACAAATTTCTACTCCTTCCCAAGATTTATCTCATCTAGAAGGCTGTTTTAGTCCATACTCTTGCAGGCAGAGTGAGACATTCCTGTTTTGGTTACTCCCATTATAGCTCCTAACATATATTGTAATTGTGCATCCATACTTATTTACCTGGCATTTCCTTGAAGTCAGCACTTGTGCTTCATTTATCTTTGTATTTTCAAGCACTTAGTTCAACACCTTCCAGAAAATGAGCTTGTCTTAGTCCATGCAGGCTGCTATAACAAAAAGCAAAGATTGGGTGGCAGAAGCAGTGAACATTTATTTCTCACAGTTCTACAAGCTGAGAAATCCTAGATCAGGGTGCCAGCAAATTATGTCTAATGAATGTCTGCTTCCTAGTTCATAGACAGCTATCTTTGCACTGTGTCCTCAACAGGGCAGAAGAGGGCCAGGGAGCTCTTGGGGTCTTTTATAAAGGGCACTAATCCCATTCACGAAGACTCTACTCTTACGACCTAATTACCTTCCAAAGGCCCCACCTCTTAATACCATCACATCAGGGGTTAGGATTTCAACATATGAATTTTGAGGGGGGGACAGGAACATTCAGTACATAACAGAGGTTTAAAAAATAATCAAATGAATTAATAATTCTTCTTTATAAAAGTTACAGTGTTTAATTTCAATTTTAGTAAGGTTTATTAATAACATTTATTTTTCATTAACTTGTATTATAAATTACAGAAACTTTATTGTAATAATTGTAATTTATTTAAATGCCTATTTATCTCAGGTACCTTGCTAGTCACTTAAAAAATTATAAAAATTTCAAGCAACACAAAACCAGAAAAAATAATGTAATGAAGCTTCGTAAACCCATGACCAAATTTAATATTGGTTAGATTTTTGTCACTGTTAACTTCATCAATCCTGTGTTGCTATTATTGCTGCTGAAATAATTAAATCTCAAAACTCATTTTCTTCTACCTGCTGTATACTTTAGTATGTATTTCTAAAATAGAAGGACACATTCTTATATAACTGCAATGCCTCCTAACTTTTTGAATTTGCAGCAAAGGGGTCACCTATCAGCAGGATCCAGTCGTACTGGATGAAGATGTCTTTGATCTGCTTCTTGGAAGCCTCATTCACATATTTCTGGTAATAGGCTACCAGGGATTTGGAGACATACTGCTGGATAGCACAAGTCTCAGCCACATGACCACTACCCTTCACATGGACACAGATGTCCACACCAGCAAACCACTCCTTGCCCAGAAGCAGAGGGGTCAATAATTTTTAAGACTATAAAGAGATCCTGACATCAAGACATCTGTGAACTGTTTACTTAAATGAGCATAAGAATGGTTTTAATTCTGATTACAGTAGGTTTTAAGTTTATCTGTGTACATTAAAGCACAATCTTGTAGTTTTCTGCTTATAGACATGGGGATTGGCAAAATAG
Organism: Macaca fascicularis; assembly: GCF_037993035.2. Classification (NCBI taxonomy): domain Eukaryota; kingdom Metazoa; phylum Chordata; class Mammalia; order Primates; family Cercopithecidae; genus Macaca; species Macaca fascicularis. The sequence goes on along the minus strand of NC_088388.1, from coordinate 94,226,840 downwards.
AGCAGAAATGATGTCTTCGTGCATTTACTGTACAGATCAGATCTGTTCATTCTATTCCGGGTAAAAATGAAAACGCGACTGCTCCTTTTAAAACTAGGAATAAAGACTTCTTTTAAGTTTTATTAAAACTGAAGTTTAATATAATTCAAAGTAAAATCAAGCATACTTGAATGTATACAGTTGTTGTGATCCTGGGAGGCTGTGTGAAAGGTACTTTCTCAATTTAAATGAGAACGTGAGTTCTTGTTATTTCTGACTCAGTGAGTAAAGAAGTACTGGTTTCCATATGGCTAAATGCTTATAATTTGTTTTGTAAATCTCTAGAAATCAAATACATTTAATATATTTTCCTGATTCCTCTAAGCTGAGTAAGTGACTTGTATTTTATCATTGTGTTTTGAAAAATCTGAAAACCATCCTATCATTCTGTTCCATTGGAATAACCTAAAGCCTTTTGATTTTATAATGCTATAGTCAAGCTGGTAGATGCTGAATATGGAAGCTTGATTTAAAACTCCGCTTTTCCCTCATACACCAAGATAACTACATTCACTGCATATTTTTGTTTCTCCAAAAGTACTAGTAACTATTCAACCATCTACTGAGTAATATTAGAATGTTACACAACTTTAATTGTTTCTAATGGTAATTTTACTTTCTGAAAGCTTCCAATTTTAATTTCTTTTCATCTAATTGAGACATTTTAATAAGTAAAGCTTTCTAAAATTCAAGGGGAAGTTTTATTGTTACACAATACAGAAACTGTAAAAAAATTATTCATATAGAAGTAAAGCCTGTCTTAATACTTTTTTGGGACCAGATCTTATAATTAGTGGTAGAAAAGCATATTGTCTTTTTGTTAATAAGGAAGCAATGAGTTAAGTGCTTATTATGGACTTGCATTATCTCAGCTACTGAGATTTATAGTTCTCTCCTCATTTTCTTGGGCTTTAGCTCAAAATTTTACTAGCATATTCAACAGCTATATTTTGTAGCACTATAACTCTATAGAAAGTGTTCAACACTTAAAAGCTTATACAGGAGGCTTTGTTGCCCAAGATTAGTGTCACAGCATGGAATATTACTGATTTCTAAGAAAGTGGCACAAATTATGGGAAATTACAGATACTGTTTGTTTTAATAATTAAGAAAATAAACAAATAGACATCCAGAGGGCACATGGAAGATAGTAAGTAGATTGATGTTTAGGACTGTGTTTTATATATTGGTTTAACTTATTGGTGTTTCTAATAAGAATTCAGAGAACATTAATTTCCTTAAATCCACAGGATGTTCTTGTTCTGTTCAAGGAGGAGAAATGGATGAAAGAGCCTACAGCCAGACTCCTATCTCCTTAATTCAATTCAAAAAATATATGAGAATCCATTATTTTCACTTTGCTGAGCTGTAATGCTACAGATATTGTGTTAGAAATTGATTCTACTCTTTAAGGAGCTTATAGTCTGAAAGAAGCAATAAGATAATAATATATGTTAATAGCTATAAGAGAGGGAAACAGTATAACTGAACCTTAAGAAAAATAAATTTAAGCCAGGCGCGGTGGCTCAAGCCTGTAATCCCAGCACTTTGGGAGGCTGAGACGGGCGGATCACAAGGTCAGGAGATCAAGACCATCCTGGCTAACACGGTGAAACCCCGTCTCTACTAAAAAAATACAAAAAACTAGCCGGGCGAGGTGGCGGGCGCCTGTGGTCCCAGCTACTCCGGAGGCTGAGGCAGGAGAATGGCGTGAACCCGGGAGGCGGAGCTTGCAGTGAGCTGAGATCCGGCCACTGCACTCCAGCCTGGGCGACAGAGCCAGACTCAGTCTCAAAAAAAAAAAAAAAAATTTAAATTCATAGGAAAGCTTGGGAGTTAGGAGAGAAGGAAGACCAAAGGGGTTGGTATTTGAGACAGGGCTTAAAGGAGGTATGGATAGCCTTTCAGTAGAGAGAAAAAGGGAAGGCAGATCCTCAGGAATACACTGGTTCAAATACATCTAAATTCCACAGAGCACAGAAAAGACAAGTCATTTTAAAACTATCAATTACCTTTTTTTTTTTTTTTTTTTTTTTTTTTAAATTTATTTATTATTATTATACTTTAAGTTGTAGGGTACATGTGCATAACGTGCAGGTTTGTTACATATGTATACTTGTGCCATGTTGCTGTGCTGCACCCATCAACTCGTCATTTACATCAGGTATCACTCCCAATGCAATCCCTCCCCCTCCCCCCTCCCCATGATAGGCCCCGGTGTGTGATGTTCCCCTTCCTGAGTCCGAGTGATCTCATTGTTCAGTTCCCACCTATGAGTGAGAACATGCGGTGTTTGGTTTTCTGTTCTTGTGATAGTTTACTAAGAATGATGGATTCCAGCTGCATCCAAGTCCCTACAAAGGACTCAAACTCATCCTTTTTTATGGCTGCATAGTATTCCATGGTGTATATGTGCCACATTTTCTTAATCCAATCTGTCACTGATGGACATTTGGGTTGATTCCAAGTCTTTGCTATTGTGAATAGTGCTGCAACAAACATACGTGTGCATATGTCTTTATAGCAGCATAATTTATAATCCTTTGGGTATATACCCAGTAATGGGATGGCTGGGTCATATGGTACATCTAGTTCTAGATCCTTGAGGAATCGCCATACTGTTTTCCATAATGGTTGAACTAGTTTACAATCCCACCAACAGTGTAAAAGTGTTCCTATTTCTCCACATCCTCTCCAGCACCTGTTGTTTCCTGACTTTTTAATGATTGCCATTCTAACTGGTGTGAGATGGTATCTCATTGTGGTTTTGATTTGCATTTCTCTGATGGCCAGTGATGATGAGCATTTTTTCATGTGTCTGTTGGCTGTATGAATGTCTTCTTTTGAGAAATGTCTGTTCATGTCCTTTGCCCACTTTTTGATGGGGTTGTTTGTTTTTTTCTTGTAAATTTGTTTGAGTTCTTTGTAGGTTCTGGATATAAGCCCTTTGTCAGATGAGTAGATTGCAAAAATTTTCTCCCATTCTGTAGGTTGCCTGTTCACTCTGATGGTAGTGTCTTTTGCTGTGCAGAAGCTCTTTAGTTTAATGAGATCCCATTTGTCAATTTTGGATTTTGCTGCCGTTGCTTTTGGTGTTTTAGACATGAAATCTTTGCCCATGCCTATGTCCTGAATGGTACTACCTAGGTTTTCCTCTAGGATTTTTATGGTATTAGGTCTAACATTTAAGTCTCTAATCCATCTTGAATTAATTTTCGTATAAGGAGTAAGGAAAAGATCCAGTTTCAGCTTTCTACTTATGGCTAGCCAATTTTCCCAGCACCATTTATTAAATAGGGAATCCTTTCCCCATTTCTTGTTTCTCTCAGGTTTGTCAAAGATCAAATGGCTGTAGATGTGTGGTATTATTTCTGAGGACTCTGTTCTGTTCCATTGGTCTATATCTCTGTTTTGGTACCAGTACCATGCTGTTTTGGTTACTGTAGCCTTGTAGTATAGTTTGAAGTCAGGTAGCGTGATGCCTCCAGCTTTGTTCTTTTGACTTAGGATTGTCTTGGAGATGCGGGCTCTTTTTTGGTTCCATATGAACTTTAAAGCAGTTTTTTCCAATTCTGTGAAGAAACTCATTGGTAGCTTGATGGGGATGGCATTGAATCTATAAATTACCTTGGGCAGTATGGCCATTTTCACAATATTGATTCTTCCTATCCATGAGCATGGTATGTTCTTCCATTTGTTTGTGTCCTCTTTGATTTCACTGAGCAGTGGTTTGTAGTTCTCCTTGAAGAGGTCCTTTACATCCCTTGTAAGTTGGATTCCTAGGTATTTGATTCTCTTTGAAGCAATTGTGAATGGAAGTTCATTCCTGATTTGGCTCTCTGTTTGTCTGTTACTGGTGTATAAGAATGCTTGTGATTTTTGCACATTAATTTTGTATCCTGAGACTTTGCTGAAGTTGCTTATCAGCTGAAGGAGATTTTGGGCTGAGACAATGGGGTTTTCTAAATATACAATCATGTCATCTGCAAACAGGGACAATTTGACTTCTTCTTTTCCTAACTGAATACCCTTGATTTCTTTCTCTTGCCTGATTGCCCTAGCCAGAACTTCCAACACTATGTTGAATAGGAGTGGTGAGAGAGGGCATCCCTGTCTTGTGCCAGTTTTCAAAGGGAATTTTTCCAGTTTTTGCCCATTCAGTATGATATTGGCTGTGGGTTTGTCATAAATAGCTCTTATTATTTTGAGGTACGTTCCATCAATACCGAATTTATTGAGCGTTTTTAGCATGAAGGGCTGTTGAATTTTGTCAAAAGCCTTTTCTGCATCAATTGAGATAATCATGTGGTTCTTGTCTTTGGTTCTGTTTATATGCTGGATTATGTTTATTGATTTGCGAATGTTGAACCAGCCTTGCATCCCAGGGATGAAGCCCACTTGATCATGGTGGATAAGCTTTTTGATGTGTTGCTGAATCCGGTTTGCCAGTATTTTATTGAGGATTTTTGCATCGATGTTCATCAGGGATATTGGTCTAAAATTCTCTTTTTTTGTTGTGTCTCTGCCAGGCTTTGGTATCAGGATGATGTTGGCCTCATAAAATGAGTTAGGGAGGATTCCCTCTTTTTCTATTGATTGGAATAGTTTCAGAAGGAATGGTACCAACTCCTCTTTGTACCTCTGGTAGAATTCAGCTGTGAATCCATCTGGTCCTGGACTTTTTTTGGTTGGTAGGCTATTAATTGTTGCCTCAATTTCAGAGCCTGCTATTGGTCTATTCAGGGATTCAACTTCTTCCTGGTTTAGTCTTGGAAGAGTGTAAGTGTCCAGGAAATTATCCATTTCTTCTAGATTTTCCAGTTTATTTGCGTAGAGGTGTTTATAGTATTCTCTGATGGTAGTTTGTATTTCTGTGGGGTCGGTGGTGATATCCCCTTGATCATTTTTAATTGCGTCGATTTGATTCTTCTCTCTTTTCTTCTTTATTAGTCTGGCTAGTGGTCTGTCAATTTTGTTGATCTTTTCAAAAAACCAACTCCTGGATTCATTGATTTTTTGGAGGGTTTTTTGTGTTTCTATCTCCTTCAGTTCTGCTCTGATCTTAGTTATTTCTTGCCTTCTGCTAGCTTTCGAATGTGTTTGCTCTTGCTTCTCTAGTTCTTTTAATTGCGATGTTAGAGTGTCAATTTTACATCTTTCCTGCTTTCTCTTGTGGGCATTTAGTGCTATAAATTTCCCTCTACACACTGCTTTAAATGTGTCCCAGAGATTCTGGTATGTTGTATCTTTGTTCTCATTGGTTTCAAAGAACATCTTTATTTCTGCCTTCATTTCATTATGTACCCAGTAGTCATTCAGGAGCAGGTTGTTCAGTTTCCATGTAGTTGAGCGGTTTTGATTGAGTTTCTTAGTCCTGAGTTCTAGTTTGATTGCACTGTGGTCTGAGAGACAGTTTGTTATAATTTCTGTTCTTGTACATTTGCTGAGGAGTGCTTTACTTCCAATTACGTGGTCAATTTTGGAGTAAGTATGATGTGGTGCTGAGAAGAATGTATATTCTGTTGATTTGGGGTGGAGAGTTCTATAGATGTCTATTAGGTCTGCTTGCTGCAGAGATGAGTTCAATTCCTGGATATCCTTGTTAACTTTCTGTCTCGTTGATCTGTCTAATGTTGACAGTGGAGTGTTGAAGTCTCCCATTATTATTGTATGGGAGTCTAAGTCTCTTTGTAAGTCTCTAAGGACTTGCTTGATGAATCTGGGTGCTCCTGTATTGGGTGCATATATATTTAGGATAGTTAGCTCTTCCTGTTGAATTGATCCCTTTACCATTATGTAATGGCCTTCTTTGTCTCTTTTGATCTTTGATGGTTTAAAGTCTGTTTTATCAGAGACTAGTATTGCAACCCCTGCTTTTTTTTGTTCTCCATTTGCTTGGTAAATCTTCCTCCATCCCTTTATTTTGAGCCTATGTATGTCTCTGCGTGTGAGATGGGTCTCCTGAATACAGCAGACTGATGGGTCTTGACTCTTTATCCAGTTTGCCAGTCTGTGTCTTTTAATTGGAGCATTTAGTCCATTTACATTTAAGGTCAATATTGTTATGTGTGAACTTGATCCTGCCATTATGATATTAACTGGTTATTTTGCTCATTAGTTGATGCAGTTTCTTCCTAGCCTCAATGGTCTTTACATTTTGGCATGTTTTTGCAATGGCTGGTACCGGTTGTTCCTTTCCATGTTTAGTGCTTCCTTCAGGATCTCTTGTAAGGCAGGCCTAGTGGTGACAAAATCTCTAAGCATTTGCTTATCTGTAAAGGATTTTATTTCTCCTTCACTTATGAAACTTAGTTTGGCTGGATATGAAATTCTGGGTTTAAAATTCTTTTCTTTAAGAATGTTGAATATTGGCCCCCACTCTCTTCTGGCTTGTAGAGTTTCTGCTGAGAGATCTGCTGTTAGTCTGATGGGCTTCCCTTTGTGGGTAACCCGACCTTTCTCTCTGGCTGCCCTTAAGATTTTTTCCTTCATTTCAACTTTGGTGAATCTGGCAATTATGTGTCTTGGAGTTGCTCTTCTCGAGGAGTATCTTTGTGGCGTTCTCTGTATTTCCTGGATTTGAATGTTGGCCTGCCCTACTAGGTTGGGGAAGTTCTCCTGGATGATATCCTGAAGAGTGTTTTCCAACTTGGTTCCATTTTCCCCCTCACTTTCAGGCACCCCAATCAGACGTAGATTTGGTCTTTTTACATAATCCCATACTTCTTGCAGGCTTTGTTCGTTTCTTTTTCTTCTTTTTTCTTTTGGTTTCTCTTCTCGCTTCATTTCATTCATTTGATCCTCAATCGCTGATACTCTTTCTTCCAGTTGATCGAGTCGGTTACTGAAGCTTGTGCATTTGTCACGTATTTCTCGTGTCATGGTTTTCATCTCTTTCATTTCGTTTAGGACCTTCTCTGCATTAATTACTCTAGCCATCAATTCTTCCACTTTTTTTTCAAGATTTTTAGTTTCTTTGCGCTGGGTACGTAATTCCTCCTTTAGCTCTGAGAAATTTGATGGACTGAAGCCTTCTTCTCTCATCTCGTCAAAGTCATTCTCCGTCCAGCTTTGATCCATTGCTGGCGATGAGCTGCGCTCCTTTGCCGGGGGAGATGCGCTCTTATTTTTTGAATTTCCAGCTTTTCTGCCCTGCTTTTTCCCCATCTTTGTGGTTTTATCTGCCTCTGGTCTTTGATGATGGTGATGTACTGATGGGGTTTTGGTGTAGGTGTCCTTCCTGTTTGATAGTTTTCCTTCTAACAGTCAGGACCCTCAGCTGTAGGTCTGTTGGAGATTGCTTGAGGTCCACTCCAGACCCTGTTTGCCTGGGTATCAGCAGCAGAGGCTGCAGAAGATAGAATATTTCTGAACAGCGAGTGTACCTGTCTGATTCTTGCTTTGGAAGCTTCCTCTCAGGGGTGTACTCCTCCCTGTGAGGTGTGGGGTGTCAGACTGCCCCTAGTGGGGGATGTCTCCCAGTTAGGCTACTCAGGGGTCAGGGACCCGCTTGAGCAGGGAGTCTGTCCCTTCTCAGATCTCAACCTCCGTGTTGGGAGATCCACTGCTCTCTTCAAAGCTGTCAGACAGAGTCGTTTGCGTCTGTGCAGAGGTGTCTGTGTGTCTTAGTTTACTGTGCCCTGTCCCCAGAGGTGGAGTCTACAGAGACAGGCAGGTTTCCTTGAGCTGCTGTCTCAATTACCTTTTAAATTTGCAGGTGACTGTAGCTTTGATTTATGTCACTCTGTGGCATTACATGGAAAGTGGAAAAAGTGTGTTCTTTGCCACTTGCCTCTGGGTGACACTGGACATGAGTGTGATTTTAGATTTATTTCCAGTTTAAAGGACTAACTAGTAGTACAATGCTGATGGTGTTGCTTAAAGACCCTCCTACGGTATTTGTTCTTAATTATTTCCACCTTTTTAGATTTGTATAATTCTGGGGTCGTACAGGGTTCTCGGGCTACCTTGAAGTGGTCCTTTTGTTTTTAGAAGCTTGCCACTCCGTAGTCAGTGTATAAATGTAAAAACTTGTTTGCACTTTGAACAAGTTCACTATGTGTTCTAATGACTAAAAATTAAGGGATTTTGTTAGTAGCCAAGCAAAAGCTTATTTAGAAATTCAGCTGTACTGCAATGCAAATTAAACTCATTAGCTGCCCTTTGCTAGATGGATATACATTTTTAATTCTTCATTCATTTTAATTCTTTTAGTGCTGGGATGAATCCATTCATCTTTAAGTACTTAACTGCTTCCACTACAATGAGTACTACTGCCAGTTTCCACTAATAATAGCAGTACTCATGGCTACCATTTCCAGAGTACTCACAAGGTGAGCTTGTGTAGCTTTGGGCTCACAGTTAGTAAAACAAGTAAAATTTATGTAATGGTTCTTACCAAATGGCACACCAAGATTTTTTTTAAATGAGAGTGCTTAATCATAATATCTCATATTATTTCTTAGAACTCATTCTCTTGGAAAAGTGAAATAGAAAAACATACTGCTATGCCAATGACCATTATTACATAAAGCTATAAAACCCAGACCAGAAGTTTACCTCACATGTACACCATTCTAAGATTGAAGTAGTCAAAGATGAACAAGGTACTGACCGACCGGCCTACAAGGAGCTGATGATTCAGTAGAGAGAGGAGGTAAAGAAATTGCTATAATACAGTTGATAACTACAGTACTTTTGAATGGAAATGTTTTGAGAATTCAAGTTAAAAATCAAATTTCATATGTATTGTTGAAAAAGGCTAGATTTCACGCTATTAGTAGCAAGATCTTTCCTATGTTCCTCAAATGATTCTACCCAGAGGTAAAACTCTTGCAGGAAGGACTTGATAGCCTTGGCTTTAATAGCTCAGTTAAAAGGAGGTCACTCTTAAAGTCTCAGGCCCTTCGGATTAGATGAGATTCCCCATTATGAAGGAGAATTTTGAATGCTCTTTGGAGTGTCAGTGAATTTCTGACACCCCTGTAATATCTGCTGGGCTTCTGATGCTCAGTGGTTCCTTGAACCACTCTAGCTTCAAGTAAGAGAAGAGATGTTGGTGTAATTTAAAAGATTCTCACCCTAGGTGCCATTGCCATTTTCTGCTTTCAGATCTTTTCTTGTGGAATAACCTTGGATCTCAGTTATTATAATCTGGTGAACATCAATACATATTTTAATATGGTATAGAAGTCACATTTTTTAAAATTGTCTTTTGGATTTTTCTTTTAGAGATAGTAGGAACAGAATTTATGTTCCAGTTAGTGACTGGCCTTTAAAGTTAAGTTTCCTACAAAAGTACCAATCCGTTATAATTAATTTAAAACCTGTTGTTTTCTCAACTAGGGTTACATCAGCATTATTTCATAGCATAGAGCTGCCTGTTTATACCTGCTTTTTGTTGTTGTTGCAGTGTTTCAGCCAAAATGGAACATCTATAACAATAAAAGGAGGGTCAAAAACTGAAATTTACTATTTGTATAGACCATTACAATTGGCTTTCTTACATTCACACCTAAAAATTTTGTTTGGGGCATGTGTTTTGTATTTAAGATATTTTGTCATTGTAGTGTATTTAAAATATAACGTTGGCACTATTAAATTATCTTCTAAGGATATCTTTAAAAATTGTGGGGCTAGTGTTCTCTATGGAGTCAAATTTTACTTTACCAAAACATTTTATATGTCAAACAGATTTTCTTTAAAAAAGATTCTTAAGTGTTTCTCTGTAAATTAATTACACCTTTTGCTCCCCTACTGAGATAAATTATAAAATTTTATAAAATTTTAAAATTTACATTTTAGTGGATAGAAGTGTATGATTTTGCTTTTCCACTTTTAATAAAAAACTGAAAAAAGATAAGTGAAAATTAATTTTAATAGTTTATTTTAAAGCATTTAGTAGCTTAAAGTGCAGTAATTAATTTTCTTTGGAAGTCAGTCTTTTAGGGGCAAGTAATTTGCTGATTACTCCTAAAGACTCACAATTTTAAGAGTTTCTGACTTCCAAATACAAGTATCTTAATTTTCTATTGGGATCAATTCATATCCTTTAAAGGGATCTAATAAGTTGCTTAGCTGCTAAGTGTCAAAACAAGTGATTTTCTAAATGTAATTCATCTTCATCCTTTCAGTGTTTTGTTTTCTAGCAGATAATTGCTTTATAGGCATAATCTCAACTGATGAATTTCAGGCATAACTTTTTTCAGTTATAATGAGGTATCTGTAAAAATAAATTTTCCTAATGGTAACATTCTTGAGATTATAAACCTTGTAAAATAATCTCTTAGAACACATACAGGTGACACATAGAAAGTGTGAGTTCCTATTTTATAACTAGTTTTCTTCTTGACTAAAATTATAAGATTTCTTGAAAAATAGCAAATTCTGAAAACAAATCACAATAAAGTTATCACTGCTTAAAATTTTTTAGGAACTTTTATATTCCTTTTTTTAAAACTCAAGTCAACATTTTAGAGAATTTCTCTTATTCTTTTTAGTTAGTCATTTCAAGGTTGCCATCAAATTAAGACTCTGAAGAATGGTATCTCTCAACTTTTCTGTTATTAAGGTTAATTGGTTGGTTTTATTGGGTTTTTCAGTTTTAACATTCAAGTCAATCTTTTATTTCTACGAAAGTGCTTTAGTACATGTTTATTATGCTATGTTTCTTCCTGATTTTGTAGCGATTTTATATCTTTGCATTTTCCTAGGAACTGAACAATATTATGAAGCAACACTATACCGTAGAACCTTTGGCAATGGTAGAAATAGCCTAGATTCACATTGTCCTGAATGGTACCCACTAGCCACAAGTGGCTGTTCAACACTTGACATGTAGCTAGTGCAATTGAACTCTAAATTCTTAACTTTATTTAAAGTTAATCAGCTTAAATTTAAATAGGCACATGTGGGTAGTGACAGCAAAAGAAATTCAAGTACTTGTTTTGGTTTTTCACAGAAATGAAACAAGATTTATTATTTAAAAGCCATTGTGTAAGAGTCACTAGATCTTTGACTAAATGATCAAACTCATTTATTCCCAAAAATAAGATAGTAGCTTTAGCTTAAATACTTAGAAAAAAAGCATGGCAATATTATTCCTCAAAATTAGTGCAGCCACTGCTTATTTTCACTCATAGCATAGAGCAATTCTTGAATTTTTCTAATCAAGTAGCATCTGTTAAGAAAATATAGCTGTTTTAGTCTTGGGTTTTTTTTTTTTTTTTTTTTTTTTGACATTGAGGAAAATAAGCAGAAGAAAAATAAAAATATTTTATTTTATATTATGCTTTATGACATTTTTATGTGGTATCTTCTCAAAACTTCCCAACAATGGGGAAAGCTACAGTCTAGAATTGATATTATTCTCACTTGTGAGGGGAAAAGGTTTCTTGGCATGAGAGAAATCTTACAACTGAGAAGAGGGTGTGGAAAGGATGACTTAAAGATTTAGTTGGCAACAGACAGTTACAGGATTTAGCAACCCTTTGAATGCAGGCCCCTAGGATAAAGAGTCAAAGATAACTGTGAATCTGAGCCAGAGTTGCTGGTATGTATGGTGATTTTATAACCTACAGAGGAAAGTGAGGAGGAACAGCTGGTTTGAGATAGAAGATTCATTTTAAACATGTTGATTTTAAGGTGCTAATGTTGCATCCAGGTTATGTCACAAAATACCCAAAGCCAGACTGGAGGGCAGAGAAGAGCTAGCAAGTTCTCTAGATAAAAAAGATTCAGGAGGCGGTTGCATGGGTTGCTCATTTTCATATCATATGCCCTTATTTTTTCCTTCATCTGCTCCTATTGTCTTCCCTACAATGTAGTGACCATAACAAATTTGAGTAGAATTTTGTTTAGTGTAAAGAGTATGGTAGCCATAGAAGAGAACATTGACTTGAAAGAATCAGTATTTATAAGGAAGGAGTTGCAAGGGACATCTAGGAAACATAAAAGTAAATGATCAAAGAATTTAGTGGGTTGGGTGGTAAAGTGTTATGGAAGCTCAGCAACTCAGGAGGCTGAAGCAGGAGAATCGCTTGAGCCCAGGAGGCAGAGATTGCAGTAAGCCGAGATCGTGCCATTGCACTGCAGCCTGGGCAACAAGAGTGAAACTCCGTCTCAAAAAAAAAAAAAAAAAAAAGAAAAGGAAGCCCAACAAGGAGAGAGTTGCCCAGAAGGAGGTAGATTTGACTTGTGCAAAGAGGTAAGAAAGCTGAGGATTATATAGGGAGAATCTCAACTGTGATCTAAAGACTGTGTTTACATAAAAAGCAAAAAGTAGAATGGTGGTTCCTAGACCTGGGGGCAGGGAGAAGTAGGAGTTGCTGTTCAATGGGAGTAAAATTTCAGTTATGCAAAATGAAAAAGTCCTAGCTCTTCTGTACAACATCGTGCATATAGTTAACAATACTGGGGTTGTACACTTAATTTAAAAAGGTAAACCTTGAATGTTATTTATTTATGTATTTATTACCACAAGAAAGAGAAAGAAGGAAGGAAAGTGAGCATGCCCTTAATACTTTTCTGGGGACTGTAATGTAAGCAGAAATTGTGACAAGGGTCCTTGGAACTGGCTGTTAATTTTTTCTCTTCCTAATTTGCCCAAATAGGATGAATAGGTTGATTGATTGAGAGCATTTCTGCAATTACACTAAAATGCTTGGGTCTAGGATTGAGTAGATGTGACCATCAAATGAATAACTCTGCAGAGCAGTCATTTAACATTTCAAAAACGTATAAAAATGTCTGAAAATACAATTTTAAAAAAGCGAAACCAAACGAGTCCAGAGCAGCACTGTCCAATAGAACTCTCTATAGTGGAAGATGGAAATGTCTGCACTGTCCTGTAGAGTACACATGGCCCTGTGTGGCTGCTGAGCACCTGAAATGTGGTTAATGTGACTGAGAAATTGTGTTTTTAAATTTATTGAATTTTAATTCATTTAAATTTAGCCATATGTGACTGATGCTTACCATGTTGGGGAACGTAGGTCTAGAAACTTCAGGAAAACTAGTATGAGTGAAGTAGGAACTTGGTCCTTGGACATTTGGGATTTGAAAGAAAGGCAGAGGAAAGGCATTATAATTTGACCGGAACTCTAGCTTATGGTCTTATCTTAAAAAAAAAAAAAAAATCAATCTTTTGGATATAGTCCTGTCCTATTTTTTTGTATTTGATCTTACTGACTTTAAAAGCATGCAGAGATAGAAAAGTGGGTGGAAACAAATTTTCAGAATGAAATGTGTTTAGAGTAGAATTTATAAACTGTTTTGATCATTTTTAAAGTTGTTTTTCACCTTCCTGTGAATAGACAGAGCAGCCAACTGAGACAATACAGTAGTAGAGTCCTTGCCAGAAAAGATTCTCCTTATGCAGAAACTAGGCTGATCATTTCGAAAATGGCAACATTAAAAAATATAATTGAGGAAGAATACATGATGGTAAAACTTAAAAGTTGTGTTAGTTTTCTTTTATGTTTGGTATATAAACAAATATTTTAGGTCAGGCCATATTTTATCTCTCCTGGACTATTACCAGAGCTTCCCAGCTGGGATTTTTCCCTCTCAGGCCCAGGAGCTACATCACCCTCAACACTATTAAAAACACAGATCTGATCACATCTCTGCTTAAGAACTTTTTACTACAAATAAGCATACAATAAAAAGCTTCAAACATGTTTTTGGATGCTGCTTTTTACTTTTGAAATTAGTGAGTTAAGTGGACATTTTCTCAGCTGATGAAAATAAAATTGGTAAGACATTTTTGTTAGTTTAGCATATTGGCAGTAAGCAACAAGAAGTTTAAAGGTATTTATAACCCAAAGCATAGTAAGTCCACTTCTGGGAATCTTCTGAAAGAAACTATCGTAAACACCACAAAATATGTCCCAACTGTCTTTATATGAAGGTGTTCATCACAGGGTTGCTTATAATAGTGAAAACTGCATATAACTAAAATGTTCAACAGTAGGAAAATGACTAAGTAAATAATTGCTAAGATGATGTCTTCTTTCATCACTTTTTATATGCACCTGCTATGGTATATGTCATATGTCGTATAGTTGGTTGTATGCATTCTGCCAGTCTAATTCTTATTTGTGTCCTCACTGTGCCTAGCACATTGTTAATGCTCAATTAATGTTTGCTAAATAAGTGAAAAAAATCAATGTTGACACAAATGAAATTGAGTTTAAGTTGCTTCTTTTCAATTGCTAAACACTTAAGAGATGTTATATTCATTTAAGTGCAGTATCTTTCAGTTCCATTTATAATGAAAATGTTTTTGCAGATTTAAATCTCTCCTGTTCTGGAAAATATTTAAAATAATAATATAAAACATTTAAAGGTAAATTTAGTTACTAACTATATCAAATTATGATTTTATCAACAAATTTAATAAATCATTCTTTGTTTCCAATATCCCATTGTCCATCTTAACATAAAAGAGTTTGCATTTTGCTCCCGCTACATGTTCTCCAAATTTTGTCCTTTTTATTATTTAAAGATACCGACATCTCCCTGTTGAAATTTTTTTCCTCAAACCTCGTAATCGTAATTTTTCCTCATAATCAGTTTTTCAGCTGCTTTGTTCATTTGAAATGAATAGTTGTCCAGAAAATTGCTTTTCACATACTACTTCATTAAGTTGTTTGTTGTGATGGTTTTGTGAGATGAGGTCTCACTCTGTCACCCGGGCTGGAGTGCAGTGGTGTGATCGTAGCTTACTTTAACCGTGTAGTTCATTGAGTTATAGAGACAGTGTTCGAAATTTTTTTTTGTCTATATCTTATGGAGGCTAGCAAAAGGAAGAAACTTGTTATTTTCCTTTAAATTCTTTCTGGTTAAGTCTAGATTTGGTTGACATAGACAAGAAATACCAATATTGGAATTCTGACTTCACCCTTTTAACATGCAGTCCTCCAGTGTACTTGACCAGGAGACTGAGGCCTTTGTCATCATTTTGTAAATGTAACCTAGATGCCTACTTATTTCTGAAACTGTACCAGGTTAAGAGTATTATTGTTTAATATATTTATTTCAACAGGACCCCCAAAATTGATGAAGATTGTGTGCAAAGCTCATGAGGGCAGAGAGCATATCTGTTTTCCTCACCCTGTATCCTCAAAGTCTATCACAGTATCTGATTAGGCTCTCAAAAAAATCATGTTAAAATGCCTGACTGCCTGCTTTCACTAATTTGTCTTGTAACTGCTTCCTAATGAAGTAAAGGATTTAAGAGATTTAAATAACTATTTTGTGTTTGATAGGCTGTTTGATTGTAAGGATCAAAAAAGACTCAGGTTACCTAGTAATGGGGGGAGAAAAGGAGGGAGAGAAGAAGGACCCTATTCTCTGATTCAAATTTTTATGACTTATATCACACTTAAATGAGGATACTAAAATATTTTTCAATTTTAAAAAGTTAACAAATTTTTAAAAGCTTAAAATCAGCATTCAGGCATACCATTGGCAGTCTATCAGTTGTTAATACTACCAGTAGAATAGCAAGTGGAACAATAAGAATTACTATGTTCTTCATTCCTTATATTGAACTAACCTTTCTTTTTCTAATTTTTACATTTTTCTTAAAGTTTCAAAACTTCATGTTAGATATGCTGATTGCTATTTTAGGGGAAAAAAACGGATTAGGTAATTGCTTTGGAGAGTTGTTAGGTAATCCTCTTTGGATTTAACCTTTTCTTTAGTTTTCAAATTGATGTCTAACAGTGTACTACTATAAAACACTATTTTATTATGGAGGTTAATGGTTTTCAGGCATGTCAAATATGGGCTTAAAGTCTATGGTGTAGACTATGACTAAGGGATATGACATTTTGAGGAGGCTGTGCTGCACTTAGCACTGTGGTAGGCATTTGCCCCATTATCTCATCCTTGCAGTGGCCCTATGGGTTTTCTTTGATCAGAGACCCAACACTTATTCTGGTCTCACATAATTTTATTTAATTATTTATTCTATTTATTTTTGGTACCTTAGCAATAAATGTGTACAAATTTAACATTTCTTAGAAAGTCATCATTAATAGATAAAACTTTTCTTTTAAAAATAGGATAAAAGAATCAGAGTATCTCAACCCTTGACAAGAGGACCAAGTGCCTTTATTCCAGAGAAGGAAGTAAGTTTATCTGTCTTAAAATATAAAGTATGATTTTAAAATAACTTAATTGTATCAAAGAATATCTCTTTTTAATATGGAAGTAGGAATGAATTTTTTTCTTGAGTTTCTTATTCCACGTCAGAAAACCATAGAGATACTTTCTTTTCAGCTTCACAAATATTTACAGAGCACCGATTATGTGCCAAGCATTGTCTTAAAGAAGGGACTAATAGAAATAGAATAATGCCAGATCATTGCCAGAGTCAACAGTTCTTTCATCATCAGATCACCTTTTTAGTGACCTTCCCACCTAAGTGCAAATCCAAAGTGACAGTAACATTTCGGGAGCTCAGTGACAATAGCTGATCTGGGTGAGGACCATGCACTGGAGAAGCTGCCCTGCTTATGCCTATTTTCCTCAGATAGCTTTATATGTATATGCCTACTACATATAAAGACTTCCTGAAGCACAGTCATTTTTCACAGTATATATTGGAGGATAATCTGGTTTTTAGGATCTATTGCATCATATGAATCTATTAATATATCTTAGGCATCCAGTTAGAAGAAACTTCTGCTGGGGAAAGCAAAACAAAAATAACAAATATTCTATTTCTAATTATATGTGGTTCATCTGGATCCCATTATATTTGTAACTATCTTGGTCCCTGTAGTTGACAAAATGGTGGGGAAGTGAGCAAATCAAAATATACTTGACTCCATAATGAGTTACACCATTGTAATTAGCATTTCCTCACAATTTATACTTTTCAAACATTGTATTTCCTTTGGGGTTAAATTTCCCTAAGTCAATAGTGCCTTTGTATAATGCGTACTTATTTTTCAGACTGTGAAGCCAGCTCTGAAGAGTAAACAGTTTCTTAATAGCAGTGTGGATGTTTGGAAAGACTGTTAGTCTGGACGTTAGGGAATCCGGATTCTAGACCAGACTCTGCTATTAATAAAGTGCATGAGCTTGAATTTAATCTTAATTCTGTTTCCTCATCTCTAAAATAAGTCTAGAACTCCAATTCTGAAATACAAATAAACAATGAACCACTCCTAGAATTATGCAACTCATGTCCATTAACTCCAACAATGTTGAGTCTTTCTACAAGGTGCTAATAAACTCTTAACACCTTCAGAGCCAGTTCTTGGTGTGATGCCCAAACTGTCGTTGTGTTTGAAGCTATATATAAATAATCTATTTTTGAGACAACTCTTTTGATTTCCTAGGATGAAGAATGTCCATTTTAATAACTTGCCTTGTTTTTAGTAATTATTATTGTTAGGCTCAAAATAGGACAGTATTCTAGTGTCCTCATTAATTTTTCAATTAACACTTTTCTACAAATTATTATATATTCCTTTGTCCCTGAAAAGACTTCAGAAAGCTTTTTTTACGTTGAATCACAAAAGCAAGCAAAGGATTAGACTGAAAATATTTGTCTAAAAATGATGTGCTTATCTTCATAGGCTAATAAATGAAATTATAAATGTATGTAATCAGATGCTGCTGCTTGTGCTTTACCACACATTGGTGTGACAATGGCCAGACAAATGGGCCCTGAAAAATCTGCCTAATATGCCTAGCAAAACAGATGGAAGCTTCTTTTCTTCATTTTCGTAGCTGTGTGTATAATGTTTGATAATTTAACATTTGTTGTTTAATAAATTGTGGTACCAGAGCCAAAAATGACTGGTGCTTTCTTTTTTTATTTCTGTTTCCAGTATGAGCAACTGCATAATTTTGTGTCTGTTAATATCAAATGAATATTCATTTGCTTCAATAGTGGCATAATTTATGTAAACCAAGGGTGTATTTATGGCTCAATAGTCATTTTGTTTTGTGTTTCTTGGTTATAAGGTTGTCCAAGCAAACACAGTGGATGAACGTACTAACTTTCTTGTGGAAGAATACTCTACATCCGGTCGTCTGGACAACATCACACAGGTCATGAGTTTGCACACTCAGTACCTGGAGTCTTTCTTGCGGAGCCAGTTTTACATGTTGCGCATGGATGGTCCCCTTCCTCTACCATACAGGCACTATATTGCAATAATGGTGGGTACTTATTTTCCTATATTCACATAACATCTTCCTCACTTATTCTTTCTCCCTTCCAAAATAGGTGTGTGTGCATGTGTGTGTATAGATCTAAGTATAATTTATGAACATAAGAATTGAAGAAGCCTATGGCCTTTTGGATACCAAGTTTCTTGGATATGTTTGGAATATGTTAAGCCACTTAATGTGCTGAATGTTTCTCATTTAATTTTCAGTAAAATCATTTTTCATATTTAATCTCTTACAAATAAAGATGCTTATAGCATGCAAAGTAATACCCCACAAGTTTTGTCTTTGCTCTTAATATCTTGTTTTTATAAAAACACAAGTTGTTTGTGACATTTTTCTTAGTAATTTTATACATAAAGAATATCACTAATTTGGCCAAGTAAGAGGAAAGTATCAGTCAGCATTCATGGAGAATCTGAATGAGAGAAGAATTCTTGAGTTGAATTATTATAACATTTCTAAGTATAGTTCTGATTACAAACTGGTTAACTAGTTATTCACAGGCAATAGAGGTCAGGGAGGAGAATTATAAAGTTGTGTGTGTGTTGGACTTTAATGGAGAAAAAGAACAACAAGAACATGATGAAAATGCTATATATGTGGAGAAGTTGGGGAAGAAACCGGGCTGACAGGGCTGGCATAACTAGCCAGAAGTTAGCAGATTAAGTTTGACCACATTTGATTTGATTGTCTTTTTTATAGTCTCACTGAACTTTTAACAACAACAAAAAGCAACATTCCTTGTTTTATTGAATGATGAACCTCAATGAGGCTGTAATTTTAGCTTAAGGTTTTGATGACAGTAAGGCTGAAAGCAGACTTAGAATGCTTGTAAACTACAGACAAATAAGATGTAGAGAATAGAAAGAATAAAATAATATTGTTTTACTGAGAAGCAGCCCTGAGGAAAAAAGAGGTCAATTGAGGGCTGATTCTGACTGCATAGGAAGAAAAGGGTCAGTGAGCTTCCATGTCATCTGAGTAGGAAGATGTGTACAAATATGACTGAAGTCACATTTATCTTAAAGAGGATAAGAGAAGTAATCAAATTAGGATGAATCCTGAGTTATTAGAATATAAGTTAATGACATTTTATTATGTTTTAAGTAGAATGTGGTAGGTATATTTGTGATATTGAAAGGGACCTGTATTTCCTATTCATAGCTAGAAAGTGGCTTAAGGTATACCAACTTCCAGACAAGGAAATAATTGGCTTCAGGTGATATTATTTGCTTATACAAGTAATCAGCTTCATGTATTGAATCTATTACATCATTATGACGGATGTTTTAGAAAAGAGATTCTGTAAGAAAAGAGCTACTGGCTATAAAAATCATTAGCTCCATCTGAATTATTTGTTTAGAAATAGTGGAATGAAACTCTACTGTGATTCTTTTATCAATGAATTTTTTTCTTTGTGCTTCAGGCTGCAGCTAGACATCAGTGTTCTTACTTAATAAACATGCATGTGGATGAATTTTTAAAGACTGGAGGTATTGCTGAGTGGTTGAATGGTTTGGAATATGTGCCACAAAGACTGAAAAATCTTAATGAAATTAATAAGCTGCTAGCACACCGACCTTGGCTGATCACAAAAGAGCACATTCAGGTACTGAGTGTTTCTTTGAAATAAAAAGGAATTTACTTAGGACTTAATTTTAAATATGTGTATATTAGGAACTTGGAACATAAATAATAGTGTCTTAATATGTGTAGAAAAGATAAGTTTAGAAAGTCAGTGGGTTTAATTTAAGGACAAATGAATACTTCTCCTCTTTAAGTAATCATTAATTATCTTGTACAAATACTTTGGTGAATGGCTATAAGAAAATTTCGTTTCTATTTTTAAGTAGTAGATAGACTGAAGAAAATACACTAGCATGATAGGATGCCTCGGATCTAGTCTGTACTCTGTTACAAGTTTGTGTCCTTTTAGTAAATTAACTTCTATGGGTCTCAGTTCTCTCCTCTACAGAATGAGGGAGCTAGATTAAATGAGTTTTAAACTTTTTTATAGTTCTAACATTTCATAAGTTTTAGATTCTCAAAAAATGATTTTGCAAATAAAAAAGTGATTTGCCAGCTGGTGTGTGAATGCTTAAATGCCTTTTAAAACTAGAGCTTAGATGAGAAATAGAGTTGTCGTGATTAACTAAGAGCACTTGTCTTTCTGAAGGTGCTTCCATTGAGGCCTACAGGGTGAGGTCATTATTCAATATGCTTAGCACTATTTTTGGCACATGGTAACTATTCAATAGATAGGAACTGTCATCTAAATTATCAGTGGAAATCTTTGTTACTTAAAATATCTGTTCCTAATGCATAGAAATGTCCTTGGTTTTTGGATCCTCTTGTTAGGCTACATTTTTGTTATTTGCCCTTTCAACCAATCATAGTGTTTATCAATCTGCATACTCTCAGATTTTGATGAAGTATCTGGGAAACTGTGAAGCACGATGCTGCCTTTAGATTTATGTTCTGATTTGATAATATGTTAGCTAGATAGGGGAATTAATCATTGTTTTTAATGTCATGTCTTAATTACTTTGTGCCAGATACTTCGGTGGGTGAAGATAAAGACCCTGCCCATAGATTTGCTTGGAGTCTAGGGTAGAAGAAGAACAGGGTAATAACAGTAATCACAGCACAACAGTGTATGAATGTATGAATAAAGAGAATGGAACCAGAAAGTTTCTTTTCTGAAAGAGGTAACATTTGAGCTAGGTCTTGAAGAAGAAGTGAGAGTTCTCAAGTAGAGCAGAGCATTTCAAAGAAAGAATAGAGTATTTAATATTATGGTATACTGGAAGAATAGCCAGCAGTTTCAGATGATTGAAGGGTAGCGATGTTTATGTAAGGTGGGAACTGGGAAGAATTGAGATCATATTGTATGACCCAGTGAATACTGTATTAAAGGATTTGTATTTTATTCTCAGAAAGTTATGGTCTTCAGGGTTATGTTATAGTACTCAGGAGGTACACAAGAAAAATTTCCAAAATATTAACAAAATATTTGTGTATGTGTGTATATTCTTATCTCATTCTTCTAAATTTTTGTATTTGTGTATTTTATGTTATTACGGTACACATATATATTCTATATAAAATATATTTTATGTGTATAAATTCACAAATAAATATACATAATATCTGGGGTTGGACCTTTCCCAGCTGTTACTTTTGGAAGTACATTTGATCACAAGAACTTGGAGATCAACGTGATAGAGAATCGAGAATCATTAAAGGTTTTTGTGCCAAGTTGTAATATAAATACATTAGGTGATTTAGAAGATGAATTACAGATTGTACAGACTGGAAGCAGTAGACCAGTCATAGTACTACACCTGAGAGGTGATTTTTTTTAAAACCATGGGAGAAACATAGGATAAGATTATAGTAATGATTCTGCATGAAAATAAGTAGGACTTTGGTGACTGACAGGATGTGAGGATGGAGAAAGTGGGTGGGACAAGAGAATGACTAAGGTGTCCTTCTTCATGACATGAGCTGACATGAACATATACAGGCTGACAACAACAAATAATGACATCCACAAAGTGATGCCCACTTACTAAAGGAAATACAGATCTGTAACTCAAGATAAAGTGTGAGTTAAAAGTAAAATTGGATAGTTGTTTACAGATAAGCAAAGGTCAGGTTGAAGTAATGAATGGCCCATCCAGGGAGATACTGCCCAAGGAAGGAAGATTGTGGATGGAATACAGCAATAGAGAAAAATCTTTCTCAGGGTAGCAAGTGTACTTCTCTCCCCAAAATGTGGAATTGTTGAAGTCAAGAGAGATTAATGTCAAGAAGGGAGAAAGTAAACAATGTAAAGTCTGCAGAGATCAAATAAAATAAGGACTGAAAAGAAATAGTCAAATTTGGCCATTTGGAAGGTCATGTGTAATCTTAGTAAATGTAGCTTCAGGAGTTTGCTTGAAAAAGAAACCAGATTGTAATGAAATTTTAAAAGTAGAAATGAATGTGAGGCAAGAAATTAGAGATAGTGAGTGTTGGCTGTCCTTACAGGTTTAATGATAATCCTGCAAAGATTAGTGAAGGCATTGTAAATTGTAACAATCCTTTTGCAAAGCTCTTTGGCAGTATTATTGAAAGTCATAAAAATATTAATACTCTTTGTTCTAAAAATCCCATTAGGAAATGTTTCTAAAATGAGAACAAAACTATAGTATGAAGATGCTGCTTATAGAAGCAAATAAACAAAACAAATTTAGAATATGAATAATGGTATAAGAAAGGAGTAGTTATATATATCCATTGATATACAGGAGAGGCCTTGCTTAAAAATTAATATGACACTGTGGCCTCATGAAAAATGAACCTGTCAAAATGTCTGAAAATCAGAAAAATATAGGTATATGTGGTTATAACTATATAATTGCTTGCTTATAAAAAATAAAAGAAAATATGTAAAAGAGTGGTAGAATTTTTTTCAGTCTATATTGCAACCATTTAGTATATTTTGTGGCTACAAGGTTAGGTGCATACAGATGTAAAGCAAGTATATTTTTCTGGTGTACATTCTTTTATTATTAATTAATGACCCTCTTTATTTACATTATTGCAGATTGTAATAATGATATTTTTGTCTTAAGGTCACTTTTTAAATTTTATTTTTTAATTAACAAATAATTGTACATATCCATTGGGTACATAGTGATATTCTGATAATATATAATGTGCAATGATCAGATTAATTAGGATACCCATATCTCAAACATTTATTATTTCTTTGTTTTGAGAATATTCAATATCCTCCTCCTAGCTATTTGAAACTGTATGTTATTGTTAACTATAGTCATCCTACAGTGGTATAGAACACTAGAATTTATTCTTTCTATCTAGCTGTAATTTTGTTCTTTAACAGATCTTTCCCTATCTCCCCCCACCATAGGATGATAGAATTTGACTGATTTTTTCTTTTCCCTGAGCTTTTGGTAATATATTAAATTGTATATGGTGTGTAGTTAAATAGTGGGGAGTAAAGCAAAATAAAGCAGTTTTTTTGTTTGTTTGTTTTGGTTTGGTTTAGCCATTAAGTAAGCCAAATGAAAGTTCTAGATTTGGAAGGAGAGAAAAAGAGGGATGAGATTCCCCCTCACACACACCTCTCTCACACACACACACAGAGTGAGAGAGAGAGAGAAAGGGAGAGAAAATGAACACCGATGGGAAAGAATGCCTGATGGATTAATTGGTGGAATTCACTCTTGGACAAAGTGGAGGAATTACTGATTTTAATGACATCATTTGTGATCCCATCATTCAGCTGGAGGGTCAAGTGAAATATGAAAAAGTGCTTGGAAATTTTAAAAATTCTTATTCAAATGTGATGTATTATTCTACAATTTCTGTCATCTGCTGCAGGCTCTTTCTCCATTAGAAGGTATCTAAAGGATAACTGAAACTTGACTTGTTGAATTGGGGTTTTTCGTGATTTTGTGAGATGAAGTTTCCAATACACCTTAAAATGAATGGTTTTGTTCAATAATCTTTAAAGTCCTATCAAGCTCCAGTGTTCTTTGATTCTCTGAAAGTATTTCATTAAAATAGCATACTATATAAAAAATACTTTGGAAGCAGAAGATCTATTGTATAATAAGGGATTTAGAAGACACTACAATGTAATTACATTGTTAGGTATGATAGTTTTAATGGAGCATTGGCCAAAATCATATTTTTAACATGTGAAACATTTTTTAAAGAGAGTTTTAAGTTTTGTTACTCTAAATGGATATATGAAAATTGGTAGATTTTCATTGAAATTGCTTTGTAGCATTCTAGAATTTTTATATTTGCTCTGATTTGCTTTCTCATTTCAGAAACTTGTCAAAACTGGAGAAAATAATTGGTCTCTGCCTGAACTGGTACATGCTGTGGTCCTCCTGGCACATTATCATGCTTTGGCAAGCTTTGTTTTTGGTAGTGGTATCAATCCAGAGAGAGATCCAGAAATCTCCAATGGATTCACGCTAATATCAGTCAACAATTTCTGCGTTTGTGATCTTGCTAATGACAACAACATAGAGAATGCATCTCTTTCAGGCGGCAACTTTGGGGTTAGTTTTCTTAGCTATTTTTCTTTACTTTTTTGCTTTGAACTTCTAATATTAAAAATATCTAGAGAGAATTTTTCTCCAATTAGATAGGATATTATATACTTAAAATATTTTTGCATAATTTTTATTACTGTAAAAATTTGGTACCTGAAGTTCTGATTTATTTTAAAGAGGCTTTTAAAGCAAATTCATATTACTGCAAATCATGAAGACTCAACAGTGATGCATTCTAGTGATCATAGGCTTTTAATGTTAGACCCTTTGGACAGTAGATCCCAAAACATTATACTTGTATGTATAAGATGCTGGAACAACCAATGGAAAACATATCGGACAGCAAAAAGCAAAACAATTGTGTTCCCTCATTTTTTAAGCTAAACTGTAATATTTAATGTATACCAAATGCTGGAATTCTAGATTTTATACACACACACAAACACACACACACACACATATATACTTAGAAACTTTTATATTTATAACTGAAAAAAATCATACTTCTGAAAATGTTGGAATCTGTCATGATTTCCTCTGAAATTCGTGAAAAACCGACTTAAGAACTTCATAACTGTGCCTGTGCCACTGTACATAGTAAGGTGACATTGGGAGATGGAGATATTTACTAGAACACGTTTAGTATGAATAGCACCCAACATTATCTTATCTGGTTCCAGATTGTGGATTCTCTAAGTGAGCTAGAGGCCTTAATGGAAAGGATGAAAAGACTTCAAGAAGAAAGGGAAGATGAAGAGGCGTCTCAGGAAGAAATGAGCACTCGTTTTGAAAAGGAGAAGAAAGAAAGTCTTTTTGTGGTCTCTGGAGATACTTTTCATTCATTTCCTCATTCAGGTGCTTTTTTGTACTTTTTGCCTTTTAGTTGTTCTTAGAACCCTGACAGAGCAACTTCAGTGTTTTCCATATGGATATGTAAAAATGATTCTGCTATCCTCTTTCTCTTATTTAGTTCTCCTCTTCTATCTTACCGTCATGCTATTGCTTTCCCTCAGGCTGGTTCATCCTTGCATGTATTTCAGATTGAGTTGAGAGGACCTTTCAGCTTTGTAGTTCATACTCTATCCTGGATAAAATGTTACTTAAAGCAGATCAGTTGCTTGTAAAGTTAGATAGGCATATTTAATTTATCCTACTTTTGTGATTTTTTAAAATGATAAGTGAAATATTATTTCAATAGTTAAAATTTTTTTAAAAACTTTGCCTTTTTTGTGTGTGGGGTGTGTGGGAAGATTATTCTCACACTGCTGCTTTTCCAGATTAGTTCTAAAATTACACTGCACTTGCATTTACATTTCTTTGGAATTCTATAAAAATGTATTATTTAGGTCATTTTCTTTGATTGAATTTGGAGGAATTCATCCTGTGTAAAAGCTGAGATTCTTTGCTGTAGTCTTGAAAACAGTTTATCTAACACTCGAAGAGCCTGAAATAGGAGGGAAACTCTTCAATTACAACTAAAAAGATATTGAGCACCACATAGTAAATGCTATTAAAATAGCATAGACTCAATACAAAGCTTAAACCCTTTAAAAGTAATCCATCTGCATAACTTTTTTTTTTTTTTTTGAGACTGAGTCTCGCTCTTTCACCCAAGCTGGAGTTCGGTGGCGTTATCTTGGTTCACTGCAACCTCTGCCTCCAGGGTTCAAGCAGTTCTCTTGCCTCAGCCTCCTGAGTAGCTGGGATCACACATAACATAACATACTTTTAAAAAATAGAGTTCTGTTGATCTAAAAGAGACCTTCAAAACTACTGCCTGTCTTAAAACTCATCAATCTCGTAAATTTTGAAAATTGTTTCAGCCGTAACTTGTTAAACATAAAATATTGATCAGTAGTTCTGTTTTACCAGGAAGAACAAGAACCCTTTCTATCATTTCTCCTGATGATCTTTTTTATGAAAAATTGTATCTACCAAATTGAGTAACCATTTTAATCCTTTCAATTAATTTAATCCATTAAAGATTACTGTCACTAAAATCAGAGCCTGTAGTCAGCAGGAAATCCCAAACAAAGAAACCTGGTGTTTGGGCTATTGGTTTAATATTCAGTCTGCAAACACTTATTGAGTACCCCATAGAGTTTCAGCATGATGTTAGGTACTAAGGTTTTAAGGCTAAATAAGATGTGATTCCTGCTCTGAGGGCACTCTCATTCTAGTAGCAAAAAAATAATTGTAACGCATAGCAGAATGTGAAAGATACGAGCCTAGAAGAGGGCACTGAACCCAGTCTTGATAGGCAAACGGTGTTGGCAGAAAAGGAACCTAGAGGAAGAATGCCTGCAACCCTTGGCTCTAGAATAAGTCTTAACACAGTTGAGTGTGAGGAAGTCAGGTAATGACTGAGGGGCACAGGAGGACCTGGTAAACGGCATCCAGGCCCGAGCAAAGCCACGATGGTAAGGAAACAGGATGCTGGGTCCAGGAACAAGTGGTTCTTTGTTGTTAGGACGTACATCATGAAACAGGTAGTGTAAAGAGAAATCTGGTTAGGTAGGTAGAGGCCCTACTGTAAGGATCTTGCTAACCTTAAGAAATATGTAACCTACCATATTTTGGACATTTTGAGTAGAGATGTCTATAAAACAACCAGTCTGGAAATGTCTTGCACAGTGCTTCTCAAACTTCAGTGTTCGTGAGTCACTTGGGGAATCTTGTTGAGATGCGGAAGTTGAATCAGTCAGTTTAGGGTAGGGCCTGATAGGCCACATTTCTATCAAGCCTCCAAGTAATGCCAGTGCTGCTGGTATGCAAACCACTCTTGGAATACAAAGTGTAGAAGAGATGGGAAATCAGGAGAGGACTTTAAGGTCAAGGTAAAATTTTAGAAGTTACCAGCATATAACTGGGAGCAGAAATTAAAAGTTGGTTATAAAATTCATCCAGCGAGAACAAGTGAGGGTGAAGGAAAATAATGAATATATGATGAACCTTCTAGGTAAACTGATGTCTAAAAATGTAAACATTTTTATTAAAGTTAGTAGTATCTGTGTTTTCAGAAATTAATTTTTAAGAGCTTCATTAAGTAACTAAAGCTTGAAAAATGTCAATGTTTTATTTCTCTTAGGTCTTTTGCAATATTAAAAATATACTTTGGATTTCAGTCTCTACCTTCTTGGAACTTTAAGCCGGGACTACAGCCTTCAAAAGTGAATTTTAACTAGCAAGTCTTGGACCTTAGCCAAAAATTATGTTCTAATTTTAATAGAAGAGGCTATTTTAAGGAAATAATGTCAATATACATACATACACCCCTCCACATACATATATTTTTATATATCTACACACACACATATATATAAATACATATTTTACTCTTAATCATTGCCAGTACCAAATTTGCTGACTGCACAAAGAAAATATAGAAAAAAGACTCAGTACAATAGCTAATTGAGTCATTTGTGTAGACTTACCATGTTTTAAAATAGAAATAAAAAGGTTTTTGGTTTGTTTGCTTTTTTTGGTATAAAAAAAAGTCTTGGTTTGACCAGTGTTATAAAGTATTCCAGATTCTATGTAAGGATTCTAAGAATAGTTTTTCAAGTCTTTTGAAGAAAATAAATGTTTAAAGTATTCTACAGGTGTCATATTCTGTAGCTTGGTAACAGGGTTAACTAGCTTTTACTGTTTTTTGTTTTTTCCTTTAGGCATACCATTACTGCAACAGAACGTTTCCTGTATTATGTCAGTAACTACTTCTTAGGGGCAGAATAATGCAGATAATGAACAAAATACTATTTCTTTTGAGTACAGACTTTGAAATATTTGTTTAGATAGAATTAAAACTAGAGTTTTAGATTTAATAAACAGAATGCTAATTTTAACGTCTTAAGATAAATTTAGGAAAAAAGTATTTGTGGATTGAGGGACCTTTGTACATTTCTTTCTGTGAATAAAAAATGTCTAGGAAACAGGTGTTAATTGACTCCTAAGTTAAAAATTAATGCATAGAGATTTTTCCTAGGATCACTTCTCTTATTTGGCTGACTACTTACTTTTTACTTACTTTTTACTGTTTATTTTAAAATGTTTAAAAGTCATACAACTTGAAAATGTGTATCAGCAAAACAAAAACTAAAGAGGCAACTATGTAATGGTCAACTCCAGTATCAATATTTGTCCAATGAAACTACTTGGTTGTGCAGTGTCAAAGGAAGACTCGCTTCTAGAGAGACACTGTTTTATAGAGTTTAGTTATTACTTACTATTTTTGGCTTTATTTTACTTTGCAACCCATAAACTTTGCACCCTATAAAACTACTTTTCATAGCAGCCTCAGTGATTGCTACTACATTTTATAATTTTTGCTTCATTCATATTATTATGTAATGAACTGAATTAAGGAAAGTATAAGCTGGTTTGTAAATGTTAAGAGATAATTCATTGAAAATGCCATTTAAAAAGTATTTCTGTTGACCTGAATAGAGTGCTGGAGCACAAGGAGAAAATAAAGTAGTTATGGGATCAGGCTGGGAATAAGCCTGAAAATTCTCTTCACAGGACTGAAAAATCACTTAAAAACTTCAGATCAATTTAAGCATTTAATTTTAGAAGTTTTTCACATCATCTTATACTTAAACATCTATGCATTGTATTTCTTACTGACACAGTACTGACCATGGTATTAGTAAGATACAGTTCATTTATTTCTTACATGGATATTTCTTTCTGTATTAATGGAACAAAAAATAGATATTAAGTGTGTAGTATAGTACTTGTGTATGGTAAGTACTCAATAAAGACCATCTCTTTTCTTTATATGTAATAAAGAAGTTTGGTAAGAATTTTTATAAGATTTATCCGAAATTGGGTAGCCAGAGCACTTAATCTTTCCTGCCATTATCAAGCACCCAGTTAGTCCACAGCAGTGACCTAAAGACAGCTGAAAACTTGTGAGAAAAGAATACTTAGTGTCAGGATTTTCATGCAATAGCAAAGATTAAAGATAATGAAGTGTTACTACCAGGCCTTTCTTTTGGAAGAATTAACATAATTATACTTGTTTTTTAAGTCTCTCAAAAATTTTCACAGTTAAGAATTATAGTTTGTCTTTTATTATGCCATAATACTGTTTTACTATTATTTATGAAATATGATATTTAATACTAAAATACTTATAATGAAAATATTGTTCCTTTCAGGGAAATAGCTAGGTTGTTCTTTTATTTTGAGAAATATATGTTCATTTTCTAGACTAGAAGCTAGTAAATGAAACTTGTTCATCCCCTTTTAATGGTTAAAACCAGAAAAAATAATAAAGACAGACCAACCTAAAATAAGAAGTGAGATAGAATTATTTTTGCATAAATTAATATGCATTGGATATTTAAACTTTTTCAGTGGCAAATTGTTAATGTCATCAAGTATGCAGAAATCAGTTTTCTTAAAATACTATTATTGCCTTGCTATCTTCCTGAATGCCACTTTGGTAATATTCTAGTCACAGTCTCATTAGGACATTGTTTAGTCCATATGTTGCATACTTTTGTTTTCATATGCATAGAAAAGTGCACATATCTTAGGCTAAAGCTCACTGAATGTTCACAAACTCAGCCCCCCTATTTAGCACTCAAGTGTATTAAGATAATGATAACGGCATCCAAAAGTCTGCTCACCTCCCCACTGAGTGATCCTTCTCCCTATGTGCTTTTTTGCAAACTAAATATAAACTATATTGAACTAATTTTTATTGTGAATACACCCAGGTAAAACACCATGTAATTTTAACAAAGTTTATCTTAAACTCAGAGTGGTCTTTCACCTTCATCTCTTCTTCTTCCTCTCATCCCACTTCATCCCCTGGAGAGATAAAAACAAAACAAAACAAAAAATGGTTAAGCTGCACTTCGGGAGGCCAAGGTGGGTGGATCACGAGGTCAGGAGTTTGAGACCAGCCTGGCCAACATGGCAAAACCCTGTCTGTACTGAAAATACAAAAAATTAGCTGAGCATGGTGGCACACACCTGTAGTTCCAGCTACTCGGGAGGCTGAGGCAGAAGAATCACTTGAACCCAGGAGGCAGAGAGGTTGCAGTGAGCCGAGATCGCACCACTGCACTCCAACCTGGGTGACAGAGTGAGACTCTGTCTCAAAAAAAAAAAAAAAAAAAAAAAGGTTAAGCTTTATGCTTACAGGCCTGTGCTATCTTCCATTCCTAAATTAGTAAAACTAGCATATTGATCCTTTGCTACTACTGTTTAGATAGTTTAGTCAGTTTACCTGGAAAACTAGTTAAATGGTAAGATTGCCGGTATTTGGTAATGAAATTATATTTAAAGCTTTAGCAGTAGATATTTTATATAAATTTAAGTCACGGAGTCAATGTTTTCACTTTAGAAATTCATGGAAATGCTAAAAAGTGGAAGAAAATGGAGTTCCGTTTTATTGTCTTAACCATGTACAGTATCCTTAACACTAGATTGTTCATTATTGTCCTTAGATTTTGAGGATGACATGATTATAACATCTGATGTCTCTCGATACATTGAAGACCCTGGTTTTGGTTATGAAGACTTTGCGAGACGAGGAGAAGAGCATTTGCCAACATTCCGAGCTCAGGTATAATATGTCATTAATTCAGAGAAACGAGAAAATACTGTCATTTTAACTGTTAAGTGTTGAAATTTTTTAAATTGGCATCTAAAGAATTTTTGATAGGATCTATAAATCTTTGTATCTAACCTAGTTTCAGCCTAGTCTAATTGGAGTTCCCAATGTATAATTATTTCAACGTTTTTCTCCCTAAGAAGAGAAAAGGAAACAGTCTGCTTTATTCAGTTACTTCTGTTATTACATGGTATTTGCATAATGTTTATACCATTTTTTTGGAAGGGAACAGAGAGGAAAACAAGTGACATCACTTTTTCTTGGAATAAAATCATACACCAGTAGCCATGGGCTTACGGGCTACTCTAATCTTAACCCCTAGGAAATAGCCACAGCAGTGATGTGACTCCTAAAGAGGGTATGAGATTGAATTATGACAAACTCCTTCATGGTTATTTTAGATGATCTGTTAACTGTCCATGTCACTGGGTAGGTTTGTTCACGTAGGAATATTCCAAGATCTCCTGGGGCCCTTCCAGATAAGGGGATAGTGTGCATAGTACCTGAGTGTAGGAGATGACCAGAGTTCATCTCTAACATGGCAAATCCCATACCCTTTGAAGAAACATCCAGACACTCTGATCTACTAACTGATGTGAAGGGTTCTTGGTAAAGCCTTAGTAAAGCTACAAACCTAGAACTAAATTAGAAATAGCCTCACTTACTTGCTTCATTAGTTATATTTAATAAATACATAGAATTTACATGGAAAATGCCCACTTTGTAATTAAATACATTTTATTCTTTTAGGACTATACCTGGGAAAATCATGGGTTCTCCCTGGTGAACAGACTTTATTCTGACATTGGACATCTTCTTGATGAAAAGTTTCGGATGGTCTACAATCTCACATATAACACTATGGCCACCCATGAGGATGTTGACACAACCATGCTGCGCAGAGCTTTATTTAACTACGTTCACTGTATGTTTGGAATCAGGTATGTTCATTGTAGAGACAGTTTTATACATTTCTAAGTGAAAATTCAAGCATAAGTCTTATTTTTGTCTTGTTTGGGGGTATATGACTCTGGGAAAAAAATATTACATGTAGACTTCTGATTTTAAAAATTAATTTCATTTTATGGAGAAGCATTTTTCTTTAAGTGTCATGAATCTTAACATTGATGCACATATAAATACAGTGGTAAAAATTTACTAAGGAGGGAAAAAAGCATCAGTAATCATTGGGGATAGGATAGAATTAGACCAAATCTGAGAATCCTTCCTGGAAGAATAGGTGAGTTTTTAAAAAACAGTTGTCGTGTCCCTTTAGATCACTATAATAAATTCTGGTTTGTTTAGTTAATTTGGTCTTTTTAAAACTTATTTTTTAAGGAATGGCAATTACGGTATAAACAAAACTATAGTAGATTGTGCCTTCGTAAGCTTACATAACGTCACATAACACTGAAATTAAATATATCGGCCCATATAAATTAATGACCTTTAAATTTAGAAAATTGGCATTGAGAGGACAGTAAGTAAATGAGATTGAATAGTCTAATCAAGAAAGCACTTTTTGAAGAATGTGCCTTTTTGACTTGCGGTTTGAGGCTTTCATGGAAATAGATTAGCAGACAGAAAAAATTTCCAGTTACAAATTATTCAACTTGACTATATATCTGATATATATCAGAAAGACTTTATGATAATTAGAATTTAATCTGTTAAGCAAAGTATTTTCCATAATTTTAGCTAAAGAACCCCAAAATTTACTGATAAATCAACTAATAACATGATATTCCATGTAATAGATTATGGTTGTATGTAATAACTGAGCTACTTGTCCATTTACCATGCTAGACAATGTTATCAAAGAATCAACACATTTTAAAACACTTATATATCATATCTACCTACCTAAGAAAAATAAACACTAATAGAACTCAATTTAAATGCCATAAATATGTATTGGATACAAGGCAACAAATGTAGTGAGTATATTTATCTGTTGGATGCTACAAAATAAAGCTTACATAAATGCATCGAGATACTCTTTTTATTAAACTAAGCATTATATGGGTTAAAAATTAAATGAAAATATAACAGAGAAATTCCACAAGCTCCCAATACCACATTTACCTACCTATCTGCATCTGTGCCCATTTACTCTGCTGTCATTACTGTCTATGTTCCTATCCACTTATGCACAAAATCCCATTTCTCATTTTCTAAAGATCTCAATTCTAGCAATACTCCCTTCTCTCTCCAGCATAATCAGCTTTACTCTCTTTATTGGACCTTTCCCGTCAGCATAGAAACACACTTAATTTCTCCCATCTTTAAAGAAAATTTCAGTTTCACCTTTCATTTCCCTCTGGCTACTGCCTCATTTTTCTGCTTTCATGCAAAGCAAATCTCTGACAAAATTGTGTATATTTACTGTCACTATTTTCTTATCTCCAATTCTCTCTTGAACCTATTCACAGTATCAGGCTTTTGTCCCTATCAACCGACAAAACTGTTCTTACTGAGGTTGCTAGTGATGTCCATATAGCTACTTCCAGTGGTCGGTTCCCAGTTATCTTATTTGACTATTTGGCAGCATGGGACTCCGTGATTACTTCCTCTTCCCTGAAACACTTGACTCCTACCTCAAGTCCTTTACACTTGCTTCTTTACCACCATCTGGTATTGTTCAAATATCAACCTTTCAGAGAAGCCTTCCTGCCCACCCTATTTAAAATAACAACTCCTCTCCTCCCAGACCAAGCTTCATTTCCTCTCCATGGCAGTTATCATCTGACTAAGTTTATCTTTTTAATTTTTTTTCCTTTTTACTTCAACAAAATTTAAGCTCCATGAGACCAAGGATTTTTGTCTATTTTGTTCACTAGTATATCACTACTACTGAGTACCCATGGCACATAATGGGTACTCAGTAAACATTTGTTGATTCAATTAATTAACGAGCTTTTAGTATTTAATTACTAGACAATAAATGTCCTTAGTATAGCTTTGGAAATTAAATATTTGGATTTTGTCATTATAAAGCTATTGTTGTGTTGCTCATAGGTATGATGACTATGATTATGGAGAAGTTAATCAATTACTTGAAAGAAGCCTGAAGGTTTACATTAAAACAGTGACCTGCTATCCTGAGAGGACTACAAAACGCATGTATGATAGTTACTGGCGGCAGTTCAAACACTCAGAAAAGGTAAGGGTTTCAATGTCAAGCATTATACCAAGGACAGTTCTTCAGTATAAGAAGTAATAGTTATGAAAAAATAACACATGAAAGTATTAATAAATTATTGCCATTGACATGGAAGTGGCATCATCTAGCTATCTGGGGTTTTTTTGTTTGTTTTTTTGAGATGAGCCTCGCTCTTGCCCAGGCTGGAGAGCAGTGGTACAATATCGGCTCACTGCAACCTCCACCTCCCAGGTTCAAGTAATTCTTCTGCCTCACCCTCCCAAGTAGCTGAGATTACAGGTGCCCGCCACCACACCTGGCTAATTTTTGTATTTTTGGTAGAGACGGGGTTTCACCATGTTAGCCAGACTGGTCTCAAAGTCCTGACCTCAGGTGATCCACCCACCTTGGCCTCCCAAAGTGCTGGGATTATAGGCAGGAGCCACTGCACCCAGCCACTATCTGGGTTTTTAAAATATTTTTTTAATTCAGATTTATTGAATAGTAACCCAATTATGGTTATATGCTGTGTTCAACATAGTGTATAAAATAAAAGTTTATCATGGGCCTTTGAAATACGAGATCTAAGCATTGATATCTTCAAAGTACATTTGGAAAACTGTCTGCAGTCCTAACTGTTAATAAAAATCAGACGTACTGAAATGTTGTGTTAGGTGTAATTGTGTTTTGGCCCAGAAGGCACATCCATTTCGAGATTTTTTTAACCACTAGAATTAACCTATTAAGACAATGGTTTCTGCTGAGCACGGTGGTTCACACCTGTAATCCCAGCACTTTGGGAGGCCGAGGCAGGCGGATCACTTGAGGTCAGGAGTTCGAGACCAGCCAGGCCAACATATAGTGAAACCCCTTTTCTACTAAAAAATACAGAAATTTAGCTGGGCATGGTTGCACATGCCTGTAGTCTCAGCTACTTGGGAATCTGAGGCAGGAGAATCGCTTGAACCCAGGAGGCGGAGGTTGCAGTGAGCTGAGATCACTCCACTGCACTCCAGCCTGGGCAACAGAGCAAGACTCCATCTCTCAAAAAAAAAGACGATAGATTTTTCCCAAACTTGGTAATTTAGTGTTTTGACAATATAATTCAGGACTTTTGTGCCAAATATACTGTTACATAAAAATATTTATTTGAAAGAAATATATAGGAAACATTAAATTAGAAAACCTAATAAATGTTAAAGCTTTTCACAGGATAAGCATAAACTGTCAAAAAAAAATGAAGGCTTATTTTTAGCCATGTAAAATTTTATAACTAGAAATAAATATAATTTGTAGGAAAATTATAATTTATAAAAATTAGTTTTATTTTATAACCCAAAAGATTGACTTTACAAGAATAACAACTTTAATAAAGCTATCAGAATTTTTTAGATTTTATGGGTTATTTTTACTGCTCGCAGAGCCATTTTTTATAGACACAGGTTTGAGTGTTGCATCATGAACATGGATAAATATGCCTAGGTGTGTGTGTGTATATTGCTCATATAGACATTAAAAAACCTTTGTGAATGTCTAATAAGATATTTTAGGTGTTTATAATGGTTACTAAACTGATGACATTTTCACTTCTAGGTTCATGTCAATCTACTTTTAATGGAAGCACGAATGCAAGCTGAACTTCTCTATGCTCTTCGTGCCATAACTCGGCATTTGACCTGAAGTATCACCCAAGGAAAATGTCATACATGTGTAAAGACCTTTCACATAAGATAAATATCAGAAGCTATTTGTGATATAACATCAAAAATTATTCAGTTCTCTAATGTCAAAGTTTAGCCGTTTGTTTTTTGTTTTTGTTTTTTGCGGCTGTAATGTGCAATGATGTGTTTTATTTTCCTTGATGCTTAACATTACTAACAATTGCAAAAATAATACTGAGGAGCACTACTTTGCATTGTTTATAGTTGGAGTTTTGGATACTGATCATAAATCATGAATCTGGCTTATTAATGCTTAACTTCAGCGCTTTTGAGTTGTGTGTATGTGTATTTTTTCTCCCTCCCAACCCGCCCTTTTTTTTAAGAATAAGGACAAGT
This sequence comes from Macaca fascicularis, assembly GCF_037993035.2. NCBI lineage: Eukaryota > Metazoa > Chordata > Mammalia > Primates > Cercopithecidae > Macaca > Macaca fascicularis. Next base: position 94,190,702 of record NC_088388.1, on the reverse strand, counting down.
GCTTACAATCTGCTCAAGCAATTGTTTTTCAGATGTTGGAATTCAGCAAAGAGTGACCTCTCTGGCCATTCTAAAATTTTAATGTTGTGTCCTAAATCTGGTGGAGGAAAAGCATGCGCTGTTGAACCAAGCTGCTCACTGGACACGTATTTGTGTCCCCAGGAGATTATTTGTCAGGCACTGTTTTTTTTGTTTGTTTGTTCATTTGTTGTTGTTTTACTGCTATTGGCGATAACATGAAATGTGATACAGCCATTGCCCATAATTTAATGTGAAATTAATCATGATGAATTCTATAGCATGCTACTGAAATGCCAAATTCAGCTATTTTCTTTCTCTTCTAAAACAGAAGTTTCAGTTTTCCATATAATATGTATATATTATAAGTGGAATTATACACAATCCTATCACTGACAGTAATCCTCAGTCACCTTAAATAATCAGTGCTCACAGTGCTGCTTACAGTTCATTTAGTTGGCACATATAAACCTATACCCACACATGACTGACCAAAAATTTTCTTTGCACATTTTTCCTTTCTCATAGTCTTTTTCTATATTTCGTTAAGCAAAGGAAGGTTAATATGCCTATTTTTTTCCTGTTAGGCTTTTAGCAATTATTTTCCATGACTTTTGTTCTTATAATAGGTTAGACAGTTTATTATTCAAAGGTAAAAATTGTGTTTCTATGCATTAATGTGATTGAACAACAAAAACAGAGTGCAATATGTTCAAAAAATACTCAACTGAACGTTTCCCCGTCATATCACTGCAAAAGTGTCCTTTTCAACAGAGCCATAAAGAAATTTTTTTCAAATTTCTTTATTGCACAGGCTTTTTTCAGTTTTACCTTACTGGGATTGAACAATGTTCCTTTCATAATGCCAAAGCATTCCCTTCCCCAGAAAAATCTCCTTGGACAACTGGTTTAAAAAAGTTATCAAGTCATAGGGGAGGAATAAGCGGCCAAAAAGTCACATTTTTGCATTGGTTTACGTTGCTTGCTTGATTAGACTATCTTCAGAGAGCACAACATTATGTGTTTATAGCTTTAATTTGTATTATGTCAACGAACCAGTGAAGTGCCTAAAGAGATGCTTACAACTATCCAGTAGGACACAACTGCACTGCTTTTTAAACACTTTTTGGTTAGTTAAGGGTGACTTGAATTGTACACATACATGCTAATTTTTGAAAACATATCCATTTTTCACAGTAAATAATATAGATACAATTTTCTGTTAGTTCCAGCAAAGATTTCATTTTAGACTTTGTGATATAAGATTTAACTTTTCTTTTGTGAAAGAATCGTGAACTAGTGTTTCATTAAATCATTTTCCTCTTCCATTTATCATCCTCTTCTGGTACAATATATTGGGTTGCTTTCTTTTAGATTTTGTTCCAGATAGGAAAACAAATATGACTGTACACTTATTAACATAAAGTAGTTCTGCATTTTTGGATTCCAGGATCCTGTTTGAAATCTTCCATGTGAGGAAAAAATTACTAATATTTTTGAAGACAGGGTGGTTTAAAGAGATTATTCAGAGAACTTGTGCCATCTCTCTTCTGTTTTATTGCATATGCCATATGTTTTATTCAATATTACATTATGTAGATATGTAATACAAAGAAAATATTTAGGAGAATGGCAAAACACAAATGGCAACATAAATGTCCATTTGACTTCCCTAACTTTACAACTTTCAAGTTGAGGATGTCTTTTATTCTTGAATTTGTTTTTTTACCAGATGCTTTCAATTAATAGCCCTATATTTTTGTGCAGGTGAACTGTATAACAGGATAAAAAATGATTTGTATGTATTGAAAGGAGGAGAAATTCTCACAGAACACCATATGAGCTTTAGACCAAAAGGGGAAACAAGGTTTAAGTAACTAAAATGGCCACTTAGTTTTTGTTTATTTTTTTCCCTGGAAATGTAAGTAGTTGGAGTCTAGGCTATGGAAATATTAGTGCCTTTAATAGATCTCTTTTCCTTGCAAAGTTTCTTTTTAGCTCAGCATTGATCTATTTCATCAATAGTCAGGAAAATAAGTTGACTTGGAACTATAAACAAAAACAAAACATTTATGAACCTCAGTGAACCAGCCTAGAAAAATTGACATCTGCAGGTGCTAAAGCACCTACTAATACGCAGCATGCACAGCATTTCAGGTTGTGAATACCATTTTACAACGAGTTTGCTGTTAATTCTCTTTATCCAATGCAAACTTGAAATTCCGATGCGGTTTTCCAGGGTGGTATTTTTTCAGAGTATTGAATTTACTATTTAGTAATTTATAGTATAGCTTTTTATATTAAAATGTAATATTTTTAAAAGAGATGTCTGGTTCAATTGGTATAATGATGTGATTATGCAATATGCTGATCTACACCTTGCACTCACATTGTGCCAAACTTAAATGTGCAAGTGTACGTGAGAAAAGCACATGTGAATGTGAATTCTTTAATTCTTTGCTTATTATGTTAAAATTAGTCTTAATAGTCCACTGATGTGTATGCTTGAATAATGTCTATTTACTTTGGAATTTCAAGATTTCCAGCTTCAATGGTAATTTGTAATTTCTCAGATCACCTCAAGAAATATTGAGATACTCCCCCATCTGAAAATAATCTGTTCTTTAATCCACCTGACTATGGGAGTAGCCAGGCTGGTGCCTCACTGGCTTCTTCAGATGAGGCTTCCTCAGGTGGATGCATGACCATTAGGGGAAAAGAGGCTTTCGAGACAGCTTATTACCTCCTTCACCTTTTTGAACTAAGTACATTGTCTCAGTCCCAGTATGAATTTGTCCCATTTGGGGTATTTTTAAAATAAAAGATGGCTAACATGGAATCTGGGGCATAGCCTTGGCCTATAATTATGGTTGTAAGCCCAAATAATGGCAGAGAAACACAGGGCTGTTTTTACAACAGAAAACTCAATATAAGTTTTATGTAGGAATCCTATAAAATTTGAACCACATCTCCTATTTAATTATTATAATGTCTCCTAAAGATTTTAAATGCTCCTAAATGCTAATTATTATTCCAGAGCGACTTTTTCCTTTTCCTCCTTATAAAGTTATTTTAAAATCCAAAATCTTAGTTTTCTGTGCCACAGCAAAATAAAACGATCAACAAACAAAGATCTGTACTTAAAATAGTTCACCATTTTTAGTGGAGGGAGGGTACATGCCTATTTGATGGTAAGATTCTTTTGAACTCTAAGGACAATTCCTTATGGAAAAAATAAATTACAGCGCATGTTATAAAAATGATTTGCACTGTGTTAGCAAAATAAGGTGTTTTAGGTTGTATTTTAAAGACAATTCTAAATCATTTCTCTGGAAAACAAGACCTTAAATTCTTCTCTTTAATAGGACTGCTTTTATGCAAAGAGATAGTCTTACATGGAGTAAACAGTATATAACAATAATGTTATGTAAATAGTATGTCACATTTGCTTAGTAGTACAATTCCACAGCAAACTGAAAGTTGTGGCTCCTCTGCTCAGATTGAATTTTAAGTTACCTAATATGTGTAATCAGAATCTATTCTAGGTAGCTGTCAACATAAACTGTGTTTCCCTATTATATCCCTCTGGAGACTGAGAATCAAATTAAATAGTCTTTCTTCAAAACAGTACTGTAACATGAATGTATTTATCTCAGTCAACAGAACTTATATGCCCACTGTATGTGGAGCTTATTTCAATGCTAATTTGGCTTGGTTAACAGACCTAGAATCTGCCCAGGTGAGACCTAGAACTTAAAAATAGCTGGGGTGAAATGGATAATAGAGGTAGAGGTATATGTCAAGGCAGAGCCCTATGAGGAAGGAAAAGTTTTCAAAGAATACAAGGAACATAGTGCTGAGAGCGTGGCTGCCCTCAGCATCGTACACCTAATCTAGAGAAAATATTTCCCATGTGGGAGCTCCTATCTGCATTCAGTTCACCCTTTCCTGCCTGCTTCTTCTTCCTCCAAGTGCCTCAACCTCTACATGCTTACTCCCCTCCCCTTCCCTCAGCCCATCCTGGTCTAAGCAGCTTTCACAATCCAAACCAAACATCACCAGCCACCTGCTGATAAGTCACCAGCATTTACTTTCCTGAGTTACTTTTTCTGCATTCATTGAGACTATGGATTCATCCCAACTCCTTCTAAATCCCTCAACCATCTAGCTATACTTTGGCTAACCTTTGCCCTAGACACTCTACCAGATGTTATGCAGTATCAGTGTAAATTTTGTCACCCTATTCTGTTCTACCCTTTTCCCAGCTGCCGAAATATCTTGCTCTCCTCTACCTCATCCCCAAAGAGCCTATAAATTCAGAGTATCCAACCTTTTCATGGATTCACTCACTGTTGTTCAGTAATACAACTTCCATATTTTAAATAAATCATAAAAGATATTTGCCTTCTATCAAAGTAGGAATCTTTATATTTATACATGATACAGAAATTGAACTATTTCTATCGTTCAGAATTTAGCATATAGCAGGATTTTAAAGTGATTGAATTGCCATCCTAACTTGGATTTGCATTAGGTTATGAATACTGTTGTTAGTCCAAGCTATTTGAATGTAAAGTTAAAATTCTCCAGCAATCCAGAATGACTTGTAACCCTTCAGTGGAATGGGAAATTTCTGGCATGCAAATAGGGTGGTGTTCCAGACATTTGTTTTATTGGTGGTGTTTGGGCCTTGAAACACATTTCTAATGGAAGGACATACGGCAAAGGGTATTTAGATGGTCCCATGGGATCACAGAAGCCCATTTGATTTATAATATAATAAAATAACACAAAATTGGGTACATAAGGGTTTAACCAGGCTTTCCTGGGTTAGACTAAGCCTCTAACAGCTCTGTTGCTATCCTATTCTTATGGGAGGAAAAAAATGTTCTATGGGATGAAAAGAAAATGCATTGACTTTGTAGTCTTTATTCTCCTAGCTGCACTTAGGGTATATCCAGAAGGAAGAGGAAATGCAAAGAGGAAGATGTAATAGTTCTTCTTCTCCAGCTAAGTGCACTTGAGGTTGTTCATAAATGTAAAATTATGTCAGGTTTCTAACATGGGACACTGCACACGGTTGTCTGACCTGATGAACCATCCCATTTGCAAGTATAGATTATTATTATTTCTTGTGGTATTTGGATGTTTTCCATCTCATTTATGAACAACTCAACCTGATAGTAGATTCCAATAAATGCCTTTCAGGGCTCAGGAATGAATTGATGTCCTAGTTAAGAAATGAGACTTAATAATGGAGACTGAGGCGGTTTGTATTAAATTATATGCCATGAAGTGTTCATTTTAGCTTTAAACTAATTATGACTGTACCACCATGAAGTACAGAATGAAAAAATATATTTATATATATATATTATATATATATATATATGGGGGGAACAGAGAATGAATATCTGATTCTTTTGAATGCTTGTGGAAATCTTTGAAATAGTGCAGGGCATACCACAAAATAGCCTTTAGAACAAATACCCAATTTTACAGTTCATAGGACAACATCAAACATTAGTAAGTCTAAATATGATGAATAGAATTTTTGTTATGTAAATTTTGCTAGAACAGTCTATTTTCTTGCACCTCTCAAGTTAACCTCTTAAAAAAATGAATGTATAATTTCTACCGAAAGAGTATCAGAGAGAATCTCTCTGGTCTATAGTGTTAAAATATTGTTCACAAATCCTGATTAGTTAAGGGCATACATTATGAAACTTACAGAATAAAACTTATTGTACATCTCTTTCTTAAATTCATATCTTTACACATTTTCAACCGGCTCCCCAAGTCTGATAAGGAAGGATTAAAAGGTAGAAAAAAGGAAATGTATTAGTTGGGTGGCCAAGAAGCTTCCTTTGTAATGTTGAGAGACTTCCGCTTTCTGAATTTCACTGGTTCTCTAAGGTAAAAGAGTTAAATGGTACCCTTGTTCACCAAGGAAAGTGATCCAAACTCTATATCTAGTGCAGATATTTCCTTTGCATTATTTAGTCTTCTCTGGAGAGAAAATACAGTTTCCCCTTCCTCTTTCTCTTCACATTTACTCTTTTCAATCCAAAATAAGAGACACAGAAAGCAAATCACAGCCAGTTTGGCATCTTCTCAGTGCTACTAGTATAGGCACATACACATACACAGTCTGAGCAAGGTAATAAAGAACCCTGTCAGGTCCACTTGGAACATGGCCTTGCTACTTGGATTAGCTCCTTTAAGCCTGAAAATAACTTTCCTGGTCATGGAAGAACTGGATGCATCTTTTAACTTATGAAATAGAAGTTGAACTTGAAAACTCTCTTTAAAAAATCCTGGTTTTGCAGGACAGCTACATAATGAATGTATATATTAAGACTTTGTAGCTGAATTGCACATGAAATCAGATTGCCAACTTCTTGACTTTCAACGTTAGACATTTATCCTTAAGTTGTGAGCGATATATGTAGCATGCTGTGAAACGTCTATTATAGTTCTTTAATTCATCAGTATTAATACAGAATTATCTTTTGCGTTTCTTGGTACTTTTTATTCAGTGTAATCAGAAGCTGTGATGTTTTGCCTTTGTAGTCCTGTGCTTTGTTACTGTAATTTTTTTTTTTTTTTTACGAAGCACGTGACTGGACTAATGTAAGGCAGATGACGTGATCTTTAAGACTGCTATATATATCAGTCTCTTACTCTATAAGGTTTTAAATTAGAATAAGCTTTTATCAAATAGATAATTGATGCAATTTAAGATTCACACAAGTTTCAGGGTCAAATGGCGGTCTTATAGTTTCAATTCTGAAGATAGCAAACTTAATAAACAGCCACTTTAAACTTGTTCTGGCAAACCAGACCCTGCTGTAGATATAGTCTAAGGTAGTTAACCATATAAGCCTTTTCAACTCTTAATGCCCTCCACATGAGTCAGCAGTTAAGAAGGTTCTAGAACCCATGAAAGCTTTTGTATGTATTACTAGGTTTTGTTTTTCTTATGTTGCTGATTTTACAGTTCTGACTAAAGCTGACCTAAATGGATCAGTTTATGTGTAATATTCTAGTGCTTTAATGCCTCTTTTTTTTTTTTGGAGGGATGGGTAATATTATTTGGACAGATGCAGAAGGAACTGTTAGTGAGTCAAGACAAACACATTTGAAATAAAGGAACTGTGTATTAACATGTTAACAATTCATAACTGCACTTTTTATGACATTTTGAAAATCTATTTATAGGTACAGAACAATGGGTTTTGTTAAACTGTATCACATTTATACTTGCAGAAATTTATTTCATTGTTATTAGTAGGAATTTTATTGGTTCAATAAAATTGGCAAAACTGAACACCAATCATTTGCCTACTTTGTTTATATTGGAGTAGCATTCTCACTTGGTTTATTTCTGCTTGATTATTGAGACATGTATTCTTAAAGATATCACAAATATAGGAGTCATGGCCGGGCGCGGTGGCTCAAGCCTGTAATCCCAGCACTTTGGGAGGCCGAGGTGGGTGGATCACGAGGTCAGGAGATCGAGACCATCCTGGCTAACACGTGAAACCCCGTCTCTACTAAAAAAATACAAAAATTAGCCGGGAGCAGTGGCGGGCGCCTGTAGTCCCAGCTACTCGGTAGGCTGAGGCAGGAGAATGGCGTGAACCCGGGAGGTGGAGCTTGCAGTGAGCTGAGATCCGGCCACTGCACTCCAGCCTGGGGGACAGAGCGAGACTCCGTCTCAAAAAAAAAAAAAAAAAAAAAAAAAAAAAACAAAAAAAACAAATATAGGAGTCATTATTTTCACTATTTTTTTCCTAACCCAGTTTCCTGGTGATATTTCTTAGCACTCAATATTCTATTTGTGGAATATTGCAATAGTGTAAGTTGTGCAAAATGTATAGTCATTGTTACCTTTTAAAATAATTGTGATCTTAGCAAGAGACAAATTAACTTTATTATTGTCTCTTGTTAACCAAAGCCATAATTAGAATGAGGAAAGGGGCATCGGACATAAGGTTGGGGCCTGGATTTAAAAACCCAGTTTTTTTCATATTCTACTAGCTTTGCAGCCTTGAAAGTAAATTAATCTCTATGATCTTTGATTTCTGCATTACATTCTATCAGGAGTAATACCTTCTTGAGATGGTTGTTTAAGAATTAGGTGATGTGTACTAATGTATTTGAAATACACAGCACCATAATGAATTTGAATGGATAAACAAGCCCAGAGAATACTGTTACTCTTTGATATAAAGTAGAAAAAAATTAATGGAGAGAGGAAGATGATATATGTGTAATTTGAAGTGGTGATAAGACTTCTAAGTAGGCATGTAAAATCGGCTTTTGGAAAGCTATAAGGGATGTGCAGTCGTTTGTGCAAGTTTTCTAAGGAAGGACTTGACTTTTCATTTATCTTAATTCACATGTTACGTAAAAATTCATACCAAAGGCAAGATCTCTTCCTTTGTGCCGTGTGTCTAGCTGTAATGGGAGATGAGTGGAAACCAGCTGCTTGCTGATTAGAGTCTATCTTTTGGCTAGGGGTGGTGGCTTATGCCTGTAATCCTAGCACTTTGAGAGGCCGAGGCAGGAGGATCTGCACCTAGGAGTTCAAGACCAGCCTGGGCAACACAGTGAGACCCTGTCTCCCAAAAAAACAAAAGTCTTTTTTTCAATAATATGCAACCCCAGGGGGAGACAAAGGACAGGGTCTATCAGGTCAAACTCAGCTAACAACTCAGTCTTTCTATAAGTTCTCCCCCAATTCAAAATCAGGCTTTTGACACTAGTTTCCCCATGAATTTATTAACAACTTTGAGCCATTTTTTAAAGTAAAATAATACTTCATGTTTATGTGTGTACTTTGTCCTTTCACGTACACAATTTCATTTAATCCTCACACCTTTGTGAAGAACAAATCCTCACAATAATTTTGCAGTGACGGTTTCTTCCTTTTATAGATGAGGAAATTAAGTCATAGAAAGCTTTATTTGCATAAGAGTTGGTACAGTTTTTAGAACTGACACAGTGGAGATTCGAATTCCAGTCTTTCTGACATTTTTTTTCTACTGAACTTCACTACCTTAATTCAGCTTAAGTTTCTTGTTGAATGATACAAATGACCATGCTATCTGCCTGACATCTTACTGAAAAGCAAATGGATGATCCATGCTCCAGACAAGGTTAGATAACTTTCCTTTCTGGCTTACTTGCAACAATTTTAATTTTAAAAAATAGATTTTTTTCCCCTCCAGTCCTAAACGGGTTTTTGATTCAAAAGATGGTCCCTGAGGGGAAGGTTCACAGACCAAGAGATAAAAATCAGCACCTGTGAATTTAAAGGCTAAAAATTCTAAGAGAACAATGGACCTGATCCTAAAGAAGACTCAGGAACTTAAAACTGTGTTGCATTTCTATTTTAGGAACATTCTACTGTATGGCAAGAATTAGGAATTCAAGTCATGGTTTTTAATGCATGTAACTTTCTAATATGGGCTTCCCTTGCTGTGGACTTAGAACATCTCAGAACATGTCTCTTCTCCCATAATCTCACATACTTGACATGTTTCAAAACACAAATGAGCCCAAAACCTTCCCATAAAACTCTTTAAAAGGAATTTGAGGCAAGAAATTTTTTTTTCTTTTTTTTAGATGCAGAATCACTCTGTCGCCCAGACTGGAGTGGAGTAGCCCAATCTCGGCTCACCATGACCTCCACCTCGCGGGTTCAAGTAATTCTCCCACCTCAGCCTCCCAAGTAGCTGGGACTATAGGCACTGCCACCACGCCCAGCTAATTTTTGTATTTTTAGTAGAGACAGGGTTTCGCCATGTTGGCCAGGCTGGTCTCGAACTTCTGACCCCAGGCTATTCACTCACCTTGGCCTCCCAAAGTGCTGGGATTACAGACGTAAGCCACCGCACCCAGCCTTGGCAAGAATTCTTAATACTCCTTCCTACACATGCATGCTCCTAAAATAAACATGAACAAATCCGTCATCTTCACATCAAGATGAAATTCAGGAAAACTCTCCTGGTTACAGCACTTTTCAGCACACATTGACTCTACTAGCTAAGAGGCATGTGGTGCACACCTCTTCTACACCCCTTCACAGTCACCTTGCCCATCTCGAACTTCAGCGCTGGTGTGGTGGCAACCAATTCTCTGCAAACTTTTGCCCAATTTTCACTGATACTTCTCTCGTGGTCCTGGACTGCTTGCTTCTGGCCTCCTGCCTCGGGCCTTCCCTGAGTGCTTTTGGTAGAATGCCAGAGGGTACTGCCTTTCCACTAAGTACGAACAACCAAAAGTGCAAGAAGTTCACTTGGGTTAACCTTTAACTGGGCTTCCTTTCATTCCCCAAGCCACAGTTTTGAAATGTAGAGGACTTGGTGGGATCGAGCACCAGTTCAACTCTATCAGTTGTCCCTCCTTTCCTATTTCACTCCACCTGTCCTTCACTCCTACCCGCCTCTTTCAACCCAGTGGCAAGTAAACCTTGCTCTCAGGCTTTATTTCCAGGGGGAAGCCAGGCTAAGACAAGGCAGCACACACAGCGTAGGGGTTTAGAAAGTAGTTCCTAAAATAAATTCAAATCTCAACTCCAGTAATGCTAATTATCTGCCTTTGAACAAGTTACTTAATCTTGTGGTTCTTCAGTTTCCTCATCTGTAAAATGCAGAGAAAAGCAATAAGAAGGAAGGCATAACTCTTGTCCTTAAGAAGAGGGAAGCTCAGGGAGCAAAACTGTAACAGAGGCATTGGCTGGGCATTAAACAATATAGAAAATAAGAAGATAATGGCTTTGTAAATGGGGTCATAAAAAAGCCATCATTTATCAAGGACCTTGTAAATGTTAGAAACTTTTAATACAGTATTTTTATTATAACCATCCTGGAGGTGGATATTATCCCCATCTTAGAGAGTTAAGAAAAATAGGCTTAGCAAAATTAAGCACCATGTCTAAGTCTAACAGTAAGTGAATGATAAAACTGTTCTCAGATTTGTCGGAATTTACTTGCTATTTTTTACCTCTCTTTGCAACATAAAGAGGAAACAAGCACACTTTTGTTTGGGGTTATCAGTGAAGGATTTTTTAAGCAGAAGGCCATATTTAAGCAGACACTGTGTGAGTGTTAAGATTTGGATTTGCAGAGACTGAGGAACATCATGTTGAAGGTAAAAGAGACAGAGGAAACAAAAATCCAGAGTGTGGTGTTCAGGCCATATGTGTGGTACTTCACGTACAAGATGAATTTGGAAAGTATAGTTTGGTCAAACAGTGCAGTGACTAAAGGTTACAGGCTAAGCTATTTGTATTTCTTCACTTAGAAAAGGAAGTGAAAGCCAGATTGAGGCAGATTTTAAAAGGAGCCATTTTCAATGAGTTTTTAGCACAATGATTTGTCCCACTTTGAAACAACAGCATCTCCTTGGCAATCAGAGACTGTCTAGAATTTCAGGGCAGCATAAAAACAGGAATATTCAAGGTAACCATAAGGCATTCTTTGAGTATGTAGGAATTTTCTGAATATCTTGAATAATTTCCTGAATACATTACACATCCCCCTTGATGTACATCATTGATAAAGTATAAGATACTCAAAGCAAACTGTTGACATGCAAGGCCTTACCTTCCCAGGTATGTGCACACAAACTCTTTTGATACCTGGGAGCAATATAATAACCTTCAGAATTTGATGCCTTGTAACCTGTTAGGTAAACAGGTAAAGCTTGGGTAATGGATGTTGCTGATTGTTTACATAACTGGCCCCAGTGGATGTAGCTGATTGTTTGCATAAATCCATACTCACACATTTTGGAATGTGACTTTACAAGTTCTTCCATCAAGAGGTAAAGTCTATTTCTCCACTCTTGAATCTGGGCTCATCCTGTGACTTGAATTGGCCAATAGAATGCAGCAGAAGTGACATTGTATATGCTGCAGACCTAGGCTTTAAGAGACTGCATGCTTCTCTCTTTCTGGATCCTGCCATGCCTGGGCTAGTCTGCTGGAGAATGAGCCACCTGGAGCAAGCTCAGTTGTCCCAGATGCTCTGGCTAAGGCTCAACACACGTGAAAAAACCCATCCAAGAACAGTAAAGTCAACTAGCTTACCTAGAACTGACTGCAAACTCATGGAGGTACCCCATCAAACCCAGTTAGACCAGCAGAATCACCCAGTCAATCCACTGACTCATGAGCAAAATTTGATATTGACTGTTGTGCACCATTGAGGTTTTCTGGTTGTATGTTACAAAGTACAGCATTGTTGTAGCAATAGATAACTGACAGAATGTAAATGCTGGAGGTGGCCAGTGCTTTATCCATAGAGAATCTAGATTGGAAAATTTCTTCTTTATATCACAGTCTATTAAGGATAGCCTTGGATAGTCTTGGGGATTTTTACTTATATCACTAAACCAGAGTCACTATAGTCGGTAACTTAATAATCAGTCCTTTGCTCATCTCTGCCCTCAGAATGTTCACCTTTGTGGAGTTGTGTGCACTTGAAAGTGTGGCATATGGGTTATGTAATATTTTTTGAAATTACACTCTTACCTATAATTGGCAGTGAGAATGCTTGTCTAGTATTTTAGATATTTCTTGAATGCATGAATCCCATGTGACATACAATATTCCATCAAAATAAGATCTAGTAGAATTTCTTAAAAATGAAACAGCCTATGGTAGATTACATTCTAAGCTGTGATTATCAGACCTCTATCTGAGCATCAAAATCTAAAGGAAATCTTGTTAAAAATAGACATTCCTGGAAACCACCGTGACTTGCTGTATCAGAACGGGAGGTGAGGGGCTCATAAAATGTCCCATTTTACAAGATCCCCACACAATGTTTATTCACTCAGCACCACACCAGTCTGCTTTTGGAAACCATATGTCTTTTGGGAGCAGGCTCTCTCTTTGACAACATTATTCACAGAGTTATACAGCCTTAAATCCACCTTGACTGCCTACACGCCCTGTGTTCCATATATAACTGGGAAACTGACAGAGTTTCATGACGTTATTAAAGGAGCAAATCAAATAGAATTCAGAAGACGCGACATCAAAGATGGGTTTCCCAAGGTGAAAACAACTCCCCATTACAAACCTGTTAGAAACTGCTTTTGAAATGGAAGTTACCGAAATGGAATTTCTCAAACGGCAAAAAACACCCTTAATACTCTTGATACACATTTCTGAATTGCTTTTCAGAAAGATTGTGCCAATTTACACCAATGTGCATGAAATGCCCCTCCCCATGGTCAAGAGCACTTCAGATAAATTGCATCTCCTTCATGAATTTAGACAGTGCTGGCCGTGGTGAGATGCGAGAGAAATACTCTGTGAATGGACCAACGACTCAGTGAGGGGCAAGGCCCAGACAGCCATGGGACTTCTGAGCAAGAGAGAAGGACCCTTCTTACCCCTTGATTGAAGTGGAGATTCTAGGTAGTGTTCAAGAGAAGTGTGGCTGTCCAACCTGGCCAGGGCGCAGCAGCACTTACATCTCCAGTTGTGGCCCAGAGTTGGGTGATGCCTCTTGTAGAGTAATCTCTGACAGAAGCAGCTCGTCTAGGCTGAGGCCAGAAGCTATCCCTGGGGAGGGCCCCCAGATGGGGTACACGGAATGACTGAGAGAGTAAGAGGTAAAAAGGAGTGGGGCCAAGTTAGGAGTTTCAAAAGACCTTTACTCTAACTTCAGGCATCAGTCATATCAGCGAAGGAGCCAAGTTAGTCTTTATGCCCTTGCATTCAGCTTCCTGGTGCTGTTATGATGCCTCTAACTGCTCAGGACTGGGCCCACCCAGCTTTTCCAAAAGGAACATGCCCTTTCTTGTCTGAAAATGGTAGATTCTAACTGACTTCTTCCATCGAGTGAGCATCTTCTCTCTCTAAAACAGGAATCTGTAAATAGAACTACTCAGTGCTGGCCGTCACCCCAAAAGGATTCATTCCAGAGGTGGCAATGTGTTCCCAAAGTGAAATGATGGCACATTAAGGATTTGCAAAAGTGGTGATCCCAAATCCATTTTGTGAACTTTACTTCAACCCCACTCCTGGCTATGAAAGAGTAGAGGTTGAAGAGGCAAAAATAGAGGGTTTGTTTTAGAAAGGGCTATGCTTTGAGTTCCAGCTCCCTTCAAATAGTTCATTCTGAGGCATTTGTACAAATCTTGTGGAGTTTAAGGAACAATATAGACTGGCATTCAATTCCAATCTAAAAGAAAGCATTCTTTTTTTTAGATTGCTTTATAAAAAAACAGATAGGCATGCAAACCCATATAGGCATGCAAACCCAAGAGAGAGGACAGCCACAAGAACAATTGCCCTCCCAGTATTTGGCACGGCAAGGATATATGAGCTCTCTGTAGGTCAAGAGAAGACCTTGGAAGGTAATCAGGCTGGAGCTGTCTTGAAGGAATACTGTCTAAGAGGGCAGCTTGCCAGAGTGAGGTGCCTCCCAACACAAAGGCCAGAGACTGGGGGATCATACGAGCTCAGCCAGAGAGTGCATTGCGGAAGTCAGCCTACTGTATGGTCTGGGCTACAAAGCCTTTAAAGCTAACACAAACAAAGGATGTTGGCTTTTTTTTTTTTTTTTAGATGGAGTCTTGTTCTGTCACTATGTTGACACCATATTAACCATGTTGATTCAGGCTGGAGGGCAGTGGTGCAATCTCAGCTCACTGCAACCTCCGTCTCCTGCATTCAAACAATTCTCCTGCCTCAGCCTCCCGAGTAGGTGGGACTACAGGTGCACACCACCATGCCCAGCTAATTTTTGTATTTTTAGCAGAGACGGGGTTTCACCATGTTGGCCACGCTGGAATCAAACTCCTGACCTCAAGTGATCTGCCCATCTCAGCCTCCCAAAGTGCTGGGATTACAGGCATGAGCCACCACGCCCAGCTGGATGTTGGCTTCTATTGTAAGAGCAATGGAGGCTGTCAGAGAATTTTGCATTGTGTGTCTGTGTGTGTGTGTCTGTGTGTGTGTATGTGTGTGTGTTGTGGGGGGGTTGTTATGATGGTGAAATGATCAGATTTGCATTTCAAGGATGCTCTGGCTGGAGCATAAATAATGGAGGGGAACAAGAACAGAAGCAGGAAGACTCATTAATAAGCTAGTCAGGTGAAAAGAGCAGGCAGTGAAGACTACAGCATGAACTGCAGAGATGGGGAGCGGTAGGTGGATTCGAGCAATAGATAAAAATCAACAAGTCTAAGTGATTGGCTTGCGGGGAGGGTAAACAATAAGGACGCATCAGGATGACTTCTGGGTTTCCATCTTGCCCATACTGGTGCCTGATGGAGCCATTTACTCAGAGAACACGGGGAAGGGGCCAAGTTCTAGGAAAAAAATCATGTGCATTGCCTTGCTAACTTGGGAATCTGAGCTGCCTTTGAGATATACAAAGATGTCAGGTAGACTAATTGAAGCTTTATACCTGGGCGAGCATTTAGGAAAAAGCGAGAGATAAAGGTAACCTAAGAGCCTTGAGGAACTCCAACGCTTAAAGGCCAGGAAGAGGAGAAGGCACTAGAGGGGATGAAGGAGAGAGAAGAGGAACTGTCAGAGTTGCAGGAAAAAAGGCCATGTGCCAGCCACGCCGGTCCTCAATGCTGGCTACAACAGGAAATAAAATGGATGTGACCCCTGCCATATGGCGCTCACAGGGGAGTGAGAAGGTGGATAGTAAGCAAGAAAACCACAAAATTATAAAACTACAAATTGTAGTCAGCGTTATAAAGGGAAACAGAATAAAAGTGAATTGTGGGCTAGGCGCAGTGGCTCATGCCTGTAATCCCAGCACTTTGGGAGGCCGAGGTGAGCAGATCACCTGAGGTCAGGAGTTTGAGACCAGCCTGACCAACATGGTGAAACCCCGTCTCTACTAAAAACACAAAAATTAGCCGGGCGTGGTTGATGCACGCCTGTAATCCAAGCTACTCGGGAGGCTGAGGCAGGAGAATCTCTGGAACCTGGGAGGCGGAGGTTGCAGTGAGCCAAGATTGCGCCACCGTACTCCAGCCTGGGTGACAGAACAAGACTCCATCTTAAAAAAGAAAAAAAAAAGTGAATTGTGTGGTAGGAAAGAGCTCATCGTGGATCTGCATTAGGATGCTTATGGGCGGCAACTGTCCCCAGGGAAGTGTTTGGAGAAGGGAAATTGTCTGGTACCTGCTGTCTGCTTTCCCACTGTAGCCCGGTTCTTTTCTCCCCAGTTACTTCCCAGGAGGTGCCAGGGACCTAAAGACTAAGTGTCCTTGAGCAGTGAGTGTCTCTGAAAAGAAGGGAGTGAGGACCTTCAGAATGGACCCAGGACAAAAAAGCCCAGCTGACCATTAATGGGTTGGAAAGATGCTATCACAGGGCCTGGTCCCATTGGAAGATGTTTGGGCTTTTCTCCAAGGCCTGGTGACCTCCACCACCTGATCTGAGACTGCCCCTATAACAGCAAAGCCCTTGATCAAAGCAAAATGACCCAGAGAGTTTCAGGTATCGCACAGCTCTGCCAAGCAGATTTCAAAGAAATGCGAACTGAGGTTATCATGGGGATTTTGTGCTAAAGGAACCAGGGTATCAGGTGGCCATGCCTTCTCAGGACCTGAGCCTTGGGGATACCGCACAAGTTCCCTATCCAGGCTTTCTGAAATACACTCCAGCCTAAGGGCATATTTATTCACCCAAGGTCCGTGTCAGATTCCTTTATTAGGTTCTTTTATTTCTCTAAAAATAAACAGTGCAGTGTAATTCATATACAATCCCATTTAACAAGGCAAATGGAAAGAGCTGTTTTAAAGCAGCAGCCATAGGCATTGTGAGAAAGCACAAAGTCAAGGTGCGGGGCTCTGGAGTCAGACACACCCTGGCTCAACTTCCAGCTCTGCCCCCTACTAGTTCAGTGATGTTGAGATGGAGTCTTGCTTTGTCGCCCAGGCAGGAGTGCAGTGGCACGATCCCGGCTCACTGCAACCTCTCCCGAGTTCAAGCGATTCTCGTGCCTCAGCCTCCCAAGTAGCTGGGATTACAGGCGCCCACCACCACATCTGGCTAATTTTTGTATTTTCAGTAGAGACAGGGTTTCGCCATGTTGTCCAGGCTGGTCTCGAACTCCTGACCTCGAGTGATCCGCCAGCTTCTGCCTCCCAAAGTGCTGGGATTACAGGCGTGGGCCACCACACCCAGAAAATTACATAACTTTTTAATGCCTTCCTTCTTCATCTTTATGGGGATCATAGATTTATATGAATGAATTAATGACACGGAGTTTAAAGCCTTTCCCGGTCTAGCCTGAACTCACCTTTCCAGACTCAGCCTATGATTTTACTCCCTTCCCCCAAGCCACATGAGAGTCCCAGGCTGTAGCCACACTGACGTCTCTGCTACTCCTTCGAGCCATCACCTTCTCTCTTACTGACCATGCTTCCCACTGCCTGGGTTCCTTCACGCCACCCTTGTCAACTGAAATCCCACTCATCTTTCAGAGTGCAAAGTAAATGTCACCTCCTCTTTGAAGCATCCGCTGCCTCATCCAAGCAGTCAGCTGCACCTTGCTCTCTATGCCCGTATACTTCCTCTACATCTTCTCGATGATAGTAATAAACACTCAAAGTATGCACTAAGCTTAAGTACTTTAACTATTTTAACTCACTAAATCCCCACAGGAACCATATAACATAGATTTTACCACTCACCCCATTTTTAGGATGCAAAACATAATGCACAGAGAAGTTAAGTAACTTGCCCAATGCCACACAGCCCACAGCAGAGCCAGGGAACAAGCTAAGCCCTGTGATGACAGAGCTGGTGCTTCTAACCACAGTGCTACACTGTGTACTCCTTATTCCTTATCCACAGGGTGCGAAGTTCACTTCCCCCATCAGGTGGGAGAGCCAGGGATTGCATTTTCTTCATTTCTGCATCTTCAGATCATAGCACAGTACCTGGCACATAAGTTCTTGCAACTTTCTTCCTCTCACACACCAAAACTAAACTATTGAAGCAAAACCACTAATTCAGTAACATTTACCCATGTGTTCTGGTCTCCTCTTCTTTTTGGCCATAATTTCTGATTAAAAAATACTGCTCTGTAGTCCTGGCCAAGGGGCCTCATATAGTCTCTTTGAAGTTGATGAATAACAATGAACTTCTTCCAGTTCCTTCAATTAAAAAAGGAGAAGCCATTTTTTCCCCTGAAGAAGTTTGAGGCCTAAGGGTAAAATAGAGACATGGATCTGTCGTGACACCTTGTTTTCCCATTGAAATGAAGAGAATCTGTTTATAAAGAAAAAAAAAAAAGAGTAAAAACAGAATTCAAAAGGCAACCGGGCTTCCAGAAGGGCCCTCCCTGGCCCAGCAGCTCCTGGAGGCAGTTGTGGAATCTGGAGTTGGAGGAAGTCTTGAAAAGAGAGCTCTTTGAAGGCACAGCTGGCTATAAACCAGTCCCGGAGCCCCAGCCCAGCTCAGCATATCTCAGCCAGAACATAGCTAGGCAGGCCAAGGAATCATAAGAAGGGGAGGATATTTTTAAAATCTTTGGCGTTAGCAAAACTGAAGGTTGCCTGACCAGTGCTTGTCTCTTTCTTTTTCCCAGCTCAGTGTCTAATATGTGTATTTCCAGGATTCTGAACTTTACCCCAGCAGATCAGGTCTGGGTGCAAATGGTCCCTAAGTCACCCATGTTCCTTAGGCTTTATCCCTCCTTAGAAACAAAAGGTGGAGCTTTGCCAAGATGAAATGGCATTCCATTCAAAGCTCCAAGTCTGGCTCAGTTCAATATGCTCATGAGGAGGACTTTGAAAGTGCTATGGATAATTTTCTAATAAGGCACAACTACCCAGCAGGACTGAGGCCAAAAAAAGAACCATCTTTCAAATGTAAGTTCTTATCAGCTCTGAAAAAAAAAAAAAAAAAAAAAAAACAGATGTTATTTAAGCTAAAGTTTAAATTTGGGCTAAAGCCTCAGACTTGAAAAATGCTTGCAACCAGAATTGGGAGGTGACAGAGGTGAATGAAGGCTAGGTGGGGGTGGGGGAAGCACTGGTTTGTGATTTTACTTCCAGTCTGCGGTCACTGAGTTCATCAGTGTGTACACTCTTGGACCTGTCAGTAAGAAAGTATATATTGAGCATGGATGTTATAGCAAAGCTCAATATAGCATTTGGAATCGTATGAGACAGGGTTGTTGCCCTTGAGTACTTCACCATCTCACTAAGGAGAGAGAAAACAAAAATAAGCAAAGATCTTTTTTGAGGACTTGGCATATGGTAGGGGCCTCTCAAAGTCACTTCCTGTATTCCCTTTCGGGTGTTGGAGAGAAAAATGATGTGACCACTAAAGATGTCCCTGGGACAGAGAGGAGCCAAAATTGACCATGGAAAGGGAAAGATCACTGTGGACTTGAGTGGCCTGTGAGACTGGCATGGTAAGAAGACAGCTATGGGTAAGGGAGGCCATCCATGATGAGCTGGTGGAGGAGATGGGAGGGCCCATGGTGGAGAGTGGTGAGAGTGAAGGGCAGAAAGCCCAATCAGGGACCTCCAATTCCAGGCCAAGTGGTTTGGTTGAGCCCAGGTTTCAGATTGGAAGCCAGACTCTCTGATGGCTATGGATCTGTGAGTGTGAGAGTGTGTGCGTGTGTGTGTGTGCGTGTTTCTTTTTTGCTTTTATTGGAGTTGATTATTTATGTTTAAAGTCCGAATTGGAATGTCTGGGGTCAGGGAACATGTGCTCTTCAGTTTTTAATTTAGCTTCAGGCCCCACTTACCCAATTAGTCACTTAATTTGTATGTGTATGTTACCTACCTGTAAAAATTTGAGCTTGAGTCCCCAGTCCTTAGGTAACAGAGAACTAATGGATATTTTTGGAATGATGGAAATGGTATTTCATGATTAACAGGGTTGCCAGATAAAATACAGAATGCACAGTTAAATTTGAATTTCAGATAAATAACAAATAATTTTTAATATAAGTATGTCCCATACAATAAAAATTATTCATTTTTAAAATTCAAATGTAACAATGTAACTGAGTATCTTGGCTTTTTGTTTTTGCTTTTTGCTAAATCTGGTAATCGGGCTCATGTGGCATATATAAAATTAATGGGAAGAGAGAGAAATGAGATTAAATGAGGAGGTTGTACAATAGTCTCAGAAAGACATGGATAATCCATTCCTTTAACGGGATGGATGACTGGATTGGAGGTGAGAGACATTCACAAAAAAGAACGAGCAGAGCATGCAGCTTGATTAAAGACGGGGAACAAAAGAAGAGAAGTAACCCCAGGGTTACAGAAACACAATTCACACTACAGCACTGCCGCTTAATTACACAAGATACTCCCAGCCTTGGTTTCCCTGTTACCACTTCTAATGTGTCATGAGGAGTAATGAAGATGCCTTATAAATGCTGCACAAATGTCAGTTGTTGTAAAAAATGCCCCAGCCCCATTCTTTTCCACATACGCTATTACTAAAGCCATGTCTCTTCCATGCTGTCCTTGTCTAATTATTTTGAACACAAAGGTAAAATGCCCCTTTGTTCCATTTCCCTATTGTCCCACACAGCTCAAACTTGTACAGTTCCCTGTTCTCCACATGGGCACTTGCAAACGCTCAGAGCTTCCTGTCCTTGGCAAATTCACTGACCTTTCCTCTGTTTTTTTCAGCAAGCCATTGGTAAAAATGTGTATTAGGACAGAGTTGGGGACACAATAAGCCAGAAACTCTGACCCTCCAGGTGGCCATTAGTCCATGCATAAACACCCTCTGGGTCCTAATGCACTATACCTGGACTTTGTTTCTCTGTGCCCACACATCAGACAGAGACCCCCCGTGCCGATAACACGAGGCGATGGACCCCGATACTGACCTACCCCTGCTACTTTCTAGCTCGGTGTCTTGCGGCACATGGTGTAACTTTTCCTGTAAGATAGTTTGTTATTTACTGTCCTTTTATTTCAATTGCTTTTTCCTTTCTTCAATGTCAATTGTATGACTAATTCTTACACTAAAAGTGCCTAAACCTTTTCTTTCTGGATTACAAATGATGGATGCATAAAATGCTCCCTCTGACCTGGCTTTCTTCAAGTCACCTTGCCCCTGCCCTCAGGGAGCTGAGCTTCTCATCTGTCTCCGGAACTCCTGCCAGAATGCTTCACCTTTCCTCGGCCTCTGTTGCCACCTGCAGGAGCATTTGGAGGAGGGTTCCCGGACCCTGGATGCCAGAGAGGGAAGCAATAGGCGGGTGAAATCTTGGGGTTCACCAGACAAAATCTCCTCACCTCTCTTGAGCTCAGGCTCCAATATTATGTATTTATTTATGTTTATTTATTTGAGGCAGAGTCTCACTATGCTGGCCAGACTGACCTCTAACTCTTGAGCGCAAGCGATCACTGCCGCCCACCCGCCCACCGCCCCCACCTTAGCTTCCTGAGTAGCTGGGATTATCAGCGCGCACAATCATACCCGGCAAAGCTCCAATATTTAATCAGTTGAGTGACTTTGGGCAAATCATTCCTCTTAGCCTATTTCCTCATCTCTAAAAGAGTATTTGAAATCCATAAATTTGCTTTGATAGTGATTGTAAATGGGTCATTCATGTATGTATTCATGAAGCAAACAGCATGTTGGATAAAAATATATGAAAACATAAGAACCTTTTTGAGAGAAAAATCACAATCTTACGGGGGCACCAGTCAAACCCACAGGAAATTGTCAGTTTGTCTTGATAGACCTATGAACAAAGTGTCACATGGTCTAAGTCATGCCTCTTGTCGGGTGCAAGCAGGGAAAGCTTCACAACAGAGGTGACATATTAATTGGACTTGGAAAACCACATAGGAGTTCACCAGGGCTTGGAAGAACACACAGGAGTTCATAAGGCAGAGAGGAGGGGAAAGGACTTTCCAGAAAGGGGAGCAATAAGCCAAAATGTTTTCACCTGCAGACAGTTCCCAAAGAGTGACTGAACTCTTGTATCCTGCAGCAAGCAGGCTTTATAGGAGAGCAACGTAACGAGAGAGGAATGTTGCCAATGTCAAGGGAAGGAGTGGAGAGGCCTGGCCCTCGCAGGAGTCTAGTAGGGGGATGAAGAAGAGGAGTTACCAGGCTGCGAAAAGAACATTGAACCAGGATGGGGAGGTCTGCTTCATGACCCAGGCTCTTCCAACCACTCACTATGGGACCTTGGCTAAGTTAACCACCCTCTCTATGCTTCGGTTTCCTCATGTGCAAGTGAAGATAATAATCCCCACCTCGCTGTGTTGTTGCCAGATAACACATGCAAAATCATTAACAGAGTGCCTGCCGCAGATGTGCTCAAATAGGTCAGCCAGTGGTGTTACTATTAGATATGCAGCTTCAGGGACTTATTTTGTCTCACCAAACCTACTTTCCTCATCAATAAACTGAGAACAAGAGTGTCTGCCTTGCATGCATCAGAAACTGAAGATACAATCAAGTAATACAAGCTGCACAGAATGAGATAATGAAGCCTACACTTTAAAAATATACAAGGCGTCTACTAAACAGAAGGCAGTTTCACTTTCATTACCGTATTTAACTTTTTCTGACAACAACCTTATGAGGTAGGATTATAATGATGTTTGTTTTACATGTGATGAAAGTTGGGTTCCTTCATTTAATAGATGCTCTTTGAGCAGGTTCTGTGAACAAGACAAGACCATGGGAACTGTAGTTGAGAAGAGGAAACAGACTGCATGTACACGTTGGGGGAACCGGATCTCAGGGCTTCGCCCGGCTCTGTCTCTACTGACTCTCTAATGATCTCTCCAAGCTCGTGGCTTTCAGTCCCATGCCTGTATCATGGCAACCCATATTTCTATCTCCAGCCTAGCCCTCTCCAGACCTGCGTGTCTGCCCAATCAACTTCTTCACTTGTTTTTCTAATAAACACCTCAAGCCTGAAATATATAACATTAAGCTCTCTTTCCCCTCTACCCCAACATCTTCCAATCTCAGCCAGCAGCACCTCTGTTTTTCCAGCTACTTGGAGTCATCCCTGATTCCTGTCTTTTTCTCATACCCCCACAAACAATCAGAAAAAAAATCTTATACATATATATATTTGAGACAGCGTCTTGGTGTCTTGCACTGTCACCCCGGCTGGAGTGTAATGGTGCAATCTTGGCTCACTGCAACCTCTGCCTCTTGGGTTCACACAATTCTTTTGCCTCAGCCTCCTGAGTAGCTGGGATTACGGGTGCACACCACCACACCCGGCTAATTTTTTTTGTATTTTCAGTAGAGACAGGGTTTCACTATGTTGGCCAGACTGGTCTCGAACTCCTGACCTCATGATTCGCCTGCCTCGGCCTCCCAAAGTGCTGGGATTACAGGCGTGAGCCATCGCGCCCGGCCTTTTATCCTGCTTTCAAAAAACAAATCCAGAGTCTGAGTGCTTCTCTCTACCTCCAGCGCCACTCCATGGCCCGAGCTCTCTTTCACCTGGTTCACACCTGGATCGCGGCCTCCAGTTTGCGCAGTGACCCCTACAGTCTGTTCTCCAAACTGCAGCTGGCGTGGTCATGGTGAAAAGTAATGTCCATCTGCTGCTCAAAAACCCACGAATGGCACCCCCATTTCTTTCCCATTAAGGCCAAAGTCCAAAACAGTTACAGAGTCTTATACGATCAGTTCCTATCTGCTTTCCTTATACTGGAGGCTGTGAAGCTCCTTAATATATAAACAGTTCTCAGGAGAAGGAATAAAAGGACAGTCACCTCGTCAGCAGAGCCAGTTCACACTCTGCTAGAGACAAGACGAGCTGGGACCTTCTCCCCTAACCCTTACTGCATATGCGAGAGAAGCCAGACCTGCTGGATCGACTGGAAATGCCCAGTGCCTGAGACCGGGAGGAAAGAGAAGCCATGGGGAGGAAAAGACTGTAAACCTGGAAGACGACGAAGTCCCACCTCACCAGTTAGGCAGGGAGGAGAGAGAGGCCTAGGGCGCTCAGGAACTTGGAATAAGATTGCCCTCTGCGGGTGAAACTGTGAAATATCTCACAGTGGAGGAGCGCGGAGACTGTTCGCACAGCAGCCCAGCGAAAACGTCACCCGACTGGAGGTACGAACGCTTTGCAGACTGGGGGCGCCCAAGCGCATCCCAGACGCGAGGGCAAAGGTCCAGGAGGGCTGTGGGGCTCTCGGAAGTATCCGATCACCTTGAGAGGAGTCCGCCGGGTGTCCGAGCCTGATGTCACTGCACCTTCGATTCCTCCGACGCCCCTGCCCTTACTTCCCAGTCTTCCGGCAACTTCTCCCCTTTGGCCTCCCGTAGGCCTTGCCCCCAGGGAGGGGACGCGCTCCACAGGTGGATTCGCACGTGTGGACCCTCGGCAGCACTTTCTCGTGCAAATTAACAAGTGGCCCTCAGGGTGGAAGCACCGCCCAGCCTTTCCTGGGGAGGTCACCAGGGTAAGGCCGTTCAAGGTCTGCAGGCGCCCGGCGTTGCCGGGATCCTCCCCGCGCGCTGGTCTGGGGAGGCCAGGAGAGGGCGAACCCGTCCCCGACAAGCGGCCCTTCCGGGGGTGGGCTCTGACCTCACCGAGTGGTCAGCGGGTCCGGGAGCTCCAAAGGGTAGGGCAGAATTGGGTAGATGAGGGTGCATTTTTCTGGGAGGAGTCTAAGGCGTCGCTGACTCTGAAAGGCCCGCATCCGGAGAAAGGGAAAGAGCCCCCTCCCGGGAGGAAGGACGAGAGGCTGGCCCGCGGGAAGGAGCCCTGGCCGTCCCTCCAGGCCTAGGTTTACCTCTTTGATCTCACCCTCCCCGTGGCGGCGAGTGCCACCAAAGATGTGAGAGGCCAGCGGGTATCGGGAGAGAGCTGAGAGTCCGCGCCGGCGGGACCCCAGATTGGAGCCGCCGTCGTCCGACGGGCAGACCCTGCTGTAATAGCTCCCGGCAGGCCACGGGAGGCAGGTGGGGCCCGCCGCGAGTCCTAGTGAAAAACACCTTCCTCTTGATTCTCTCAAAGGAGCCCGAGCCCTGGGAAGGGACACCAAGGCACTCCCGGGACTCCGGAGAAGGACAACAGCCCCAACACAGAGTACTCGGCCATCCAACCGCCCTTACCCAAGCGGAGAATCTCTCTCCACCTCCGCCCTGCCGGGACTCAAAGTTGTTTGTCAGAGGAGCCGCCAGGTTTCCTTGTAGCTGGGCACGATATGCACTGTGCGCGCGGGCGCGCGCGCGCGCACACACACACACTCACACACACACACACAAGTATATATATTTTTCCAGTTGCCACTGCAGGACTGCCAGCTTTCGGAAATAAGCATCCGCTCCCTCTCCCGGGACTGGGCGTGGGGTTACCGAGAGGAGAGGAAGAGACCTTGCGTTTGCGCTGGGCCTGCTCGGTGCCAGGCCATCCCAGGCTTCTGTCTATCCTGGTTTCTGGTCTGTGCGTTGTGGGTAGCAGCATTGGCGTGTTGCGCCAGAGGGAGCAGGCTGAGCGAGGCTCCAGAAGGTGCGCAATAGCCGGAGAGGAAAGGGCGATGCTGTCACCTGGCCCCCTCCCTGAGACTCCATCCAGCCCAGAAAAAGGAGCTGCTTTCTCCCCCACCTACCCCAGGAGAAAATAAACGGTCGCTGGTATTTTCCTGCGTCTTTTAATTTTGACAGAACTGTTTTGGGTCGGCTATTGTGGGCCGGGATGGAGGTCTTCTCCTGCCAGGAGCAAACCTGCCCACACCCAGGCCGGCAGTGGAGTAAGCCTTGCCCCAGCCTGCCCTCCCGGGAAACAATGCCCCTTTGTCGCTCGCCCTCCCGGGGCTGATCCAGCCCCTCCCCTTAGCTTAGGGCTCCCTCCCGTTAGAGCATTCCAATGATAGCCACAAGTCACACTCTTCTTTGAGGTCTCTGCCTGCGAAGAAAACAAAGCAGCCCTCCTAATCACACGGAGGGAGTGGAACTTTTCCTGTCCTCTGACTATGTGCCAGCCTTGGCTCCTCCCTGAAGCCCTGTCGAGAGGGCTTATTAGGTCACTTATGTTTTGTACCTCGCGTGAAGTCCCACAATCAGTAGATTATAGAGGGGGGCACAAACCCAGCAAAGTCTGACATAGAGAAATTACACATACACACATACATACATACATACATAGTCTTTCCACCACCCAGGATTGAAAATTAATGCTGTTTTTGGCATTGTCCCTTATCCACCCAAGCCCTCCACAAGGCTGGCTGGCATTTGCTTGACTCTAGTTCTACCTTCCTCAGTAAATAACATCTTCCCACTCCATCTTTTTTCCCACTCTTTACCTGTCCCACCTCCTTGGTTGCTTGGTGGCACCAAGGGTCACAGTGAGACTGTTTTGGGGGACCTGGCCTCATATGCCCCCTGCCTCCTCGTTCAGTTCTGAGAGGACAGTGCCTGCCACTTGGGTGTGCCTCCAGGATGGTCCTTTTCTTTTAGACTTTGACTTGTTAATCCTCCCTCAATGCTCCTGCCAGAGTCTCAGTCCCACTGCCAGGACCCAGGCGGACTCTTCCCTCCCATCTGTTCTGCAGAAGGGCAGAACTTTAGGAGTGCTATGAATAATGGCATTTTCCCTTGATGAACTGTTGGCAGCACCGATAGGGGTCCACACAGGCTAGAGCCAGTCCTGGTTTGAGTGTGATCATTAAAGGCGCAGGGCAGTGGATGCTGGCTGTGAGGTCACTAAGGGACCATAGTCCTGGGACTTGGTTTCTCACTGTTTGGGTGCAGCAGGAGGGAACATGTGTTTTGGCAGCTTGCAGGGTGCTTTGGCAACATTTTAAAAATTATTGCCCCCCTTTCCTGATAAATGTGCCCAATTCCAGTTCCCCCTTCCCTCTTCCCTTCATTGTTTTTCTTCTCTTTCCTGTTTCTTCCCACATCCATGGGTTTTCAAGTGGTCCTTTGGCATCTCAATTTCCTCTTCTGAAAAGCTTAGGATTATAGTAATCCATAGTGTGGTAATACAAATTAAGTGACATAGCATGTATTTATTTTTTTTTTTTATTTTTTTTTATTTTTTTTTTTTTTGAGACGGAGTCTCGCTCTGTCGCCCAGGCTGGAGTGCAGTGGCGCGATCTCGGCTCACTGCAAGCTCCGCCTCCCGGGTTCACGCCATTCTCCTGCCTCAGCCTCCCGAGTAGCTGGGACTACAGGCGCCCACAACTGCGCCCGGCTAATTTTTTCTATTTTTAGTAGAGACGGGGTTTCACCGTGGTCTCGATCTGCTGACCTTGTGATCCGCCCACCTCGGCCTCCCAAAGTGCTGGGATTACAGGCGTGAGCCACCGCGCCCGGCCTCATAGCATGTATTTAATAAATTAGTTCCATCTCCTTACGTTTTCTCATTTTTTCCTCTTCCCGGTTGACTTCGAATTCTCCCTACTTTTGCTTCTGCCTGTTCACAGAGACTGGAGATGAGGCTGCATCAGGCAGAGACATAAGGGATGGAATCTGGGGAACGTATGGTTCCTTTATTTCATTTCACCCTCTTTGGACTCCACCCTTTGAAGATGACTATCATTATGAATAGCTGTTAACGTCTGATTAGTTAACTTTCTCCCACCACTGACCTCCATGAGTGACTAGCTCCTGAATTATTTACTTTTTGGAACTCATCATTGGGTATATGGTCACACAATTTGGAATCCTAGAGTAAAATATTCAATACTGTAGGTTGATTCCATTTGGGGCCATGTCTGAACTCAATGACATTAAAAATGTACCAGCCTGCTCTGAAGATTCGTCCGGCAGGTTATCTAGAGGGACTTGCAGCATTCGTCTTAGCGCTTTGTCTGGGCTAAGAGACCTGGCTTCACCTTTTGAGGATTGTATAGTAGTGAGGGCCCTGAACATCCTAGTCTTTTGCAGGAAAGAATCTTCTTGTCGAGAGCCTAGACTGGCTGCCCTTACATGTCAGTGCTTTCTCCCCTCTGTGATACTCCCTCCCTTTACACTTCAGCCTTAATCCGGCAACCATTTACTATGTTGCTTTCTACGTTGAAAGGGGTGGAAATGAAAGTGCAGACTCTGCATCCCTGGTAAGACAACTCTGAAGGGCTATCCTGGCTTCAGAGCTCTCTGGGGGCCTGCTGAATTACTGTTTGCATCACAGCCCACCTTCTCCTTTGCCTGATCCTGCATTTTCCCCTTCCCCACATGTGTTCCCCCTGAGCACTTTTTTGTTAACTTCCTGCATGCTACTGTCATCTCAGAGACTGATTCCTGAGGAGCTCAACCTACAACATGGAGCTCAGTGGAAAGCACATGGAATGTGGACTGAGACATGACTGTGTTCAAACCCTGGCTCTGTCGCTAAGTGGTTATGTGGTTTGAGGCAAGGCATTTAATCCCTCTAAAGTTCACTTTCATCTGGGGGAAAAAGATAACTGTGAGGATTAAGTGAGTTTATATATAGTGTATGAGTGCCTGGACCACTGAAGCAG
The DNA here is from genome assembly GCF_037993035.2 of Macaca fascicularis. Lineage (NCBI taxonomy): Eukaryota > Metazoa > Chordata > Mammalia > Primates > Cercopithecidae > Macaca > Macaca fascicularis. Next base: position 94,162,244 of record NC_088388.1, on the reverse strand, counting down.
TGCAGCAGACGTTAGCTTCTCCTTCAGTAATATTTATTGGCATCCTAAGTGTTACTAGAATTTATATTTCTACTTTATAAATTTTACAAGAATTTATATTTTCATATTCTTGATACTAACACTGCATTTTGAAAGGGGTGACTCCTTCCTTATTAAAATTTTAGAACACTATCCTAAGTGAAGTATAATGGTTACCAAATTAGAAGGCATCTGGATCTGGTTGATCTTGAACAAGCAGGTTAATCATATAACTTAGCTAAGTCATTGTGAAATTTCCTCATGTGTAGAAAGAGATATTAATAGTAACTACTGTGGCAGATGGCATTTTCCATAAATGCCTACAAAATACTTTCCATCTCAGCTGCTCTTCAGAAATGACCTTGCCATTCCTCTATCAACAGATGAAATCTAATTCCCCTTCCTTTGCATCTGGGCTGGCCTCAGGGACTTACTTGAGCATTGGAATGTGGCAAAAGTGACGGTCTGGGACTTCCAAGGCTAGGTCATACAAGCTAAGTCATTCTGTGTGGGTCTTTTGGGATGCTCCCTCTTCAAACCCAGCCACCATACTGTGAGAAGCCTGAGCACTTGGAAAAGCCATATGTAGGTGCTCTGGCTAACAGTCCCAGCCAACAGCAAGCATCAACTGACAGCCGAGTGAGCCCTCCTGACATCCAGCACCTTTGGGCCTTCTGACAACTGCAGCACTAGCCCACATCCGGGACCCCAAAAAGAATGGGAATATACTGAGCCCAGTTAGTATACAAACGAAGACAGATAATAATAAATGGTTGTTTTAAGCCATTAAGTTATGGAGTGGATGTCATGCAGCAATAGAAACTAAATCACTAGCTCCTAGGGTTATGTGAAAATCAAGTAAGACAATGCATGCTAAGTGATTACTAAAGTGCTTGGTAAATGATTAATACAGTTGCAGAAAAAGTAAGCTGATTATATGGGGAGATAAAACATGGGCACAAATAACTGCAAAATTAAGCAGGCATGATCTGAATCAATATTTAGTGGGCACCTATCCCATGTCAGGCTCTCTATATAATCATAGAATCTCCAAGTAGAACAGAATTTGGGAGCTATTCTAGTTCAACCTCCCACTTTGTGAGGACATTTTTTCTTGAATGCTTGTTTAATACAACAATTATTTATTAAGCTCCGCTCTGCACCAGAAAGTGTGGTAGATGGTAATGTCAGGAAGTGGGATAGAAAGAACTAAGACACAGCCCAGTGCCAGAGGCAAACACATGGACAGCTTCTGCCCAGTGTCATATGTGCAGGGAGAAAGGATACGAAGAAGAGGGATGCATTTCCCCTGCATGGAATGGGGTGAGTCATCTCACTGTTAATTCTCACTGTTAATCAGCTCTGCTGATTCAGCTTCCTGGTGCTCTGGATCCTGCTGATACATTTTCTGTGCATCAACTTGTATTCTGAGTGGCAGTTCTCCAGCTCTTTGCCTTCTTGCTCCATATCCCAAAGTTGGCAGTTTACACATCCACTTATCCATCTCTGTTCAAACCTGACCCTTGTCAAGGAAGGAAGGGTTTACCTGGCTCTTGAACACCAGCCTGTGGGCTCTTTGAGGCCAATGCCTGGATCTTGTTCATCATTGAGGCCCCAGCTCCTAGAGCCAGCAAAATAAAACAAAACAAAACAGAGAGAGAGAGAAGAAAACAGCCACCAAACAAATGCATCTCATTTTGTGTGGGTTCAGAAAAATGCCGGAGATTCCTTTAATTCAAGCTTATTTCAAACAACTACATCAGGGAAAATTAGCAGTGTAAGCTGCTTTCTCAAGCTTCATGAGCAACACTAAGTGTTTAATAGGCTAAGGGTTTAATAGGCAAGTAAAATCAGTTAACAAACAAACAAACAAACGCTGAAGAGTTCGAGTCCATTACAGCCAAGTAGTTGGCAGCTGCTATAGTTATGACCTGTCGTAGTTACCCACATACAGCCATGTTTTATGGCTTCTTAAAATTATTTTTAAAAATATTTCACAAACCATGGGTTTCACACAAATATAAGGGTTAGAGTTTCAATTTTAAAAAATAAACTAAGTTTGGCGTCACATTAGAGAAAGCTCTGGATTTCTCCTTTTAAGAAACAGAGGAGGTGACTCACCAGAGCAGAGGAGTCATCTGAATTGGGCCCTTTATTCTCAGCCTAACCTGCTGAGGAGCATCATGTACAACTCACAAGGTACTGGGAGCAGGAGAATTTGCATGGATAGACAAAAGTTTGCTTCATTGCTCAGTTTCCCTATAATCACTTCTCCTCCTTCTTCTCCTCTTTCTTATTTGAAACATATTACTTGTTTGTATTACTGTTTCTCTGCAGGGCTGTAACTGTAGTTTAGACAAAACAGTAGAGTACAGGGCTCTTTCATTTAGCAGCTTAGTGTAGTTTTTGTTGCGACAGTGTATTCGTATCATAGGGTGGGGGGCAGAATCTATTTAATCAACTCTGGGGTCAGTACGGGCCCCTATACAAAATCACCAAAACTCCCCTATGGAGAAAAAGATGGGAAATTAGAAGAAAAAATAAAGCTCGAGGGGGAAAAGGGTAGAACTTTCATTTGGGAAAAGAGGAGGAATGGGGAGTTGAGAATCAGTGTGTACTCTTGGGTCATTGGGCGCAACCTAAGAGACTGGGGTGAATCCAGAAGCTGTTGGACCCCTGGGACCTGGGGGCAAATTGCAATGGTTGGTGGGTGAACTTCTGGGCCTGGGTGTGAAAATCAGCAATGAAGTGCAAACACTAGATATTGGTAGTAGACCCCGGAAGTTGGTGGTGGATTCCTGGTGCTGTTAGAACCAGAGAGCTGCAGACACAACAGAGTAAGAATAGCTCAGGGCTCTGAGGGTGTAGGATCACACGTGAGGGTGGCGGCAAAAATTTAGAGCAGTGATGGCTAAGGAGGAAATCTATTTCTCAGTAGGAGTGGAGCCTCTTCACGCCAGGAGGTCTCGTGGCGGTGCCACCCTCTTAAAGTGGAACTGGAGAGAAACTGTTCCAGTGTGTTTGAAACTTGCCTGGTCAGCCTCTCTGCTCAACACCCCGAAGGTGATGGTCTTGTGAGACTCATTGCATGTCAGTGGTACTTTTGGCACCTGTCCAGGAACTTTTAATACTGTTCCTAAGCAGAAATGAAGCAATGGCAGGGCATGGTGCCCCTGTCAACCTCTAAACAGTCAATCTGGAAGAGGAGGAGACTCTGCCATTCGCCTCCAAATTTCTCTGTTTAGTCATTGTATAGCCTAAAGAGATTCTTCTTCATCTCCACCTTGTCCGGCATTGGCTGGGATGTATTCCTTTTGGTTTATCTTTGACCTATTTTGTTTGCTTTTTTCCTTGAGTATGTGTTGTGTAACTCACCTTCGTGTTCTAAACTTGCATTTTTGAACCCAAGTTATTGCTCATAAAATGTGGGATCTTGTTGATGTCAGTGGTCTTTACAGCCAACTGCCAGACATGCTGTCTGTGCTGCTGATTGCTGTCTAAGAAAGAGAACACTCCCCAGTTCTGGTCTTGCGTCTACCCCCTTGTTAATGCTAGAAGTACAAATTAAGGGGCTTTGTACTTTTTCTAATAAATATGGATATGTTCAGCTACAGAAAGAACAGTAAAATAGAGAAAAACTCTAAGCAGAATAAACTCTAGGTGTCCTCAGGGTACTGAAAAATCAGTGTTTCTTCTATATTAGAATAGCTGAGAAGTTCAGGGTGTCGCTAATTAGAATTTCCAGCCCCAAATTCTCCTAGGACCAAAGTTGGTGCCCAATGAGTTGCTACTGATCTGGGTAAGCCCTGGTTGTTAGCCAAGATAGATGTAGCAACTGAAGGTCCATCCCCCATGCTCATACCTTCATAACAGTGACTAGCTTCTTGCTTGCATGCCTGCAAATTGCCTTCGGTCAAACACACCGGATCTGTTCCCTCCATCCTTGTGGTGTCCCAGCCAGACATTGAATCCATTGGAGGGAGGTGCAAGACCACTGTAGTGAGTCCTTACTTTCTTATCTCTGATCTCCTTAGGCTTATTCTTCTCAATCAATTTGGCCATGGGATGCTTCTCTCCTGTCCCCTGAGCATTCAGTCCAAGTGTTCATCCACATAGCTGTCTAGGGGCTTTGGCACCTCCACACTCTTATTCTGACTGGCTCCGGGCCAGCCCCTTTCCCCACTGGGAGGACTCCTCATCTTCTCTGCATTTCTCCTTTGGTCTAAATAATCCAGTTTAAAGTTACTAAAATATGGTTTTGGCATTTGGAATTCAACTTCAAACTCTGTGGTGTCTTTGGCTCACCTAAGCTCCTAAGGTTTCCACTGCATGTCAGTTTGGGCCCAAGAAAGCAAGTACTCAACCTTATTTGAAGGAACTTGACCCATCTGGAGCGGGATCAGATTGGAATCAGAAGAGTTGCTCCCTGTTTCCAGAATCAGAGTTTCTTGGCCAAGGTCTATTCCACAGAGAGATGGATCTGAGTCAGAGGGGCTTCCTGTGCTCACTCTGGTGGTAAGGAGATCCAGAGTGTGACTTGCAGATAAGGAGCTTATCTGAAGTTTGCTACGGCTGGGGAAAGAGCCTCTGAAGGCATGCTACTTCTTATTTTCAGAATGGGATTTTGTTTGCTTTTTTTTTTTTTTTTTTTTCATGGTGGAGAGAGGTCTGAATTATATTAGTATTTGCTGCTTTTTGGAATAAATGAAAGGTTCCTGGGCTCTTCCAATGAGGAAAAGACTTACTGGAGGCTCTTTTTCATATCTCGCTCATTTTGGTTCTGGGCAGAAAGTGATAGATATTGGAAGCCAACCTGGAAAATCATGGAGGGTCTTGCTGGATGGAGATGTCTCCACTGTAGAGTTAAGATAGGTCTTCCTGAGGGACGGAGGGGGCAATGGATCTGGGAAGTCATGATTCTTTCTCCAGCAAGAGATGTACCTGGAGAGTATCGATGTGCTTTCCTACTTTGCACTGCTTCTAAGGAGTCAATAGCCCTCCTAGATTGATAGGTCTGGAGGTTCATAGTGGACCCTCTTCAGGGCAGACAGGTCTGAGGAGTTTTGCTATCACTCCTAGGATGAGAAGGATCTTGGGAATAATGACAGCATTCCTAGGGAGAGATGAATCCATGGAGTCATGGCAAGAATGCCTGTGGAAGGACAGGCCTTCATTCTTGCTTCCATGTCCTTGGTCCAAAAGGGCTCCATCTGTGTCCCACCCATCTCATATCCACAGGAAAATTTCCATCATCATCATCTTCATTTTCCAGTTTAGTGGTGAAGACAGATCATACCATGGTCCACACACATGATGGTCCACAGCTTCCATCTTCCTGCCACTGGCCCTGCCATGCTTGCTACTGAATCCGAAGCACTCATCAGCACCAGTGACAAGTGACATGTCAGATGTGTGATGGCTGAGAGTGGTAGAGTAGCCACCAGAGCAACAGCATGTCAGGGTCTGTGACTTAGCGGGCAGGGAGGAGAAACCACATCAACAGGTGCACCCTGTTTCTTGGGTCCCAGATCAGCACTCTGAGGAAAACATAGCAGGGAGAGGTCCACTCAAGGCCTCACAACTTTGGGAAACTCCTTATTCAGGTCCTAAGGGGATACTTCTATTTTTTGCAAGCAATTCATGTAATGGAATTAAGCTTAGTCATGTCTACAGTGTTTATGCCCAACCAGCTAAGCCTGACTGCATCTGGGGAAATGCCCAAGTGGTTGACGATGCTACTCACTCAAGGGAAAGGGTATTTGTGTGATGAAGGTTAAAGATAAAATAGTTTTCAGGGGTAAGGCCTGCTAAAACAAAACCTAGACAGAACCTGAGAGCTTCTTCACTGATTAGTTATATTTTCATTATATTCAAAACACCATCTCCCTCAGTGGTGATGGATGGATGTAGTTTCCCACTATTTAATAGTTGATTTTTTCTGTGCTCTTCTCATATGATCAACCTAAGCCAAACAAGGAAAATTGCTTTTCCTCTTCCTTGTGAAGAAGGCAATGTCATGTCCTTACATAATGTTAGCATTTGGAGACAACATCTATACAGTATCTAATTTCTCAAAGTGAGTAACTTTGTGAGTCTTCTATAAATGTACTGAAGAGAGATGTGTGTTGGTGATTAGATCACCTCCCCTGTCTTCTTTATTCAACCCACAGCTTGGAGTTGGAGCTCTGAGTGGAGCAGTGTGAAACTCTTCTCCAAGGAATAATATAGCTCAAGGGGCTGTGGGGTGTGAGCACTCTTGACAGTATCAGAAATCTGCAGCTGGACATTACACCCTGCCTCCACAGCCTGCCAGTAGAGTTAGGAAGGAGGGTGGTGACTGCCAACAACACCACTGGCATCAGAGCAGCTATTACAGAAGCACTTTTCCTATATCCTCTCCCTTCTCACCACACAATGCAGTAGCTGGTCCTAAATGAATCATTCTCCAGGGCCACATTGTTCTGGGAATGTAGAAGTAAACAAGCTAGAATACAATGACACTTGAAAAACTGATCAAACAGAGGGACAACTTGATCACGAGTTCCTCAAGGATGGGTTCCTCATCTGACTCAATCTCATCCCTGCTGACCAACGTACTGGAAGATCAATGGATGGCTTCTGGGAAGTTGGTTAAACAGACTTCGAGGATGACGGGAGCAAAGGGAGCTGCAGGAGGCAGTTCAGGCTGCCAGTAGACCCAGAGTCCTTGATCCTTCTCCAAGGAACATTGGACATTAACCAGGATCAACCTGAGCAAGAGAGAGTGCAGTTTTCCAGTCTGGACCATTTTGCTGTCAAACTGGCAGGGCTGTGAGACTCCCTGGGCATGCCCCCTAGAGGGGATCCAGCTCCAGCAGCTTGTGATCAGCATTGCTCGATCTCTGTTTTCCTGAAAGAGACTCTCCACAGTCCTTTGAAATCAAACCTCTCCAATGGGGGCTGGAATTACTCAGGGAAGCCAGGAGTTGAGCATCTATCTGCAATAATGGTATTGCAGGCCAGGGATTGCAACAGATAGACACCCGCATTCTACAACCTCACCTCTAGTCAGAGTGGCTGAATGCATTTGTAAATCTGAATTCTTTCCTAAAGATAAGTTTTTTGGTAACAACTTTGCATTTTCCCTTCTCAAAATGAGAACTCATATTTGGAAACCCTTTGCCCATGAAATTATTTTTCTGGCGATAAAAAATACACATAAAGAAAATATGTCATATGGGAAAGATTACATTCTTAATCTGCCTTTCTATAAACTCGTTCTCTTCAAAAAGATAAACTGTGACTTTATATAACAAAAACACAATGGTGACAGTTTTCTTCTTAGGCATTTCTGTGAGCTCTATGTATATATTAAGGACATTAGTTCTTTGTCTATCATATTATTTGCTTATCAGTCTTCTCCCGACCTCCCCAGCCACAGTATATAGGCAGTTGGTACAAGCACTGTAATAGCGGGTACATGACTATGCTTTTGGTCTACTCTTTGTGCCTAATATACAGGCTGGTGGGCATGAAGGTTCAACAAATGAATATTAACCATAAACTCTACAAGGCAGATCATCCTAGGTTCTGCAACCTAGCTGATAACCCTACTCTTATTTCACTAGGTTTGTTTTTAGAAGCAAAGGAAAAATATTTGCATTGAAAACTCAATCATAAACACCCTCTGTCATATTCAGATAGCACAGAAAATTCTAGAACAAAGCACCTGTCTCCTAGCAGAGCTTTGTCTGCTTTGAGATTGAGAATACCTGCAGAAAACACCTAAGTCATTTATTAAAATACTGAGCTGAGAGAGTCATTCCCTTGTAGGAGAAGGCTCATTTGGTTATTGCTGTGGGCTCTGGAGCAGGACTTTGGTATGTCAAGACCCAAATCCAATTACTGGCTGTGTGACTTTGGACAAGGTAGTTAACCTCTCTAAGCCTCAGTGCCCTCCTCTGTAAGCTCAGAATAAAATAGATGTACAATTTAGTACAGTGTCTACACCTAAGTGTACAATTCATTGTAGATATTCTTATCATTATCATTATGATTATGATATTACTCAAGTCGTGGAAACAGCAAATCCAGTTTCTGGAGACTGCAATGATGTCATTCCTCACACCCACTCAGACTCCAGGAGGCTCATCCAGTTTCCCACCAAGTAAGTCTACGCCTTTACTGCTCCCTTCTATAAAACACTAGGATAATCATGGTACATAATAATGCCTTTGTGTTTATAGGGCATGATCACATCCATTTTCTTATTTGACCCCCACAATAACCTTGTTATGGTAAACAAGGAAGATCATGTTATCTCCACTTTAGAAGTGAGGAAATAAAGGGAAAAAGAGCTGAAGTGACTGGCTTAAAGTACTAAGAAGTGGAGTAGAATTTAAAACAAGATCTTTCTAGCTGTGTCTCTGGGTGGAGTAGAAAGACCATTGGCCAAAAGGAGCAGCCCCCTATTGGTCAAGTTTTGCTGCCATCACTGGGACCACCAGAGTGGGGAGTATTTCTCCTCCACTTTTCAGGATTTTGGATCTGCAGTTTGCTGCCTTTAAGCTGCTGATGTCAGTGTCTTATCTTGCCCAAGATTATACCGACAGGTGTTACTAGGAGATGTCTGGCTGGAGCAAGTCACACTATTTCTACAAATACACACTGACATCTTTATATAGTTTACATATCATTGACATGCTCACCAGAGGCAGCTTTGAAGGGAAAACGAGGTCTCGAGAGGGCATTAGACCAGCTGGAGTAGACAGATAGATGGCAGGGATGGAGGGGGCTTTTGCTCTGTGAAAGGCCAAGTAGCTCCATCTTCTAGAGGCCAGGTCTGAGCCTTGAGCACTGAGGTGACTGACTGGAGCACTTTGCATGCATGAGCAGCAGCTCTTGTGGGTGATCCCCTTTTGCTCTAGTTAAAAAGTGGGGGAGGTTTCTCCCAAACTACCTGGCCCAGGGCAGTTATAATGGTCTAAAATCACAGAACCAACCCTGGCTGTACAATAGAATCATAGGTGATGTTTTTAATACTTACAGATGCCAAGGCCCCACCTAAACCAATTAAATCAGAATCTCTGTGACTGAGATCTAGGCATCAGTATTGTTGTTTACAGTTGTACTGAGGTATAATTGATATACAGTAAACTGCACATATTTAACAATCAATTGGATGCACAGTGACATATATCCTGACTCTTCCATATAATCAAGATAATGAACATATACAATATCTCGTAAAGTTTCCTCATGCCCTTTGTAATCTTTCCCTACTTCCCCATCCCATCACCAAGAAAACATTGATCTGCTTTGTGTCACTATAGATTAATTTACATTTCTAGAACTTTTTACAAATGGAATCATATTGTATGTTGTCTTTCTTTTGTCTGGCTTCTTTAACTCGGCATAAGTTTTTTGAGATTTACCCATGTGGTTATATATGTCAGTTCCTTTTTATTGATAAATAGCATTCATTGTATACCATACTTTATTCAACTGTTGCTGGACATTTTTTTTTTCTGGTTGTGGACTGTTACAAATAAAGTTGCTCTGAACATGCACATTGCATGGTATGTCTTTGTATTGATGTATGTTTTCTTTTCTCTTGGATCAATACCTAGGAGTGGAAAGCCTGAATCATATGGTGGACATAAGTTTATCATTTTAAGACACTTTTTTTTTTTTTTTTTTTTTGAGACGGAGTCTCGCTCTGTCGCCCAGGCTGGAGTGCTGTGGCCGGATCTCACCTCACTGCAAGCTCCGCCTCCCGGGTTTACGCCATTCTCCTGCCTCAGCCTCCCGAGTAGTTGGGACTACAGGCGCCCGCCACCTCGCCCAGCTAGTTTTTTGTATTTTCTAGTAGAGACGGGGTTTCACCGTGTTAGCCAGGCTGGTCTCGATCTCCTGACCTCGTGATCCGCCCGTCTCGGCCTCCCAAAGTGCTGGGATTACAGGCTTGAGCCACCGCGCCCGGCCATTTTAAGACACTTCTAAACAGCTTTCCAAAGTGGTTGTGCCACTTTACATTTCCACCAACATTAAATGAGAGCTCCGGGTGCTGCACATCCTTGCCATTCTTGCATGGTCTACCTTATACTACACAGTGAGTACAGTTGGTCTCAATGTGATTTTAAATTGCATTTCTGTAATGACTAACGAGGTTCAGCACCTTTTCGTATACTTTTTGCTATTTGTATATCTTCTTTGTTGAAGCTTATATTAAAACCATTAGGGATGGGACCCCAACATTAGTTTAAAAATCAATAAAACCTCCCTGGTGATTCTAACATGCAATCAGGATTAAGCATCATTGTCTCATTAGAAAACTGAATGCAAACCTCTCATTTTAGTCACATGGAAACTGGGAGATTAAGGTTATTTGTATAGCAAGAAAAATTTCAAGACAATAAAATCACTCCTAAAATAGTTGTGGACATTACAGGTTGAGTTCTCCTGCACACCTAACTATATTATTTGCATAAGTCAGACAAGTTTTACTATTGTCTCTGGTAAGACTTAGTGATATAATTAACTGAATTATTTGTTCCAATCTGATCATTTATCATTTCACTTAGTCACAAGCACTTGTTCTACAATAAATTTTGAAGGAAGTGCATTATTTCAACTAACTTGTGACAGTATTATGACTACGGTGAAATGGAAGGGAAAATAGCCTCAGGGCTTCCACATATAGAGTTGACTACACAACCCTAGAGGGCTCCCTTCACATAGCAGATATGAAACTTGTGCATAACTGTTACAACCGTGTGCGGGTAACTGAACAGCCTCATCTCTAAAATCTAGATTCTGGGTCTCACCTTCTAATTGTGTGACCTTAGCAAAGTCAGTTGAATCTCTGAATCTTGGTTTAAAATAAAATGGGAATAATTAGTGTTCACAGAATAGATGCGAATGACGTGAGATCACATTGGGGATCAGCAAACCCAAAAGGCTACAGGAGCCAGGTAATTAAGTTAAACGAGCAAAGTGGGTCAGATCAGAGAGGCAATAGAGACACGATGGAGACTGTGACAAACTCTAGGGTGCTTGCCCTGTCTACTCAGCTCTAGCTTGTTATGGCCTTGAGGAAATGCTGGCCATAGCTTCTGTTCTTAAGAGAAACCAAGCACATCTGTGGTTCTGATGCGGTCCACTGAAACATGAAAGAGCTTTGCAAGTGAAAAGCCACCTAATAAATTTAAAGGGCATCATTATATGTCTTAAATAAAGCTGTAAGTCAGTCTATGAGGGACTATTGTGGATGTCTATCTTGCATCTTCTCCTCTGTCCTTCTGATGAGAACTAGCAACACCATCATATGGATCCATAACCCAGTCTGGGTCAATCATCTTATTGCACCCACCCAGCCACAGTGATTGACCCAATGATTGCATGTACCCTGCTAGGAAAAAGAACCCTTCCTGGGGATTCTCCTAGCCAGAACACAGGAGCTTTCCTTCTCCAGATACAAGACCATCAGGGTGAATATTCAGAGCTGCCTGTGCTTCACAGTGTATGAAGAAATGTCATTCATTCTAGGTGAGAATGAAGACAACACAGAGTTGTTGATGACGGATAGAGTTCTGTCATTATGTGAGTACCTGATTCAAGAGGCCCCTTCTAAATTCTTGTTACATGATCCAGTAAATTTGGGACAAGGCTAGTTTGAGAGGGGTTTCTATTGCATGCAAGCAAAGGTATCCCAACTAATGCATTCTGCCATCCAATGGCAGAGGATGAGTTTGCATTGATTTTCAACACATCCTGTGACATCTGATTCACAGATAGAGGTTGCAGAGCTTAGAGGTGAGTCCGAGACAGGAGATGGAAACGTGGTATTTCAGGGAAAGCTAACCAAGGCTGTGCAGAATTCTCTCTGCTGATTTGAATACCACAACCTGAAATATTTTCCAGATTTGAAAGCTCAGATGTGGGCTCTGCTGAGCTTCTGGAAGCAATAAGGCTCTAAGAAAAGGATTCATGCTAGGACACACAAGAGATTAAGGACAACACTACAATGGCATTTTATTAATTTATATTAAAAATAGAGCTGATATATAGACTGCAGCACTCCCATTATCATCTTATGTACATTATGTTCTTAAGCTACACAGGAAGCCAAAACATAATCAAAAACCACTTGTTCAGGTTGCTTTAGTATAGCATTGTCAAGAGAGTTTGAAATCCGTATGTTCAGTGTACTTGGTCCATAGAGGCAAACTAACATAGAAAGCCAGGTCATGAGTGCTAGTCACAACAGCAAAGACTTGGAACCAACCCAAATGTCCATCGATGACAGGCTGGATTAAGAAAATGTGGCACATATACACCACGGAATACTATGCAGTCATAAAAAAGGATGAGTTCATGTCCTTTGCAGGGACATGGATGAAGCTGGAAACCATCATTCTCAGCAAACTATCACAAGGACAAAAAACCAAACACCACATGTTCTCACTCATAGGTGGGAATTGAACAATGAGAACACTTGGATAGACGGCAGGGAACATCACACCCTGGGGCCTGTTGGGGGAGTGGGGGGCTGGGGGAGGGATAGCATTGGGAGAAATACCTAAAGTAAATGACGAGTTGATGGGTGAAGCAAACCAACATGACACATGTATACCTATGTATCAAACCTGCATGTTGTGCACATGTACCCTAGAACTTAAAGTGTAATAATAAACAAGAAAGCAAGCAAGCAAGCCAGGCCATGAGCAGAAGCTTGTTTGACTGGAACAGGATGGAAAATGAGGCATTAGATAAGTTATTCTTTAATGGCACTGAGCTAAAATAACCTTATAAATTTATTTTACAGGGTTGGGGAGGTAGCCTTTGGATTTCAAAATATGTAAAGTTCAGATTGTCAAGCCTTCCTCTCTCCTGGATAGTACTCAAAAGGGCAGTCTCAGTGATTTTCCTTCCTCTGCCATACTATAGCTGTTCAACTCCTTTTCTGTTGGAAATATTCCTTCTGTGTATCTTATGCACTCAATTGGATGATGAAGTAGTGGTATGGGTGGTACCAATGATGACATTCCCAGTGACTTGCATCAGCTCAGGAGCACAGGCTGTGTACCTACCTTCCCAATGCTGCTTTCAGTGATGTCACATTGGCAGCTTGACATCAGCCATGATGGAAATATTGACACTACAGAAACTGGCAAACATTACAAATCAGGGTGCTCTCCCCGCAAACACAGAAAGCTGGTGGTTCAACATTTACCAGCACACCACTGGTTATGAGTGCAATAGGCCCAACACCCTTGTTGTTTCTTTCAGGTGTACATTTCTACTTTGATCCATTATGGACTGATCTAATATTAGACATTTAGAGAGAAATTCTGTGGCCTTATTTCTAAGATCTTACAGGGTCCTTCACTTTGTCTCCGGCCCTTACAATAAAGGGCTCACTTGGGGTAAGGCTCCAGTTCCACAAGATGCTGGTCTAAGACAGGCACCTCCTGACTCTCAGTATGGTGTTCCCACCACACCTCTTACCAATCAAAACAATGACTTGCGTGTAGAACTGTTCCCAGCTAGTATGAAGGATTTCATAAAATCATTTACCCTAAGTTGCTAGCATTGACGCAATGTTAACTTCTTTCAGATTATTTGTGTTTTCCTAGCCTACAGGAAGAGTGATAAGTGGTGAAACTTCTGGCAACACTTCAGGCTACTGAGGGAGTTAAATAGGAGCCAGGAACATTACTAATATTTCTTACTCTTAGGCTGGCCACCACCTAAAGGCAACCCTGCTAATTAATTCTCCAAGCCTGGGGAGAAGAAATGCTGATGATGATAATAAAAAAAATAATGATGTTTTTAGGACCAATCAGTCGCTGTCCTTCCTGATAATGTCGCAGGGAATTTCTCTGACTTTTGGTAACTCTCAGATATAGGAGAGATAAGTTGATAGAACTCAATCAGAATCTCTGTGACCCAAATATATGAAAGTACTTGTTGAAAAGCAAGGATTTGTTGCCTGAAATTTGAGAAGACCCTAGAGATGGTCCCTCTCTTCTTGTTTTGCAAATATACCAATGATTACATCCAGAAAATGTACAGTAACTCAGAGGAGGGAAACGCAGGGCTCCTGTTTTCCTGGTGCACTCTCCCTTTTACACAAGTCTGCCTCTTCCTCACTTCTGAGACTTCAATCTCCCTGGAAGTTTCCTTCTAAATGCAGTAAACATAACACATCTGGATATGCCAACTCAGCACGTATGCTGGAGAAACATACACTTGGTACAGCCTAAATAAACTAAAGCCCAGAAGCTGCTGTCTGATGTTCTCAGGGACAGATGTCAGTGGCAGGCCTGGGCTGGCCTTCAGTGTGCAGGCTGCCAGGGGCGGTCTAGGCAGCTTCTGCCAGTTCTCAGAGACTCACCAGGACTGTTCACTGTCTCACACTTGTTTCTTTTCAGGTTTTACAAGACTCATACGGTGTCTTTCGTTTCAGTGCCTATTACTCATTTCAATGATTCAGCCGACCCAGACAGGAGGAAAGCAAATGGACATGAGGTGTGTGGAGGAATCTACTGAAAATGGGATTGATTGGGTGTTAAGAAAGTAGGACTTAAAGTTGGATGAGGCAGCATTCTGAGGATCTTAAGTTCCCAAGGCATAATGTTCAACATTTATTGTCAAACCCAATTTCTGACTAAGCCATTTATGCTTTCTGAATAACCACTTTAATTTTTATTCACATCTACTCACCTTTTAAAAAATGGAAGTATGCACCAATTTTTAAAGAAATAGGACCAACCTTGGAAACTTATAATTATGAATCTTTACATTTTTATGATAGTTGATAGTTTACAAAGCTGATTTCACTTGATCTTCACAAAAGCCCTATGGGGTGATATTTTTATTACCAACATTTTACAGATAAGGAATTAAATCTCACAAAGGTTTGAAGACTTCCCCAAAAGCATCATAGGGCAACTAAAACTAGTTAACCCCAAGGCCCTGTACCAGAATGATCACCTGCCTTTCCCCCACCAACCCACACTCACTAGGCACAGCGTCCAAGAGGCTCTGCCTCTTTCTCAATACCATCTTTGGGTTGCCTCATCCTACCTGCAGTGCTTACCTTCAAAGCAGATGCTGACAACGCGTTTGGATTTTGGAGGCTTGATTATGAAATAAAATTGAATAAATAGTGCTGGACACATGCTGAGTTTCAGTTTTCTGACCCTCCTCTTTTGAGACTCCAGGTCCAACCCTCACCTGTACCTTCAGATTCATGGACACCACTGATGAGGTTCTGGCTTGTTTCATTTTCATTCATGACTTTGACTCCCAGACCGTACTTTGATCCTGGTTCTTACAGCGTTGTTCTAGAGACATCCTGACCTCTAAGGCACCATCAAGCCAATTTTGTCCAAGTAGTGTAAATATCATTGCCCACCACAGATCTGGCAACAACAATTTAACATTTGCTGAGCACTTACCATGTGCCAAGCATGGTAAGTGATGAATGCTTTATGTTCATTAACTCATTTAATGCTCATAGCAACCCTCTGAGGTAGGTACTCATAATTGTATAGATGAGAAAGCCGAGGTGAGTAACTTGCCGAAGATCACACAATAAGTGGGGAAGCCAGGATTTGTGCCTACATCATTTTGACTCTGCAGTGTGGGCTCTTAGCCACAAGGAAGTACTGACCTCCGGAAGTCATCTTACATCCACCTCCTCACCATGGATAATTGAGGATGACAAGTGGTTATGAGCACTTTCTTTGTTGAAATTTAAGCTTAAAAATTGACTTGGAGGGTAGTGTTGTTAGACATCAATCCATGACCTAGGGGGAAATACCTACAGAGAGAGACAATGGGAAGACTGAGAACCCATTAATGAAAGGCAAGCAGTCCACACTACATTGCTGGTAGTGTAACATTTGAAAAAACACGTATTTTGTGGTGAGCTTGGGCAAGATGCTGCCCACCCTGGGAAGGCAGCCAAGAATTACTGCCACCTCCACCCCAGAGGATCACCCTACTAAAGGCCACAGAGAGGACCAGCCCCCATCAGAGACTGCTTGTAATTTCTCTCACTGTGGGAGTTTCCAAATGAATAAACAAACAAATAAAAGTGGTTCTATAATTTTCTCTGTGATTCAGATTCAGTGAAGCAGTAAGTCTTTGGTGCTTAATTATGAAAGATACCAAAAACACTTATTGTCCCAAATACTTTGCAGAGCAATAACATTGAAAAATAGTTCTAAGGCCTGTTTCACTGATCTAGACTTCTCTCTGTTTTCTCATGTATGATGCAAACATTTAAAGAAATGAACAAAAGTCAGATATGACTGGAAGCTGCTTGAATTAATGTGGATCAAGAAGAAAATGGCAAAAATTCACAGTCCCCAAGCCTCATTTCAACCATTAGGATTCTCCCCTTTTAGATATTTTACAGAACTGCTAAAAAGTTGTCAATAATTACTTTATTGAGCATCTGCAAGGTGCACAGCATTGTACATAGCTTGAAAATGTCAAATTGAGTTTTGTCACACCCTCTATAAAGGCTTCCCTAATTTCCATGGTTTTGTGGTTTCTCTTCGTCTGTTCCAAGGAACATGCTATTAGTACCTTTACTGCAGCACTTACTTGTTACAAGTACAACTGTATTATGTGTTCTCTCCACTAGGCTTTGAACTCCTCAAAGATGGAATCCATGCATTGTTGATCTCTGCAACCTTGATGTCCAAATACGTGTTTGTCAGATGAACAAATGACTGAATAAATGCAGGGTGCTGCACTTTGGTTCCTTCTCCCAACTCCCTAGTCTGCATTTACATGGAAATGGTTGATGCTGAGTGAGAAGCCAACATTCAAAAGGCACAATGAAAAAGAGAAGTGTCCAAAGGCATAGCTGATCCACAGACTAGAAAATCAGCTCCATAATGAGGAAGAGGCTGATCCCAAGGCCTCAGAACATAACAGAGCCACAGCAAGATCTTTAAGCCAGAGCTGGGGTTCGTCAACCCCAGCCCCTACCTGAAAGCCCAGCGTAGCTCATTAGGAACAGGGCAGCAGTCCAGCCACCTGCTGTGGCTTCAGGTCCAATGCAGATGGTTCCAGAGACCCATGGGCACAGCCACACTAGTAGCTCAGGGCAGTGGGTCTCAGCCACCTAACCTTACTGATACTTTTTGCTTTATTGTCCCTTTTTAGATTTCAAAACAGGTCATGCAAGAATAAATAGACACTAAACAATTGGATGTGAAAAAGAAGACATTCCCAAATGGTTCTCAAGAAGCCGTTTGGATGCTGTGCTCCTTACATGGTGCTAAGGGGCTCAAGCTGCCACGGATGCCCTTTTCGGGCCTTTCAGTATGCAAATATGTGCTAGGAGGGAATTAAGTTTCCCTGGGATGCAGTAAGCATAATGTTGTACGTGGACGGCTAATTGTTTTCATCACACAAGCCAAATCCAACTGATTAGTCAGGGCCTGGAGTCTGTTTGATGGATGAGGAAATCTTGCCATGGTCCAGGGAGGCAGCTGAATAAAAGCACGAACTTCCCATGTCTGACACCCCAGGTGTGATGGGACATGTGCAAACAACGTTGGCTCCTAATCTGCTCTCAGTTAGCCATGAAACTAAGGGGCCTTAGGTTCCTTATCAAATAATAGTTTGGCTGGACTGTCCCTCTGGTCACTTCTAAAATTCCTTTTCTTTATCCAGCAGGATTCTTGACCAATCAGTATCAAGTCAAACCCTCACCCTTTACCTTCACACTGCTGAAATAAAGGGACATCCAAACTTTATGCTCCCTAAGACAAGTGTTGGTAAAATACTGCTTTAAGTTTCTTAGATAAGCCTGGTGCATATCTCCCTAGCATGGACTCATGTGGTGCCCATACTCCCTAACCTTGCACCACAAATCGATCAGGATGGCAGCTTGCTGGCTGCTGTTCTACTCTGGGTGTGACTCTGCTATTTTTCTGCAAAATGTAACTCTTGCTAAGCTCATGTTTCTCATTCATCGACCCCATGCAAATGGCTGACATGTTCTCTCCTTGTTGGGACCCCGAACTTTTGCATATAACTTTCTGATTGATCCTGGGCTGTAGCTCTAAGATCAGTATTTCATACTTGGCTGTTTCCTACCTCTCAGCAATTCTTTAAAACATTCAGAAAAATCCAGATGATTCCACCCCGATTGTGGGAAGCAAAGTTTGGTCCCTCTTGTTACATTTTTTAGTGCAAGATTTAAAATGACAAGTGCTTGATCAAAAAAATTTTGAGAATGAGCTCTCACATTTCACTTGTATTAATGGGGGAGTTATGTTTGTAGCCTCAAACACACTATAAAAATAATTTCCTAAGATATAATTATTCTTAAATATTTTATATATTTTTTTCAGAGATGGCCAGAATAATTTTTATCTTTATTTTGTGGCTCTTTTCTATATAGTTGTACCAAAACAACCATTTAGGGACATAAGTCAGAGTATTTTTACTGTACTAGGTACTTACTCAATGCATTAGAAAAATCTAGTATGTTGCAGAATATGAATTTTCATGTTAGCTTAACATATGGATCTTTCAGTTCAACCTTGTCAGGCAGGGAGACACGTCAAGTTAATCCAAGCTGGGCAAAAGATGTCCTTGGATCTGCAGCACCTACTAACAGCAGGGCTGTCCACCTTCTCTTCTCTTCTTTTCATCTGAGAGGACTGTATTATACTATTCAAGGTGCAAAAAAAAAAAAAACCCTTTGCCCTTCAATTCAAACTCTGTTACGCCACGTTCGGCATAAAATGCTTACCATTACCTAAAAATGATTTTTTTAAAAGTGCTTATAATCACCTAAAAGAAAAATGTAGCAAAATTCAACTTTGGAGAAAATGAAAACTGTACATATCCTCGAGAGCCAAGAAAAGCTAAGAGATACAGAAAATTCTACATCCCCACAAGGTCATTTCAACAGAGAGGCATTATCTGCATTCCACCAAGGTCAGTTAAATTGGGGAGAAAGATAAGCAAATGCTGAGAAATTGGCTGCAGAATTTTTTTTTATCTGTTTTGCCTTAAATCACAAAAAGCAATGGGAAGAACAAGCTCCCTTTGTCCTTTTCTCAGACACTTTTGGTTTAAAGTTGTTCTTTTTCTAATTCTTCCCTCTCTTGTAATTTTTAATCATCAGAAATAAATACCAGTGCGTTTCAGGTGGTCATCTATGTCAGAGTGCATAACTGAAGTTATTAGTGGCTTGGGAGTTTGCACACATAACTGGAGGTAAACAGCAGATTACTACACCTAATCTCACCCTGAGCATTTCTCCTCTGTCAAGTCTAAATTCTGCCATCTTCTTTTGCAAAAACAAGCAGACATCCCCACCAAAGGCCAAAATATAATGATAACTGACAGTGAACAGAAACCCATTGTAAAGACAAAATATTCCAGCTTTCAAATTCACGGTGACTGGATACTATTAGTTTTTTGAGTTTATAACTCCCCAGAATTGTCAAAAGTAACCTTGTAGCCAATCCGCTTGCAGACACTAAAAACAACCTGAAATAGGCCACCCAGGGTACCAAAAGCAGTGTCAAAGAGCAGTGAGACAGTGCCACCAAGGCCCAGTGCAATGTCCTTGCATACAATTGGAATAGCGCCCATGGTATACACAGGGAAAGTGGCCACATCCACAAGGACACGGATAGGGATGCTCAGAACTCGGCAAATGGCCTTCAGCAGACAACAAAGGATCCGGAGAATAGCCCTGATGACTTTGGCCACAACCTTCAGCACCTTCCAGGGAATGCTCACCAACTCTTCCCCAATGGCCACGAAGTATGAGATGGTGGCTGACCCCAGGCGGTAAAGACAACTTTCTATGCCATTAATCACCTGCTTGGTAACACACCACAGGAGATAGACAATGTTCTTCAGGATTGCTACCACAAGGTAATAAATTAATTGAAAAAGCTTGATGAATGGGGTAGCAATGAAGCCCATGAGTTTTCCCAAAAAGCTACTACTTCCCTCAGATGCCTCTGGAGGCAACGGAGCAGACTTCTTGCTCCTGGTGCTAGAGGGGGGACTAGAAGTCTTTTGAGATTGCACCATTCGTTCTTCATCCTGGACTTGGTTAACCACTTCCAGGATTTTTTTCATTTTCTCTGTGTCTTGCTCAGTCTCACCACAGTTGTTCTGAAACAGCTGAGGGTTAAATGGAAGCAGTTTCTGAAGATCTTTTACCATCACATCTTCTATGATGTCACTGTCCCGGGTGTGCTTGACAAAGCCCATGGCCCAGCCACCTCCAGGGACAGCACAACAGGCCGCCAGCCAAACAAACTCAGGGACTGCCACTTTGTCTTTAACTCTGTAGTCTGAGGGCACTGTGCCTGTGAGGATATATAGGTCTTCCCCACTGCCACACTGTGGGGTCAGAGCCCGGTCCATTAGGCTGTGGAGATTCACGTACCACCGTTCCTGGAAGGACTGAGTCATTGGGGCTGAATTTGTGAGAGTAAATGTGGCCACCTGGAGATCACTGCTAAGGGAGAACGGGTATAGCTGTCCTCTTTGGTAATCAGAATCAAGGTAATCTGTATTCAAGGCTTGCTTGCTTCCCAGGCTGTTCACAGAGGTGATGGCCTCTGCCTCATTAATCGCCTCCTCAAGATTGCTGTTGGGGTCATCGATCTGAAAGAAGAAAACAAGTGGTGAGATGTATCCCTGCTTACAGCACAGAGGCAGCACTAGAATCATCCTGCCCAGACTCTGGAGAAGTCCCCACTGGTCTATTACTTCAAATGCTTGAGTTTGGAAGGACTTGGTTCTCTGGCACATGCACACTTCATTCTAATATATCAAAATCCTGGTGTTTCAAAGCATCTTTCAGATAGGCTGTTTCCTAGTCTATTACCTGTGTTTACCCCACCCTGCTCTACAGTAACACCCCTTCACTCACACACACACCCACCATCGTAATGTTCTTTTTAAAATCTGTTGTAGTCTGGGGCCAGGTGCGGTGGCTCATGCTTGTAATCCTAGCACTTCAGGAGGCTGAAGCAGGTGGATCACCTGAGGTCAGGAGTTTGAGACAAGCCTGGCCAACATGGTGAAACCCCATCTCTACTAAAAATACAAAAATTAGCTGGATGTGGTGATGGGTGCCTGTAATCCCAGCTACTCAGGAGGCTGAGGCAGGAGAATCACTTGAACCAGGGAGGCAGAGGTTGCAGTGAGCCGAGATTGCACTATTTTAACTCCAGCCTGGGCAACAGAGCAAGCCTCTGTCTCAAAACAAACAAACAAAAAATATTGTAGTTTCATGAACTTCATAATTCTCTTTTGGAATACTTTTCCATGAACTTCAAAGTAATTATAAAAAAAAAAAAACAAGGGGGGAGTAGATCTCAACAGGCCAATAAAGTTAGAACTGCAACTCAGTTAATCAGCCGCCAATGTTGGTTGCAATTGAAGGCACATGTTCCTAATGAATGTTTATACATTTTCGGATTTATGAAAAACAATCAACTCTAATCAGCGCATTTAAATTACATGGGGGAAATGTACAGTCTGGTGTTGGTTACTGGATATTTATCAGGTAAAACTAAAATTCAAATTAGACCAGTTGCTGCTTGAACTTAAACTCCCCAATATTTGCTATGATTAACAATTCATTTTCTGTCTTGGTCAATCTAGACATGTGCTATATATCAATCGCAATCAATATATACATCCTTTCTTGGTTCTGCTTTCTTTTACAAAAAATTCAATATTATTTATGATTATTTTGATCTTATCTGAAAAGACAAAAGGAAAGTGCTTAGGATTAATTTAGGATTATGTCATTATCCCCCAAACTAACTTGTAAATTCTTGACATCAGGAACCAGGTATATTCCCCCAGAACCCAGCCCAAGGCCTGACGCATAATAGAATCTCAAGGCATTCTTGTTAATCTTTATGCCCTGAGGCGGCAGTATTTATAATAGCAAGTGGAACCATCCCACATTTTCAAAAACAGGGAAAGGTTTCGTAAATAACATTATGTTATATCCATCAAAGAAAAAACTCATTAAAAACCATTATGGCCAGGCATGGTGGTTCAAGCCTGTAACCCCAGCACTTTGAGAGGCCTAGGCAGGTGGATCACCTAAACTCGGGCATTTGAGACCAACCTGGGCAACATGGCGAAACCCCACTTCTATAAAAAAAAAAAAATTCAAAAAATTAGCTGGGCATGGTGGTACACACCTGTGGTCCCAGCTACTCAGGAGGCTGAGGTGGCAGAATCACTTGAGCCTGGGAAGTAGAGGATGCAGTGAGCAGAGACTGCACAACTGCACTCCAAGCTGAGTAAGGGAGTGACACCCCCATCTCAAAAACAATCATTAAAAAGCACTTACAATTATAAAGCGGTTCGTAATGATGAGAAAATATATGCTATAACGTTGAAAAGAAAGGGCAGGATATAAAATTAAATAATCACTTTTTTAAAGCCTTCAAGTATGTAAGGAAACATTTTGAAAATAAACATACGACATGTCAACATGGTCGTTTGATTCCTGGGGATGCAAGTCATATTTTTTCCTCTATTTTCTTGTTCCTCTCCTCGTACCTCCCTACCCACATCAACCCATAATATGTGTTACTTTCAAAAGGAAATACAAAAATACAAACCTAATTAAAATGAGTAAATTATTGGTAACTGATTCTCTAAAATTGGTGCTACTCACTAAACATAAAATAAACCCCGAGGGGAGTCAAAGCCATAGGAATTGTGTTGTACCTCTAGTCTGAGGGCAGTCCAACTGTGCATCTCTCTGGCTCTGCAATGGCAAATGAAGACACTCTCTTGCAGGTATGCGTAGGGGTATTGAGGGCAATGGATAAACAACTTGGTATATTTGCTGAAACCTAATGGAGTAATCTATCGGCTGACCCTACTCATTCAACTCCATGCCTTCCCCCATTCTTAGAAGGAGCAATGATCCTGGGTGCTCTTCACTGCTACCACATCCCTTGTAGGATAGAGATAAGAAGCTCATTCACTTGGTTAAGCTGCTGTCTCTGCTCTCTTATATCTGAAAGATACATCCCAAGGAAACATCAGCCTCATTTTTTAATCATAAGACCAGGATATAGCAGAGCCAAGATCTACGAAGACTTGGGTGTAAGGTCGGGGTTGATGCACCTTTCTCCATGGTTACTGGGGCATTTTGTATGCATTTAACCTGGTGCAGTGCCTTCATTCCTTCTAGGGAAACTAAAGATTGTTTTTGAATTGATAACCCTGTGGCAGAGCATTGTGGGAGCATGCTGGAGTGTCTTTAGCCCAAGAGCCACCCAAGGGTGAAACGTGCCTACAGGGGTTGATGAAGGCCTAAAAAATGAGCAGAGAAGAGGGACTTGGATGAGGAAGGGGAGGAGGCAAAAGAAAGAGGCAGAAGGAGAACAGGAGAGGATGAAAAAGGGAAGCAAATAAGAGAGAAGTAAATGAGAGAGAATGTGCCTGCATGTGTGAGAGAGAATGTGCCTGCATGTGTTAGAGACAAAGTGTCCCGTTGCTAAGCAAAAACCAGGACTTACAATGGACTTATAAAAGACTATGGGGGTTGATTCACTCCCCAACTGCTATGCATGGTCTTCCAGTGCTGCGATCAGAGGAGACTAAGCTGGGTGTTTCAGCATCCTCTTAGATCACTTGAGTTCACGGGGCTTCAGATTTCAGCCACAGCTTTGCACCTGACAACCAGGTAAGGCCTTTTCTGCCCAACTCCACAGGGAAATTTCCCATACACTTACATGGGAAATAAGCCAGGATGGAACCAAGGTGGCTGGGAAGGCCATGGCCCAATTCTATACTGGGTCCTGTGCACCCTACTGCCCTAGGCCTTCCAAGGCAAAGTAACTAAAACATATGCTCCAGAAATACAGGCAGCTTTGGGCACATCTTCCCTCCCCTTCCCCTGCTTTCTTCAGAACTTCATATTCATGTTTACTATATTCTTATGAACTCCAAACCTGGTTCTATGGTTTGATGACAAGATAGAACATAGTGTTTAAAACTGAGACAGAATATCTGGCTACTACTATACCTATATAGTGATGGGGAGATGGATTGGAGACTAATATTTTTTGAACTACCAATTTAATGCTTTCAATATAGCATTATATGGAAGCATTTTTATTTTATTTTACAGATAGGGAAACCAAGACACAGAATGATGAAGAAAATTTTCCAGTATTCCAATAATTAGTAGCAGGAATGGAGCTTTTTCCATTTCAATGATTTCTTTCCTAGCATTTCTATTGTTTTATTTCAAATTCTCCTTTTTTTTTTTTCTCTTGGGAGATCCTTTTTTATCTTTTAATAGTTTAGACATTGATTTTTAAAGTTCCTTTAAGATTTCTCTATTTGGTTTTTCAGTTTATTTTGTTGCTTCTACTGGTTGACTTCAAGGAGTGTGTATAGCTAAGTACTTCGCAATTTCTGCTGATGAGTTTATCTCATGAGAGGTCCATGGTATTTTGTCAAAAAAAAAACCAAAACAACCAAAACCCAATAGGATTGCTTTCGAAGTTGCCCCTGCCAGGCCCCTACAGAATTCTATGAATTGGGGCCAGCTTCTGAGTTATTTTCTCAGTTCAGGGTTTTCACATGGAGAAAGCAGAGCAAATATGGAACCACCATGCCCAGTCAGAAAAATGATACATTTTATCTAATATTCTATGTGTTTGCGGTGTGAGGAAAGGAATTCCACATCTGTTCAGTTGACCAGATGTTTTCTCCATTGTCTCAGGTTTAAAACGTTTATCCTAAAGCAAGCCTTATTTCCTTTTATAACTCATTATAGATTTATCATCCCAACATGTATCTGCTTTGCTTAAATTTATTATTTTTTTTTATTTATACCACCTCCTGAATCAATGTTTGGTATGAGTAGGACAGTATTTTTCAACACTTTTACTGATGGTAACAAGAACTATATAGGCTGAAGCCTCTCTCTAACAATAGGCTACAGGGACTCTCAGCCTTTCCTAAATCACATTGGCCACTTTGTAAACAATCTGATTCTGTTTCCTTACTAATTCCTTTGTATTAACTATTACCCACGGCTCTTTTGTCTGTTCATGCAAGTATTTCTATCTCCCTGAAATTCATTTCCATCAATTTTATCTTTTGCAACTTGGAATTGTCAAAAAACCTGGACATTACATTATGAAGTCACTTTAACATATCATTTATAAAAATATATTAAATCCTAGGACCTTTTATTTTTATTTTTATTTGAGACGGAGTCTTGCTCTGTCACTCAGGCTGGAGTGCAGTGGCCTGATATTGACTCACTGCAACCTCCGCCTCCCAGGTTCAAGCAATTCTCCTTCCTTAGCCTCCGGAGTAGCTGGGATTACAGGCATGTGCCATCACACCTAGCTAATTTTTGTATTTTTAGTAGAGATGGGGTTTCACCATGTTGGCCAGGCTGGTCTCGAACTCCTGACCTCAAGTGGTCTGCCCACCTCGGCCTCCCAAAGTGCTGGGATTACAGGCGTGAGCCACAGCGCCCTGCCCCTAGGACCATTTAATACCATGCTAACTGATTTCCACTGAGGAAAATGCCCATGAGCCCACTATGCTATCTCCTTATTTAAGACCAGCTTTTTAACCAATGACAAACTTTCTTCTGATCCAAAGATGACTCATGTTTTAATAGCTTTTGTTGAAGAATCATCTGAAAAATCTAAATAAAATCAGTATACTAGCCCCCATCACTACCATGCTCACTTAACTCTCCAAAACAACTAAGTATGTCTTGGTAGGCTCTCATTTTCTGAAGGGATGCCAAAGTGTGTGAGTGTGTGTGTGTGTGTGTGCGCGCGCACGTGCACACACACGCATGTGTAACTTAAATGCCCACTTCATCTATAGGAAACTGTATTAAAAATAGTAATAGGCCAGGCATTGTGGCTTGCGCCTATAAACCCAGCACTTTGGGAGGCTGAGTGGTTGGAACTTGGTCACTTTAGGTCAAGAGTTCAAGACCAGCCTGGTCAACATGGTGAAATCCTGTTTCTACTAAAAATACAAAAAAAAAAAAAAAGCGCAAAGCAAACAAACAAAAAAAACCCAGGCATGGTGGCATGTGCCTATAGTCCCAGTTACTTGGGAGGCTGAGGCACGAGAATGGCTTGAACTCAGGGAGGTGGAGGTTGCAGTAGCTGAGATCACGCCATTGTACTCCAGCCTGGATGACAGAGCAGGACTCAAAAAATGAAAAAAAGAAAAAGAAAAAAAAAGAAAAAGAACAATAGTAATACTATTTGATTAAAATAGTCTTAGTGTATTCTTTGATACATTGTCACTTAAAGGGCAGCTGTATTTTTCCATGCTCTCTACAGACATGGTTTAATGATCTGGTTATTGCAATTATAGTAAATTACTGACAACACTGCTCCCTAAAGACAAAAATAAACCTATGATGTAAGAGGTTATTTCAGATGGCAATTTCTGAATTATACCTGCCCATTTGCACACACCACTGATCTTCCTCTTTAGTATCCCACTGGAATCTCTAGATATAGGGGAACACACAAAGCTCTGTCTTTTCCACCTCCCAGCTGTCCTAATCCCCCTGGACTGTCAATGTAATTTGATACAGTTCCTGTATTTAATGGAAAAATTTCTTTCTAATCTCAACATGTTAAGTAGGTTTTAGAAAAATGAGCTGTCCTCGCTCTACTAGCCTCCTGCCCCATAAATAATCTTATAATAAATTCCTTTTGAAATCTAGTATCAAGAAAAAAATGTATCTCAAAGAATTGGTCTATTTCCTTATATCAGACAGTAAAACCTATTTAAATCCATAGGTGGTTGGTTGGTTTGTTTGTTTCAGAATTAAATGAGGCGAAACTGAATTTTTATGATAATATGCATGTAAGGAAAACAATGAAAAATTGAAGAGTTTTGGAAGGGAAACATTCACCCATTCAACAATATTTGTTAAGCCTATATTACCGATGACTGGCACTGCAGGAGGAAGCATTGAAACTGAAAATAACAACAACCACCATCATGTATTAAGCACTGTATGCCAAACATTCTTCTATGAGCTCCACATGTATTATTAATACATCAGAAAGGGGCTGAGCTAACTATCCTCTCATTTAAACTTGCAACAACTATGTATTATTACTACCACATACAAGACATGTGAGGAAACTGAGGCACATTGAGATTCAGTCACTGAAGAAGAAAATGAAGAGGGAGCACAGCAAGATGACAGAATAGAAGGCTCCACTGATCATTCCCCCATAAGGACACCAATTTAACAACTATCTACACAAAAAATTACCTTCATAAGAACCAAAAATCAGGTAAGCACTCACAGTACCTGGTCTTAACTTCATATCACTAAAAGAGGCACTAAAGACATAGGAAAAACAATCTTGAATCACCACCACCCCTCCAGCATCCCACAGCAGCACTGGCATGGTGCAGAGAGCAATTCTATGCACTAGGGAGAGGGGAGTACAGCAACTGTGAGGCACTGAACTCAGCGCTGCCCTTGTTACATAGCAGGAAGCAAAACTGGACCAAACTCAGCCGATGCCTGCCCACGGAGGGACAGCATTAAACCAGCCCTAGCCAGAGAAAAGCTGCCAATCCCCGTGGCTGGCACTTGACTTTCCACAAGCCTCGCCACTGTGGGCTAAAGTGCTGTGGGCCTTAAATAAACTTGAAAGGCAGTCTAGGCCACAGGGACTGCAACTCCTAGGTGAGTCCTAGTGCTGAACTGGGCCCAGAACCAGTGATCTAGGGGGCATGTGATCCACTGAGACACCAGTCAAGGCGACTGAGGGAGTGCTGGCATCACCCCTCCCCTAACCCCAGGTTGCACAGTTTACAGCTCCAAAAGAGACCTCTTCCTTTTGCTTGAGAAGTGGAGAGAGAAGAGTGGAAAGAGCTTTGTCTTGCATTTTGGATACCAGCTCAGCCGTAGCAGGATAGAGCACTGGTCCGAGTTGTGAGGCCACCTTTCTAGGCCCTAGCCCCTGGATGACATTTCTAGACACACTGGGCCAGAAGAAAACCTGTTGTCTTGAAGTGAAGGACCTAGTCCTGGCAGGATTCATCACCTGCTAACTGAAGAGCTTTGGGGCCCTTAATAATCAGCAGCAATACCTAGGTAAGCATGTCACGGGCCTTAGATGAGACCCTGAGACTTGCTGGCTTCAGGTGAGATTCAGCGCAATACCAGCTGTGACGGCCACAGGGAGACACTTCTTCTGCCCAAGAAAAGTGGAGGAAAAAGTAAAGAGGACTCTACCATGCACCTCGGGTATCAGCTCAGCCACAGAGGGCATCAAGTGGGCTCTTAGATGGCATTTCTGGACCTGCCCTGGGTCAGAGGGGAGCCCACTGCCCTCAAAGGTTAAGTCCCAGGCCAAGCAACATTTGCTACAAGCTGACTTAAGAGACTGTGAGGGAACACTGGCAGTGGTATTCTGGCAGTACTCCCCGAAAGACTGTGGTGGCAGTGTCAGAGCCCACAGGGTAAGGCTCCTCTGCCTTTGGAAAGCGGAGGGAAGAGTGAGAAGGACTGCATTTTTGTGGCTGGAATGCCAGCTCAGCTGCAGTAGACTAGAATACCAGGTAGACTTCTAAGGTTTTTGACTCTAGTCCCTGGCTCCCAGATGGCACCTCTGGACATGCCCAGGGCCTGGGGGAACTCACTGCCCTGAATGAAATGACACAGGCCTGGCTGGATTTGCCACCTGCTAATTGTGGAGCCCAATGTCCTTGAGCAAACATAGGCAGTAGCCAGGGAGTGGTTACAGCAGGCTGTGGGTGAACCAAGTACTGTGCTGGCTTCAGGTCTGGCCCAGCACAGTCTTAGTGGTGGCGGCCACAGGGGTGCTTGTGTCACTCCATCCCCAAATCCAACTGGCTCAGACCAGAGAGAGAGACTCTGTCTGTTTGAGAGAAAAATAAGAGAAGAGAACAAAAGACTCTGCCTGGTAACCCAGAGAATTCTTTCTGATCTTATCCCAAGACCGTCAAAGTGGTACCGCTATGAGTCTGCAAGAACCACAGTGTTACTGGGCTTGGGATGCCGCCTAAAGCAGATGCTGCATAGATCACAACACGCAAGTCCTTTCATGTCTCTAGAAAGCCTTCCAAGAAGGATGGGTACAAGCAAGCCCAGTCTGAGAAGACTACAATAAATACCTAACTCTTCAATGCCCAGACACAGGCAAACATCTACAAGTATCAAGACCATCCAGGAAAACATCACCTCATCAAATAAACTAAATAAAGAACCAGGGACCAATCCTGAAGAAACAGAGATATGTGACTTTTCAGACAAAATTCAAAATAGATGTGTTGAGGAAACTCAAAAAAATTCATGATAACACAGGGAAGGAATTCAGAGTTCTATCAGATAAATTTAAAAATGAGATTGAAATCATTAAAAAGAATTAAGCAGGAATTCTGGAGCTGAAAAATGCAACTGACATACTGAAGAATGCATCAGAGCTTTTTAATAGCAGAACTGATCAAACAGAAGAAAATTAGTGAACTTAAAGACAGGCTATTTGAAAATACATAGTCACAAGAGACAAAAGAAAAAATTTAAAAAATGAAGCACACCTACAAGATCTAGAAAATAGCCTCAATGGGGCAAATCTAAGAATTCCTGGCCTTAAAGAGGACGTAGAGCAAGAGATAGAAGTAGAGAGTTTATTCAAAGGGATAATAACAGAGAACTTCCCAAACCTAGAGAAAGATATCAATATCCAAGTACAAGAAGGTTATGGAACATTAAGCAGATTTAACTCAAAGAAGGCCAAGAGATTTAATCCAAACTTCCAAAGGTCAACGATAAAGAAAGAATCCTAAAAGCAGCAAGAGAAAAGAAACATAAAATACAATGGAGCTCCAATATGCCTGTTAACAGACTTTTCATCAGTGGAAACCTTATAGGCCAGGGAAGAGTGGCATTCCATATTTAGAGTGCTGAAAGAAAGAAACTATTACCCTAGAGTAGTACATCAGTAAAATTACCTTCATACATTAAGAAGAAATAACGACTTTCCCAGACAAACAAAAGCTGAGAGATTTTATCAACACCAGGCCAGTTCTGCAAGAAATGCCAGAGGGAGTACTTCAATCAGAAAGAAAAGGATGTTAATGAGCAATAAGTAATCATGTGAAGGTGCAAAACTCACTGGTAATAGTAACTGCACAGAATATTGTTAACATTGGAACTGTGGTGTGTAAACTACTCTTATCTTAAGTAGAAAAACTAAATGATTAACCAATCAAAAATTGTAACTACAACAACTTTCTAGGACACAGACAGTACAATAACATATAAACAGAAACAACAAAAAGTGAAAAAGTAGGGGAATGAACTTAAGGTGTAGGGTTTTATTAGTTTTCTTTTTCCATGTTTATCTGTTTGCTTATGCAAACAGCATTAAATTTTTATCAGCCTAAAATAATGATAGTATTTGCAAGCCTCATGGTAACCTCAAATCAAAAAATATACAACAGATACACAAAAAATAAAAAGTAAGAAAATAAAACATATCCCCAGAGAAAATCACTTTCACTAAAAGGAAGACAGGAAGAAAGGAAAGAAGAAAGAGATGACCACAAGACAACCAGAAAACAACAAAATGGCAAGGGTAAGTCCTTACTTATCAATAATAACATTGAATGTAAATGGACTAAATTATCCAATCAAAAGACACAAATGGGCAGAATGGATGAAAAAACAAAACCCATTGATCAGTTACCTACTAGAAACATGCTTCACCCATAAAGACACACATAGTCTGTGTCTTTTCCATGCTAATAAAGCATGGAAAAAGATATTCCACGTAAATAGAAATCGAAAGAGAGCAGGAGTCACTATACTTATACCAGACAACATAGATTTCAGGACAAATACTATAAGAAGAGACAAAGAAGGTTATTATATACGATAAAGGGGTCAATTCAGTGAGAGGATATAAAAATTTTAAATATATAGGCAACCAACATTGGAGCACCCAGATATACAGCGCAAACTTTTTTTTTTTTTTTTTTTTGAGACAGGGTCTCGCTCTGTTGCCCAGGCTGGAGTACAGCGGTGCAATCTCAGCTTATTGCAACCTCAGCCTCTCGGGTTCAAGTGATTCTCCTGCCTCAGCCTCCCAAGTAGCTGGGATTACAGGCACGTGCCACCACACTTCGCTAATTTTTGTACTTTTGGTAGAGACAGGTTTTTGCCATGTCAACCAGGCTGGTCTGGAACTCCTGACCTGCAGTGATCTGCCTGCCTCAGCCTCCCGAAGTGCTGGGATTACAGGCATGAGCCACTGCGTCCCGCCTATAATGCAAATACTATTAGAGCTAAAGAGAGAGATGCACCTCAATACGACAATAGCTAAAGATTTCTACACACCACTTTCAGCATTGGACAGATTTTCTAGAGAGAAAATCAAAGACAAGGAAACATCAGACTTAATCTGCATTATAAATGGATCTAATAGGTATTTAATCCTATTATTTACCTCAGCATATGAATCATTCTTAATGATACACCATATGTTAGGTCACAAAACATAGCTAAAAACATTTTAAAAACTGAAATAATAACAAGCATCTTCTCTGAACACAATGAAACAGAAATCAATAACAAGAGGAATTTTGGGAACTATACAAATACATGGAAATTAAACAGTATGCTCCTGAATGACCAGTGGGTCAATGACAAAATTAAGAAGGAAGTTGAAAAATTTCTTGAAACAAATAATAATGGAAACACAACATAACAAAACCTATGGGATACAGCAAAAGCAGTACTAAGAGGGAAGTTTATAGGTATAAGCACCTACAACAGAAAAATAGAAAAATGTCAAATAAACAGCCTAATGTTGCATCTTAAAGAATTAGACAGGCAAGAGCAAGCCAAGCCCAAAATTAGCAGAAGAAAATAAATAATAAAGATCAGAGCAGAAATAAATGAAATTGAAATGTAGAAAACAATACAAAAGATCAATGAAACAAAAAGTTAATATTTTTAAAAGTTAAACAAAACTGACAAACCTTTAGCCAGAGCAACTAAGAGAAAAAGAGAGAAGACCCAAATAAAGAAAATCAGAGATGGAAAAGGAGACATTACAACTGATACTACAGAAATTTAAAGTATCTACTATAAGTGGCTACTATGAGCAACTGTATGCCAATAAATTGGAAAATGTGGAAGAAATGGACAAATTCCTAGGCACATACAACCAACCAAAATGGAACAAGGAAGAAATCCAAAACCTGAACAAACTAATAACAAGTAATGAGATCGAAGCTGTAATAAAAAGTCTCCCAGTAAAGAAAATCCTGAGACCTAATGACTTCACTGCTGAATTCTACCAGGCATTTAAAGAAGAACTAATACCAATCCTACTCAAACTATTCCAAAAAACAGAGAAGAAGGGAATACTTCCAAACTCATTCTATGAGGTCAGTATTACTCTGATACCAAAACCAGACAAAGACACATCAAAAAGAAAACCAGGGGCCAATATCTCTGATGAATATTGATGCAAAAATCCTCAACAAAATATTAGCAAGCCAAATTCAATAATACATTAAAAAGATCATTCATCATGACCAATTGGGATTTATTCCTGAGATGCAAGGATGGTTCAACACACATAAATCAATCAATGTGACACATCATATCGACAGAATGAAGGACAAAAACCTTAGTATCATCTCCACTGATGATGCAAAAGCATTTGATAAAAGTCAACATCCCTTCATGATGAAACCCCTCAAAAAAGTGGGGATAGAAGGAACATACCTCAACAAAATTAAACACATATATAAGAGACCCACAGCTAGGATCATATTGAATGGGGAAAAACTGAAAGTCTTTCCTGTAAGATATGAAACATGGCAAGGATGCCCACTTTCACCATCATTATGCAACACAGCTAAGAAGTCCTAGCTAAAGCAATCAGAGAAGAGAAAGAAAGAAAGGACATTCGAATTGGAAAGGAAGACGTCAAATTATCCTTGTTTGCAGATGATATAACCTTATATTAAAAACCTAAAGACTCCACAAAAAACCTAGTAGAACTGATAAACAAATTCAGTTAAGTTGCAGGACCCAAAATCGACTACAAAAACTTAGTCGCATTTCTATATGCCAACAGTGAATAATCAGAAAAAGGAATAGAAAAGTAATTCCATTTAAAATAGCCACAAATCAAAGTAAATACCTAGGATTTAACTGAACCAAAGAAGTAAAAGATCTGTATAATGAAAAATGTAAAACACTAATGAAAGAAATCAAAGAGGACACACAGAAAAAAGGAAAAATATTCCATGTTCATAGAAGAATCAGTATTGTTCAAATGTCTATACTACCCAAAGCAATCTACAGATTCAGTGCAATCCCTATCAAAATACCAATGACATTCTTCACAGAAACAGAAGAAACAATCCTAAAATCCATATGTAGCCACAAAAGACCCAGAATAGCCAAAGCTATCCTAAGTAAAATGAACAAAACTGGAGGAATCATATTACCTGACTTCAAATTATACTACAGAGCTATAGTAACCTAAACAGCATGTTACTGGTATAAAAACAGACACATCAACCAATGGAACAGAATAAATAACCCAGAAACAAATCCACACACCTACAGTGAACTCATTTTTGACTAAGGTGCCAACAACACACACTAGGGAAAATACAGTCTCTTCAATAAATGGGGCTGGGAAAACTGAATATTCATATGCAGAAGAATAAAAGCAGATCCCTATCTCTCACCATATACAAAAGTCAAATCAAAATGAATGACTTAAATCTAAGACCTCAAACTATGAAACTACAAGAAAACATGGGGCAAACGCTCTGGGACACTGCTCCGGGCAAAAATTTCTTGAGTAATATCCCATAAGTACAGATATCCATAACAAAAATGGACAAATGGATCACAGCAAGTTTAAAAAGCTTCTACACAGGAAAGGAAACAATAAAGTGAAGAGACAACCCACAGAATGGGATAAAATATTTGCAAACTACCCATATGACAAGGGATTAATAACCAGCATATATAAGAAGTTCAAACAACTCCATAGGAAAAAAAATGTAATAATCCAATTTAAAAAATGGGCAATCAGCCTGGGCAACATAGTGGAACTTATCTCTATAAAAAATTAGCTAGGCATGGTTGTGTGCACCTGTAGTCCCAGCTACTCAGGAAGCTGAGGTAAGAAGATCACTTGAGCCCAGGAGGTAGAGGCTGCAGTGAGCCAAGATTGTGCCTGCACAGCAGAGTGAGAGCCTGTCTCAAAATCAATCAATCAGTTAATCAATCAATCAATCAAACATAATAAAAAATGAGCAAAAGATTTGAAGAGACATTTCTCAAAAGAAGACAGACAAATAGCAAACAGGCATATGAGAAGGTGCCCAACATCATCGACCATCAGAGAAATGCAAATCAAAACTACAATGAGATATCATCTCACCCTGGTTAAACTGGCTTATATCCAAAAGACAGGCAATAACAAATGCTGGTAACGATGCAGAGAAAAAGTAATCCTCTTACACTGTTGGTGGGAAAGTAAATTAGTACAACTACTATGGAGAACAGTTTGGAGGTCCCTCAAAAAACTAAAAATAAAGTGACAATATGATGCAGCAATTCCACTTCTGAGTATATACCCCAAAGAAAGAAAATCAGTATATCAAAGCGATATCTGCACTTCCATATTTGTTACAGCACTGTTCACAACAGCTAAGATTTTGAAGCAACCTAAGTGCCCATCAACAGATGAATAAAGAAAATGTGGTACATACATATACACAATGAAGAACTATTCAGCCATAAAAAAGAATGAGTTCCTGTCATTTGCAACAACATAGATGGAACTGGTGGTCATTACGTTAAGTGAAATAAGCCAGGCACAGAAATACAGACATTGCATGTTCTCACTTATTTGTGGGATCTAAAAATCAAAACAATTGAACTTATGGAGTCAGAGAGCAGAAGGATGGTTGCCAGAGACTGGGAAAGATAGTGGGGATTGTGGGGGAGGTGGAGACGGTTAATGGGTACAAAAAAATAGAAAGAAAGAATAACCAATAAGACCTAGTATCTGATAGCACAATAAGGTGACTATAGTCCATAACACTTTAATTATATATTTTAAAATAACTATAAGAGTATAACTGGATTGTTGGTAACATAAAGGATAAATGCTTTAGGGTATGGAAACCCCATTTTCCATGATGTGATTATTATACATTCCGTGCCTGTATCAAAATATCTCATTACCCCATAAATATATATACCTACTACGTACCATTGCATGCCTATATCAAAATATCTTATATACCCAATAAATATATACACCTACTATGTAACCACAAAATAATTAAATTTAAAAAAAACAAGCTTCAGTAACTCGCCCAGGGTCACACGGTTAGTATGTGATGGGACCACGTGCCAACTTAGGAAGTCCAGCCCCATAGCTAGTGTTCTTAATCACTGTTTCATATGCCTCAAAATGGGCGTTTGCATCAATAAAGTCACCATCTATTTATGGAAACAAGGCAGATACATACAAATTTAAACAGAAAATCAAAAGAAAAACAATAGCATAACCCAGTTTATATCAACTGCTAAATAAATGTTAGAAAGAAAAACAACAATGGAATTTCAGAGAAAGGAAGGGCACAATGAGTGCAGTCAGGGAAGACTCTTGGAGGAAACAATCCTGAAGTGGAACTTAAAGGATGTGCAAGATGTTGACAGATTTGGTGAAACAGAAAGGTCAGTAAAGCTTTAGCAAGATTTCTACACAAAGGCTTAAGGGCAGAAACAAGCAGCCTGTGAAAACAGGACATTGGGTAAGGAAAAGTGACAGGTTACTTGGAAAGGGTAGCAGGGGATCAGATGAAAATTTCAAAAACATTGTTGCATCCCATTTACCCTTCACATAACCCTACAAGGTAGGCATCATTATCATCTCCATGTTAGTCATGGGAAAACCGAAACTCAGATGAATGGCAGGTACAAAGTCATCAAACAAGTATGTGGAAGAGCCAGGGCTTAAGCCCAGCTTCTCTAATTTCAAAGCTCCTAACTACACGCCAGTAGCGCCCCAAGCATCTGAATGAGGAGAGGAATGCTGACAGCCACAGAGCAGACACCGTGAGAGAACAGGATAAGGGAACAAATGAGAGACAAAAATGGTGCTGTAAGGAGAATCAGTTGTCCAGAGTAATGCCAAAAGTCAAGGGAGGAGAAAGCTTTGGCTAGGGGATGATCAACAGTGTGTGCCACCTGCTGCAGAGAGGAAAGAGAAGGATGAAGTTAAGGCCCAGGCCTTTGGTGATTAGAGACCAGTAGTGACAGAGGGCTCAGGAAAGAAGACAGCTGGTGGAAGTGACTGGGTATAAGCAAGAGGAGACTGCAGCAAGAGGCCTCTTGTTTAAGAAGTCTTTAGGCAGAGGCAGGAGAGGAACAGGACCTCAGCCTTGAGAGACAACCAGGTTACAGGGATAAACAAACATCATCTTCCATGGAAGGTAAAGGGAACATTGGGAGGCTGGGGCTACTTGAGTCTCTGCATGACAGAGCATCTTAGGGCAGGTTACCTGAAGCTCTATAGCAGGGGTCCCCAACCCCAGGGCCATGGACCAGTAGTGATCCACACATCAGGAGGTGAGCGGTGGGTGAGCAAGCGAAGTTTCATCTGTATTTATAGCCATTCCCTATCACTTGCATTAGCGTCTAAGCTCTGCCTCCTGTGAGAACAGCTGTGGCATTAGATTCTCATAGGAGTGCAAACCTTATTGTGAACTGTGCATGTGAGCGATCGAGGTTGTGTACTCATTATGAAAATCTAATGCCTGATGATCTGTCACTGTCTCCCATCACCCCCAGATGGGACCATCTGGCTGCAGGAAAACAAGCTCAGAGATTCCACTGATTCTACATTACAGTGAGCTGTACAATTATTTCATTATACATTACGAAGTAACAATGACAGAAATCAAGTGCATAATAAATGTAACCCTCTTGAATCATCCCGAAACCATTCCCCGCTCCCTGGTCTGTGGAAAAATTCTCTTACATGAAGCCTGTCCCTGGTGCCTAAAAGGTTGGGGACTTCTACTCTAGAGCATCCCAAGGGGAATGTTCAGAAGGCAATGGGTTGAAGCAGCAGGGAGGCACTGAACAGACTCCCATCCCTAAGGGCTTCTGGGCTGCAAAATCCATACAAATGTCAGGGGCCAAAGTCACTAGTGCAGATTTGCCATAGGGAGTTTGTCACTGAGGAGGGAGGAGAAGCTGTTTGTGGAAAGTGGCCCTCAGGGAACACAAGCATGAAGCTTTGGAGCCTGCCAGTACCAACACTGCTCACTGGCCTCCTCCACTCCTTTCCTCTCCTTCTTTGGCCAAACCACTCTTTTCTCAACTTCTCTAGGGCTAGAATCATATCATCTTCACAAGCTGTTTCTCTGAAATAGCTCAGAGACACGACAGGGACAAGGGAGTTCCTTTAACTCCCTTCACACTTGTGTAAGTGTTTTGATGTGACAGAGGATCCCACAGGGCCAGAAGACTAAGAAAGATAACAGGTGTCCCAGCTGAGACCAGTCAGGGGACTACACCATGGGACAATGGAGTAAGAGTAGCCCTGAGAGCAGAAAGAGAGTAACAGAATGTCTCAGAATGTACAGGAGGATAAGGAGTCTCTGCAGAGGGCGGGGAATGACTGACTGGGAAGAATGGAAAAGGGAAGAAAGGTTTGTAATGTGTTACTAACATTGGTCACTGGCTTTAAAAAGCACACACACATATACACACATACATACACACACACACACACACGGACTTGAAAGTCAGGAAGAAAGGGTTGTCAGAGAGAAGGGAACCAAGTGTATCAGGGAGTGGGATCTTGTGCATTTGCCTCTGGTATTTTTATAGACTGTAGGCTCCTCAAAAGTTGGGATCATCTCTTGTACTCCTTGTCTGCCTAAGTCATAATGGAGACTCTGCATATGGTAGGTTCTTGGTAGGTATCTGCTAATTAGTACACTGGTGACCATGATGGGAGCAATGGAACAAGATGATGGGGAGAGCAAGGGGATGATGTTGGGAGCCCCTATGGAGAAGAGTCGGCTTCTTCTGAGAACCTCTTCTGAGAACACAGGGGAGGATGAAAGGAGGGCAGATGAGGGGCTGGTGTTGGCAGTCACTCAGGGAAGTGGTGATCTGCTTCTCTGCCATGGTGGCCAGGGGCCAAGAGCATAGGTTTCTAAAGACATAGGAATGTCTTTAGCCTCCTAAGGCCACCGTGCCAGGGAATTTACAGAAGAGGAAAAAAGACTGCTGAAAAGAAAGGCCCCATGGAAGTCAGCCAGGACAAGCAGGGCAGGGTAGCTCTGCTGAGGCCAGGGTTTGAGTTTTTGTACTTACACCCCCAGCAATGATCTGCAGTCTAGAGACAAGAACAGAAAAAGAACTGGCCTAGTGGGTGGATATGAACCCTGGGAGCCTTGCCCCTGCAAACAGATTGAAGTACCTGACCTCGAAATCCAGGTGGGCATGGGCCCAAGGTTGCAGGTGATGGCTAATGGCACCGCTGATGTGAAGAGACTGAGCAGTGCAGGTGCAGGTAAAGAGCAAGACAGGCTCGGTGGTGATGGGGAACAGGAGAAGGCTGGATTCTCGAAGGAGCAGCATGGCAGCAGGTAGCAGGCGAGGTGTGGCCCTGCTGCTGATGGGCAACTGGTGTGAGTGGAGACAGCGCCTCAGAGTGTGGGACACAAGTGGGCAGCTGAGTTTGGCAGGCTGACCTCCAAAGACAAAGAAGAGGAGTCTGCCACTGCACTGACATGGTGTGTTTATCCATCAGTCTGAACCACTGAATTGAAGGGCCAGGGCCAGTGCCCAGTTATCTCTGTGTTCCCACACCTAGCATGATGGTCCTGCACTCCAGGAAGTGACTGGCATTTGTTGAAAGAAGGATCTCATTTGAGCTCCACAACAATCTTCTGAGGCACATAGGATTTCCTCCAATGGGCAGATGAGTCTCGGGAGAGAACTGGCTCTCCTCTAATTCTGCTCCCCGATCCGCTGCGAGGAAAAGGTGGTCCCGACAACAGATCGTCAAAGTGGTTATTAAACTCTCAATGACTCTGACTCATGGAGGGTGGAGTTTCCTTCCCCGGAAGAATTTTAAGCTGAGGCTAGATAAGCACATGCAGGGGATGATTCAGACAAGATCCTGTGGTCAGGAGATGACCTAGGGAGCTATCCAACTCCGTGGGGACAAAGACGTTATTTCCTTAGGGGTTTGTTTTATTTTTCAACAAGAGTTAAAATAATAGAATGAACTGAATGGTGGGTGTTCCTATTTTGTTTCTGCTGTGTGAACTACAATACAGGCACACACTCACACACACTGGGATGTAAAAGGAATGCCACCACCCCTGCTGCCATCATCAGGTGGATCAAAAAGCCCCTCCTTAGAAAAGATCGTGAGTGCAGCTGATAATGAGAACATCAGATAATCTTATCAGTGCTGCCTATAGGGGCCTAAAGGTCCTCTGCAGTCACACGCAGTAGGATGAACCCAATCTGAGGCTGGGGTGAGTCCTAAGAGAACTTACGTACCATGGAAAACACTCAGTGAGGGAAGGAGCTGCCTTTCAACAGTGGAGAGGGAGGATGGTGGGGCCACAGCAGATTAAGGACATTTGAGGAGGAATAAAGTATGAGGCCTTTTCAGCTCTCAGGAAAGAAAGTTCCAACCCACCCATTTCAGGGAAAAAAAAAAAAAAATCTTCCGTGCTTGGCATCTAAAATACTCTTTATCCTCCTGGGAATAGAAACAGCTTTAGAAGAATTAGGGGAATGCTCATTTTTCCTTTTTCTTTTTTGGGGGTGTGTGTGTGTGTTTAGAAAACAGAAATGCAGAGCTTTTCATTTCCTGAAAGGCCTTTTAGGAGAGCATGTCCTTGTCCTCTCCGCCTTCCTCCAGTGAATCACTCTTCCTCTGGGCTCCCAGCACCGCTCACACACCTTCCTGGCTGTGGGAAGAAGGACGCATTTCCAGCTCTGGCCTGTGCTGTGCACACCCGCAGGTGTCGGCAAACTGGGGGAAAACAAAGACAAACGACTAAAGAGCTCTCTCCCGAGTCAGAAGATGGTGGAACAGAAGATAGAACGATCGAAAGGATGGGTGTTCTATTTGCATTTCAGACTTCTCTTTTTCTTGAGAAATTGAAAAAAATAAAAGAAAGAATTATTTAAATTTACCAACTCCAAACTGGCAATAAATGCAGGCAAGAAAGCCCTGTGTGAAGGCCAATGGGTGGCCTGGGGGCAAACAAACTCTCCCGGGGACTTCTCTGGCTGCTCATCCCACAGAGCGTGGAGTTTCAAGCTCCTCCTGGGAGCCTAAGAGTGTGTGGACTCTGGCCGGGCACGGTGGCTCATGCCTGTAATCCCAGCACTTTGGGAGGCCAAGGCAGGCGGATCACAAGGTCAGGAGATCCAGCTCATCCTGGCTAACATGGTCTCTACTAAACCCCGTCTCTACTAAAAATACAAAAAAATTAGCCGGGCGTGGTGGCACGAGCCTATAATCCCAGCTACTCGGGTGGCTGAGGCAGGAGAATCGCTTGAACCCGGGAGGCAGAGGTCACAGTGAGCTGAGATCGCACCACTGCACTCCAGCCTGGGTGACAGAGCAAGACTCCGTCTCAAATAAACAAACAAAAAAGTGTGCGGACTCCTTTAAGACCTTTCCAGACTGCAGTATCTTTTCAGGTTACATCATCCCTGGTCTTCTTTGGTTTCCTTCCTTACTCACAGAAGCCTGTTTTCCACTCTGCTTTCTTTTCCAGAGCAATTATTCTTAGCATTGACTGTGTGATACAGAATTCAGAGGAGTCCCTTACATTGAGAAGGATCCATTTCTCATTTTTTCCACCTTCTGAGTTCAGACAAGATCAGAGGTTCTTAGGCCTGGCTGCACATCAGAATCACCTGGGAGCTTTAAAAATATCCTCAGGCCTCACCCAGACCTCTTTCTTCTTTTTCTTTTTTTTTTTTTTAACACTGAGTCTCACTCTCTCACCCAGGCTGGAGTGCAGTGGCGCGATCTCTGCTCACTGCAAGCTCCGCATCCCGGGATCGCGCCATTCTCCTGCCTTAGCCTCCGGAGTAGCTGGGACTACAACTCAGACCTCTTAAACCAATAAAAAAAAAAAAGTTCCCCTCCACGCAACCCCAGCATCAGGGTGTTGTTAAATTTCCCCAGGTGATTCTAATATGACTGTAAATTAGGAATCATGGGGCTAGATCTCCATCAGATCCTCATTGATCACTTTCTGAAGGAATTAAGCCCCTGCCTTGACAGCCACTGCAGGAAATTAGTGATGTCTCCTTAAATCAATAGTTCTCAAAATTCAGCTGAATTAAGGAGACATCACTAATTTCCTGCAGCAGCTGTCAAAAATGCAGACTCCTGTTCTTCACCACAGAGATATATTCAGTAGGTCTGGGATGGGGCCCCCATATGCGTTTTCACCACCATCCCAGGAGATGCTGGAAAAGGGGGGTGTCTATGAACCTCAACGTTGAAAAACAAATTTTTAATTCATTTTGGGGAGTGCCCTGGCTAAGCTTAATTTATTCCCATGATATTGTGAGAGGCATTATCCACAAATCGCAAGAGCTGTGAAAATGACAAGGTAGAGAACAAAATACTGTGGGTCATTTGGATCCTCCACCTATGATCAGCTAATATTCTGA
Organism: Macaca fascicularis; assembly: GCF_037993035.2. NCBI lineage: Eukaryota > Metazoa > Chordata > Mammalia > Primates > Cercopithecidae > Macaca > Macaca fascicularis. The sequence goes on along the minus strand of NC_088388.1, from coordinate 94,120,429 downwards.
TCATGTAATGTGTGTAAGCATGGACTTCCTTCCTCAGTCCTAGGTGGAGTGTGAAATCTACTTTTGTTATACATATTCCTTTGAACATTTCACTACTCTAACACCTTCAATAACATCCTATGACTTCCTAATTAAATGACAAACTGGCATATTCATGGGCCTCCCTGCCAAATTTCTCCAACCTCTTCTCTCAAACTTTCCTTTATATTCAACCAAAATAGGTCAATCCCCACCCTCATCCATGTCAGTTACATGGTTGTAATGTAAATACGCCCCACTTCCCTCTGCAACTGCCCCTGTCACTACTAGCTGGGGATGCCTTCACCATTCCTCTATGCTTCCTAAATCCTATCTGGGTGTCAAGGCTCTGCTCTGACCTCACAGATCCTGTACTGGGTGTCTGTCCTTTGTCTTCCAGATCCATCTCCCCTCTTCTCTGCCCTACTCTGCATCTTGAGAGGCTGATTGATTTAGATGGGAGGCTGACTTGTAGGAATCACATCAGCTGAGCCCTGTTGCCCTCTGGCTTTTCACTGGAGCCATCAATGGGAAGGCGGGAAGAGAGAGGGACCAGATCATATATTCCCTTGCTTCCCTGCCTGGTTGCTGTGGTTCTGGCTCTGGCTGAATTTCTCTACAGACACAGCTCTCACCAGGCTCCTACCCTTACCCCACAGGCCTAGGATGGTCACAGCTTCCTGCTGTTGCTAGTCCTTAGGTGCATCCCCATAACTGGCTGGCTCTCTTAATTCTTGTGCCTTCTGCATACATGGATTCCACAACTGGGGATCAAACATATTCAGGGAAAAAATCTAATAATACAACAATAAAAATAATGCAAATTAAAAAGGAATGAGATCTTGTCCTGTGCAGGGACATGGATGAAGCTAGGAACCATTATCTTCAGCAAACTAACACAGGAACAGAAAACCAAACACCGCATGCTCTCGCTTATAAGTGGGAGCTGAACAATGAGAACACATGGACACAGGGAGGGGAACAATACTCACTGGGGAAGGGTGGGCTGGGGGGAGAACATTAAGGAAACAAGCTAATGCACGTGAGACTTAATACCTAGGTGATGGGTTGTTAGGCACAGCAAACCACATGGCACACATTTACCTGTGTAACAAACACACATCCTGCACATGTACCCCAGAACTTAAAAAAAAATAGAATAATGAAAAAAATAAACAAGACAGTATTACAACTCTATACATAGTATTTACATTGTACCTGGTATTATAAGTAATCTACAGATGATTTCAAGTATACGGGTAGATGTACCTAAGGTATGGCAAATACTATGCCATTTTACATAAGGGACTTGAGCATCAAGGATTTTGGTATCCACAGGGAGTCCTGGAACCAATCCCTCATGGATACCAAGAAACAACTGTAGTTTCCTCATTAAACCCTGTTGGTTAGACTTTTGAGAGTGCCATCTGTTTCCAGCCAGGCCCCTGATTGATACAGCCCCAGTGAAATCTTTTCCAAGGGCCAACTCACCCAGTCCTGGGAGATATATCCACAACCAAGTATTTCTGACACTTACTCTGAAAGAGTAGCATTTCTCATGCATGACCCTCTCCCACCCACCTCCATGCCAATCACAACCAAGGGCCACCCAATCTGGCCAGCAACCAACCATATGGCTCTCTCGGGTTTTCAGTGTAAGAAACTTAGTGACTGACAACAGCCAGTGGAGGGTGTGAAGGCTCCTAGATGCACTTTGGGGTTGGCAGCCAGGCTGAGCCATGGGAAAGCCAAACTGTTTAAAAGAAAGAAGATAGAGACAGGGTAGGAAAGACTCTGTGGGACCCTTTGGTTTCTAGAAGGTTCCCAAGTCTGGTTCCTTTGAGCTCAGTGTGTATCTCTTTTCCTGTGCCTGTGAATCTACCTGTGATATCTTTCAACAGCCCTGTCCTTCACTTGAGTAAGCTTGGATAAGTGTTATGATTCATGCATCAATGAATTTGAAATATCAGAAATACTATCCTTATGAGAACCCAGTAAGGCCCTTGAAGGAATAGGGATATGAATCTTGCAAGCAATGGGACCTTCTAAACTCCAGGATTAAAACTGGGGAATAAATGAAGAGATAGGTTTTCTTTCTTTTCTTTCTTTCTTTCTTTAGCTGCAGCCTCGACCTCCCGGGATCAGGTGATCCTCCCACTCAGCCTCCCAAGAAGCTGGGATTACAGGTGGGTGCCACCATGCTCGGCTAATGTTTTGTATTTTTAGTAGAGACGGGGTTTCCCCACATCCAGGCTGGTCTGAAACTCCTGGATTCAACCAATCCACCAGCCTTGGTCTCTCAGAGTGCTGGGATTACAGGCATGAGGCACTGCGTCCAGCTGGGATAAGTTGTCTTGATCCCATAGTCTGGGAGCAGAGCAGAGCAGAGGGGCATCCCAGGGGACAAAGAGAAGAGGGGCAACAATAACAGCGGATAGCACAGAGCCACTGAATCCAGACTAAAAGCTGAGGGCAGTCACGAGCAAGGTGGTGACAGAGCAGGTGTGAAATGAAGGGCACTGCAGCAATAACACCCCACAGACACAGGAGCATTACACTCATCCTAGCTGTCTACAAGTCAGACACAGTCTGGGAAGCAAAGGTTACCTATTCATTCAACACGCTTAACATATATGCGCCAAGTGTTTAGGCACAATGCAAACTGCCTTTTGCACACATTGTCTCCCTAAATCTTCCTAACTCCTCTGTAGGAGAGGGATAATTTATTAGTCCCATTCCACAGATGGGGAACTGAGCTCTGTGAGATTTGGTAGCATTTCCAAGGTCACACAGCTGATAAATGGCAGAGGTGGGACTCCTACTGCAAAACCCATTTTCTTAACCACTCTGCATGTTTAATCCTTGCTCCTTAGCGGCTAATGACCTAGTGAGAGAGAGTTAAGTAAACCAGTTCTTGGTCATGATCTGCCTTCCCGATTAAGTAATAAGACACCCAAGGGCAGGGGCTGTGTCTTGTTCCAGGACGACGTCTTGGATTCCTATTTCTTGATTTAGTCCTAAGATCTCAATAAACGGTTCTGATGCTGATGAAAATGACAACACTGATGATATCAGTAGCAGCTGGATGTCTAAGGACTAATCCTTTGCAACACTATGAGTCTAGAGCTGCTGACCAGGAATGAATAAATAAATAAAAAGATAATCAAGCAAACAAATAAACAAGGTGAGCTTGTTTCCGTTACGGAAGCTCCCTGTAATTCCATGCCTGCTTCTTAAACCCCAATTCACCATTAGAGAACGAAGTCATGATAAACTCTTGTCTTTGATTGGTTGTGACCACATTTATTGTAGAAATTAATGGTTAGAATCACTGAGAGGGAACACACACACACACACACACACATACACACCACTCTCCCCAGTTCCTTAGCTTCCTCTTCAACTGTGGGAGGAATTGAAAAATAGAATGGTACCCAATATTGACAGCGGTGAAAGCAATAGCAGTAACAATCCTGGCCAATAAGCTACCTGGGCATGGAATTGGGGTCCGAGAGACATCACTGTCAACTCAATTATGAGTCACTCTCATCTGAAAACTGGGAAAGTCCACGGCCTGTCTCTATACAAGATTATAATAACCATAATAAATAGCCTTTCTCCAAAGTCAACTGGCAAAATTCACCCTTCATTTTAAAGATCTTAAAGATCATTAGAGAAGGGGACTTAACAGTCCTTAACTCTTTTCCATAACATAATAACTCTTATTTTTATATCCAACCTAAATCCTCCTCAAGCTATTTAAGCTTAGCACTTCTTTTTTGTTTTTGTTTGACAGTCTTGCTCTGTCAGCCAGGCTGGAGTGCAGTGGCACCATCTCAGCTCATTGCAACCTCCGTCTCGAGGGCTCAAGTGATTCTCCTACCTCAGCCTCCTGAGTAGCTGGGATTGCAGGCATGTGCCACCACACCCAGCTAATTTTTGTATTTTTAGTAGAGACAGGGTTTCACCATGTTGGCCAGGCTGGTCTCAAACTCCTGACCTCGGCCTCCCAAAGTGCTGGGATTACAGGCATGAACCACCATGCCCGACCACTTCTTTTTTTTTTTTTTTTTTTTTCACCAGGAAAGAGTCATCTGCTTCACAATTATATGTGATAAATATAATTTGAGGTTACTAAAATTTGCCCTCAGGCAAAATAATTTCCCCTTTTTTTCTCGTGGATTTTCTTCTGGGCTTTATGAAGGTAGCTCTTCTTCAAGGCCCTCTAAATGTGAGGTCAAATGGCAGTAGGCTTTAGTAACAGAACACCAGATTAGAAATGTGGAGATCTGTTGGTTCTGCCGCTTACTGGCCTTGTGACTTTGGGCAGACCAGTGACTCCCTGGACCTCTGCCTCCTCTTTAAGAGGAAAAGGATAATGCCCTTCTGTGCAGGAACAGGGAAGGAGAGGGAAGGCCAGATTTTTTTTCAAGCCACCTGTGAGTATATATTCTTGAAAGAAAAATGCAATGAAGCTGGACAATCGAAAATGTCTGTGGAAGAAAAAAACTGAAAATACAGAAAAATTGAAAAGGAAAATATGATGAGGTAGACTTTATATTTGAAGTCCCGAGGTCTTCTATTTCTAAGTTAAAATGCTTAATAAAATAAATTGTTTACATTTACGTGCAAACTCACCTACTAAAGGGGTTCCTACACTCTTCGGCTCCATTGGCATGGTGGTTGTTTGAGGGGCTTGTGAGATGTGGCCTGCTAGAGTTCAAAGAAATGCTGAACCTTGGGAACTAGAATAAAAGTTATGAAATAGTCCACGTGTCTCTAGGTGTAATGGAAATTTGTAGAATGTTACATAAACACACACATATTGTAAAGACTGGGTATCTTTCAGAAGTGGGAGCTTTTCTTTACACAGTTCCGAAATGTTAAAAAAATTTTTCACCACAAGCATATGTTACTTTTATAATCATAAAAAACTAAATATTGTAAATAACAACCACTACCACCGAGACAATAAAAAGGTTAGTTGAAAACTGTACGTCTAGATCTAGGCTGCTGCGCCATAATGGGAATAGGATTGCACAGCCTGCACATTTCACTGCCACTGCTCAATCCGTATTTGCCAAGTGCTTACTGTTCAACAACATTTTTTTGATCACGAACTAAGTGCTGGAATTACGCTAGACCAGGGTTTGGCAAACTCCAGCTCAGGAGCCAAATCCAGCCCACCACCTGTTTTCATAAATTAAGTTTTCTTGGAACATAGCCATACTCATTCATTTATGTATTGTCTGTGGCTGTTCTGTGCTAAAATAGCATGGTTGAATAGCAGCAACAGAGACAATATGGTCCACAAAGCCCAAAACATTTACTAATTAGCCCTTCACGGAACAAGTTTGCTGTCTTCGTGTTAGACAACGAGGATTCAATGGTGAGCACCAATAGTCCTGGCCCCTGCCTTCAGGGAACTTAGAGTCTAGTTGGGTGCCACTCAATTAGTCACACGAATGAATGTATAATTGCAACTTACTAGCAAAGAAAGGTGTGTTTGGTGCTACTAGAGAGTATCATGGGCAGTCGACCTACTTGGGAATATCATGGAAGGAATAAAAGAAAAAAAAAACCCAGCAGGTACAAAGGTATATGATGGGAGAGAACATGGACATTTTAAAAAGAAGAAAATAAAAAGTAGGCTGAGCATGGTGGCTCACACCTGTAACCCAGCACTTTGGAAGGCTGATACAGGAGGATCACTTGAACTCAGAAATTTGAGACCAGCCTGGGCAACATGGCAAAACCCCATCTCTACAAAAAGAAAGAAAGAAAAAAAAAAAAACCATAAAATTAGCCAGACATGGTGGCGGATGCCTGTGGTCTACTCGGGATGCTGAGGTGGAAGGATCGCTTGAGCCCAGGAGGCAGAGGCTGCAGTGAGCTGAGATAGTGCCACTGCACCCAAGCCTGGGCAATAGAGTGAGACTCTCTCTCAAAAAACAATAATAATAATAACCAGAAAGAAGCCAAAGTGGCCCGAGTTAAAGACCTGCAAACTGAGTGAAACAAGATAAGGCTGGAAAGGGAAGGGGCACAGACTATGCAGGACTCTGTAGAGCATGATAAGGAGCTGTGTCCTTATCTGAAGAGCAATGGGGAGTCCTGAAGGGTTTCCAAGAGGCCTTCAGAGTGGAGAAAGGCTAGGGGAGAACAAGGTGGAATGGGTTAACCAGTCAGGAAGCTGTCTTGCAGAGACTTAGGTAGATGATGGGAACTGGGGTCCCAGAGTTCAGATAAGTCGGTGCAGGGCTCGTATAGGATGGATGTCTGTCTACTAAGGAGCAGAACATCAACCACCCCAAACACCTCATGTCTATGAAGGAGATGTATCTGGTTCTATGATGGATACTATGGCTCTAGATACAATGGAGATATCCAAGAATGAGAATAAAAGTTTTTTATGGTTCACAAACTTGGTTTTCCTTTCCCCGTGTTTCTGCATGTCCCGAGACCATAGTGGATGCCCAATCTTTCAGAAACATCAACAGCAGCCATTTCCTTACGGGGTTCCTATTTAACCATGCATCCTGGTCCATTTAATCAACAAAGTTGACTTGGATCAATTCCTTCCCTTAGTTATAAACACTAAGATAACAGCAAGCAGATTTCCTGAAACCAATGCTGCCATCTCACAAACACAGAGAGAAGGCACATTTACCAAGCTGTGATAAAGTCAATATAGGGACAAATGCAAGAACTTGCAAAGGTGAAGGACTTTAGCTTACTAAAGAGTCATAAAGGAAAAAGGAATTTTGGCACGTTGAAGGAGGTATATGTTCTGAGTTAGAGCAAAGTCCCTCCTCTTGTCCCAAAGTAGGGCTTATTGCATTACTGGGTTATTAAGTTTAAGCACCTGCTGTGCTCTGCTGGTCTTCCTTCCTGGGAGCCAAGCTGGCTGCAGAGAAGGAGCTCCTGAACAGACTAGGGCTGGATGATGGATGTGTGGTCTGCCGTCCCTGCTCAAGGGGTGGAGCTCTGGAGGGTGTCGTTGGCCTGGGTGCCCTCCTTCCCACCCCTAGGGACAGCTGGCATTGAGACAGGAGATGGGCTCTCCTCAGGCTCACGCACCACAACCAATCCAACAGCCTGTCTGGCAGCAATGGCTCCATACTCCCACAGATGCAAGACCCTGTCCCCTATCCTTTTATCTCTGCTACTCACTGAGGTGCAGGGGACAAAATCTGTTGCTCAACAGAGTTAACACAGTTTTTAGTAATCCATTTTTCCCACCTCTAACCTGGTGCCTTATAAGAAATGTCTGCTTGCATAAGGATCACAGGAAGAGCTCAAGATGGATCAGTATAGAACAAGATTGTACAAGGGGGCAGCAGCACCCTCAGCCCAATGCAGTACTTGCAATAACCCTACCCTTCCTATAGCCACGAAGGTACACCTGGAGGTGGTGAGCCTCTGATATTCATGGGCGTGTAACTGCCAGAGCTAGAAACACACCCTCTGTAAAATCCTGGTAAATGAACATGTGAACTTTTCATTCAAGAGCATTCAATAGGAGCTCACCCAACACATTAGCAGGTTTGTAACAGAAGCAGTCCATGTGTGCTCTGGTATCAGACAGCTCAGGTTCAAACCCCAGCCCCACCTCTTCTTAGCTGTGTAAACAGGGAATAGTAGTTCAACCTCTCTGGGCCTGTTTCCTCCTCTAAGAAGGATAATAATAGTATCTATTTCCTATGGTGCTGAGGATTACAAGAAATTACACGCAAAAAAAAAAAAAAAAAAAAAAAAGCACTAGAAAAGTGCCTGCTACATGATAAGCATCCCATGAGCTTTAGACTATATTTTCTTGAAGGTTAATTGAACACCTGAAAGTATCTCGCACTCAGAGTGTCCAAAACTGAGTACCTTTTCCTTCTACTGCTATATCAAGGTATAACTGATAAACAAAAAATTGTATATATTTAATGTGATGAATTAAATGTGCAATAAATATGTAATAACTCATCACATAATTAATGTGCTGGGTTTGAATGTATGCAAATACATTGCATCATACAATCACAAGAACCAAGGAAAGAGACATGTCCAACACCTCCCATACTTTCCTTGTGTCCTTTTGTTTGTTTGTTTGTTTTGTGTGTGTGTATTAAGAAAACTTAATATGAGATCTACCCTCTTAATATGAGATCTACCCTCTTAATATGAGATCTACCCTCTTAAATTTTGAAGTGCACAATATAATATCATAGACTACAGGCATTACATTGTACAGCAGACCTCTAGCACTGATTTATCCCATATAACTGAAACTTTATACCCATTGAACAACAGCTCCTCATCTTCCCCACCCCTCGGCCCCTGGTAGCCACTACAGGCTGAGCATCCCAAATCTGAAAATCCAAAATCCAATATGTTCCAAAATCCAAAGCTCTTTGAGTACTGACATGACACTCAAAGGAAATGCTCGTTAAAGCATTTCAGATTTCAGATTTCCAGATTTGGGATGTTCAGCCACTAATTCCAAAATCCAAAAAAATCCCCAAACTGAAATACTTCTGGTCTCAAGCATTTCAGATTATGGATACTCAATCAGTATTATATTCTTGCTCCTATGAACAAAAGCGAGTTCTTGATACAGCCCCAAAACAGCTCCTCCTTTTGTATCCTTGTCTTACTCATGGCAACTACATTCTTCTAATCATTCAGGCCCAAACGCTTGGAGTCATCTCTTCCCTTTCTCTCACTCCAAAGACTATGAGTTCTTTCTTCACCATATATCCAGAACATGCAGTGCTACCACCTTGATCCAAGATACTGCCATCTCTTGTCAGATCACTGAAACCTCCTAACTGGTTTCTTTGCTTCTGCCCTTAACACCACAAGTCAATTCTCAATGCAGCAGCCAAACTGGTCCCATTTAAATGTAAGCCAGATCACATCGAAGCTCTCTGCTCAGAAACCTGCACAATTGCTTCCCACTTCACACACAGTAAAACCCCAATAGTTTACAAATAGCTCAGAAGAATCTAAATGATCTGCCCTCTTCTTCCGCACTTCTCTGACCTCATCTCCTGCTACTCTCTTCATTTACCCTTCTCTAGCCAAACAGCCTCTTAGTTCTTCCTCAACACACTCATGCCTCCAGGCCTTTGCAATTACTATTCCCTTCACCCAGAACGTTTTCCCCCTAGACGTCTGCATAATTGGCTTTCTTATTTCTTTCTTGTCTGTACCCGAAAGTCATCTGCTCAGTGATCTCTTCCCTGGATGGAAACCTTGTTTTAAACTTCATCTTTTCCTTGATATCTCACAGCCTCCTTCCTTGCTTTTTCTACTTAACACTTATCACTATCTAATATGCCTTTTTTTTTTTAATGAGACAGGGTCTTACTCTGTCCCCCAGACTGGAGTGCAGTGGCATGATCTCAGCTCACCACAGTCTCTACCTCCCAGGCCCAAATGATCCTCCCACCTCAGCCTCCATGAGTAGCTGGGACTACAGGTGCATGCCAGCACAACTGGCTAATTTTTGTATTTTTTGTAGAGATGAGGTTTTGCCATGTTGCCCAGGCTGGTCTCGAACTCTTAGGCTCAAATGATCAGACCGCCTTGGCCTCCCAGAGTACTGGGATTACAGGTGTGAGCCACTGCGCTTGGTGCTATGTCTTTTATTTATGTATTTTATAATCTATATTCTCTATTAGATATAAACCCTATGAGAGTAGGTGTTTTTGTGTGTTTGGTTCACTGCTCTCTTTCCAGGGCCTAGAATAGTGGCTGACACATAGCAGATGCTCAATAAAGATTTGTTGACTAAAATGAATTGACAGAGGGCTCAGGGCTTTCTTAAAAGATTAGGTGTCCCTGCCAACTGGAAGTCAATACAAACGCAAGACCAACCAGCCCTTAAAGTATAAGTCAACTGAAACATGCAATTATATTTACATTTTCAAATAATATTTCAGCCATCTATTATTCTACAAAGTAAAATGTACCCATATTTCCAGCTTTGATTAAAAATATAAAATACCCTTGTTTGACCTTTTGATTGAGCCACACTTCTGTCCAGCAGTAGGTCAATGAAGCATGACTGGAACACTAAACGGTGCTTCTATTCTTGGTTCAGCCTATGAGTCAGTTTCTTTTTTATTTCTCCTTCCTTTCAGTGGCCAAATAGATATATTGACAATTAATTATTGCCATGATAAATGTCAAGTTCCATGAAACTGAAAGGGTAAGTCACCACTCAGAAGATATAACATGCATCTTGAAGGAGGAAATTTGAAAAAAAAAAAAAAAAAAAAAAAAAAAAAGAAAAAGCTTCCTTGACTAACAGTAATTCTAGAAGACAGACAAGGTAACTGAAAGCAAATGCTACTGGCAAATAAGAGGATTTACTTTCTCAAATTTTCACTTTCAGAGCTGAGAGTTTAAAAAGAAGGTAAATTTTATGCCCAAAGAATAAAATCTCAATTCCCCAAGGAAAGCTCCATTCAATCACCATGAATCACCAGTAACGGAGCTAACAGAAATCTGAAGCTGGCATTTACAGAATGGTATGTTAGTAGTGAAGCCATAAACCATCCAAAGAACTGGATTAAAAATAAAATAATGAGTCTAGTCAGTCAGTTTGGATTCTGGAGAGAAAACACTAACATTTAAGTTAGAAAACAGTGTGACAGAGAAGAAAGAGAGTTAAGAGCTTTGGATTTTGGGTAGTAAGCTCCAGTCTGGGCTTTGCCATCTAGAAGCTGTGTGACCTTTGATAAGTTACTTAACCACTCTGAACCTCAGTTTCCTAAACTATAAAACACAGGTCATAATTCCTAGAGTTGTTATAGAGATTAAACTACAAAACACAGGTCATAATTCCTAGAGATGTTATAGAGATGAGATGAGTTAGATTGTGAAGACCTTTGACATGGTAAGCGATCAATAAATGATAGTTCCTTGCCTAGATTGTCCAGATATAAATCTAAACTGAAAGAATAGTGTAGGGAATTGTCACCACTGGACTGCTGCAGGACAAATGTCCCTGAAATATTCTGCCAACATAGGTAAGTACCTTAACTTGATCCTGAGAGTGGCCTGCAAAACAAAAGGAAACACTAAATCCAAAGATGAAGAAAAAGCCAGAAGGGAAAAATCCAACAAACGATAGCATGTGTGGGCCCTGTTTTGCGGTGTGCATTACAGTAGGGAAGAAATTGTGAGTGACTGCTTTTGGAACCATCCCCTGGGTCGGGCATTTCCCAGTCTTATCCAGGCTCAGCATAATAGACTGCAATGCCATTGCTCACTGTTTTGTGACAACACACTTCTTGGTTTCCCAGGACAGAGAGGGTGGAGATGTCTTTGGTACCTGTTTGGTTTGTTTTTGCTTTTAATCACTCAAATCCACCCTCCATCCATTCATTCAATTTTCCATACATTTCATCTCTCATCATGCATTTATGAAGCATCTACTATATGAATGTGGGACATATACTGAGCATTTGAGAAGATACAGGTATAGCTATTTTACATTTAGGAGAAATTTGTAGAACTATAGGTGTCACCTGTCTAATCCAACATTCCATTTGTGTGTGTGTGTGTGTGTGTGCGCGCGCGTGCGCACGCCTAGCACCTACTGAAGTAATACCTTATATACATATTAATATTTACTAAGAGTTTACCATATTCCAGGTACCATGCCACATGCTCTCATGTGTTATCTTATTTGTTACAACCTCTCTGTAAACACTGTTACGACCTTTAATGAACAGATCCAAAAAAGAGGGCTGGGAGAATTTAAGGTCACATAGCTTGTAAATGGAAGAGCAGGGATCTGAATTAAGTCTCTTAATTAAGGAGTAAGAATCAGGATTGTCCTGTTCACTGCATTCCTTACACAGAGATTTAAGTGTATGATGATCTACATATCTGTTCTCTGACACAATGAAAAGAAGGCTGAGGTTGGAACAAATTGAACAATATTTCTATTTCAGGTTGTAAAAGCCATGGATGGAAATTAAAAATCAAGGACTTAATCAAGGTTCTAACTTGAGACAACCGTTCATATGCATTTACTAAGATCTGAAATATGACCTCACTGTGCCCTCCGGAAAAATGTTTTTGTAGTTAACCAGAATATCCCCTTCATTCCACAGTCACGGACACTTCAGCAACCTTTATGCAGCCAAATAAGTGCTCCCACTTGTCCTATGACTGTCAGAAAATAGAAGTGGAGTAGAAATTAGAATTCTCACATAAAAGATGAGAATTAAAGTCCTAAAACCATTAATGCAGTGGATCCATTGTGAGATCAAAGAATCTCCATGGTGTATCAGAAGAGTACTCAGTAATGAGTTCAAAAATAAGCTGTGTGACCTTAAACACCTCAGTTAACCTCTCTGAGCCAGTTTCCTCATTTCTACAATGAAGAAGATAATATCTACCTCACAGTATTTTTGTAAGATTAAACAAATATACACTATTATTACTGAATATATAAATTATATATTAAATGATATATATTATATAATGAATACATAAAATATATAATAAATATTATATAATTTACATATTCAGTTTCTTCCATGTTTATAAAATGACAGAGCTTTATATGTTGGCTTCTGGCATAAATCAGCAATGCACTTTGAAACCTTATATAGTCAGTTAGTTCCACGTTTATAAAATAATAAAGCTTTATACGTTGGCTTCTGGCATAAATCAGCAATGCACTTTAGAAAGGCATCATTGGTATCTTATCTAAAAATTTTTCCATTAAGTGGAAAGGAGTCGACAAACTAAAAGGTTTGAGGCTTCCTGCACTAAACCAGAATCCAGTTCTCAGGTTTCTGGAGTCTTGACTAGAACCCCTCCATATCATCTCCTCTAGGCAGAGCAGAGATCAAAACCATTTGGGATAGTTTCAAAGGCCAAAGCTAAGATTGATGGAGTGGCTTCAGAGCAGGGTTCCAGTGCTGCACAGGGACCACGTTCGTAACAGCAGTTGCTGGACAGCCACGGGGCAAGCTTCTGAAACAGGAAGCGCCCCACGGAGAAAACTCAAGCAGAAATCTCACCTGCTGCTGCCTGATTGATCCTCCCAACATCAAAGTATTTGATTCAACACTTATCACGTGCTTTCTATAAGCTGGGCACTAGGAAAAGAATGAGTAAGATGCAGTCATCATTCCTCAAGGGCTCAAGTTGGGGAGACAGATACATAAGCAGATAATTATAAAACAATATGGTAGGTATGAAAATAGAAAAATTATAAGAGCACTGAAGGGGAGGACCTAACTCGGGAGGTGGATACAATTTAGGTGGGGAATTCTTTCTGGAGGAGGTGACACCTCAGCAGAGTCTTAAAGGATGGAGTAAGAGCAGGAAGTGAAGGATAAGATGGGGTCCGTGTAGAAAGAGAATTTGGGCAAAGGGAATCAGCATGAGCTAAGAAACAGACATCACAAACAGTCTGGTTTATGAGAGGAACTCCAGGCAGCTGGATAATGCTAGAACATAAAATATGAGGGTGGGGCATGGTGAGAAACCAGACTGGAGCAGGAGACAGGAGCTAGGCTATGGAGGGCCTATAAACTGCATTCTGCAGTGTGAACTTTGTCCTGTAGGGGTTGGGCAGGCAACACTTTACGGATTTTAAGCACCAGAGTGACTAAGTTTCTGTGATCTTTGACTTAGGAGATTGTTTTCAGAGAGAAACTGCAGTGTGGCCTCAAAAGCTACTGAACTGGGCTTTGGGAACTCAGTGTCACTGCTGCCCTGCCTGACTCATCATTGGAGGCAAGCACTGAGTTCCTTTGGTCTCCTGCCTCTTCCTCCCGTGTGCAGGGCCTCTTGGCAACACTGACCTCACAAAAAGGTGATGTGGGCACAAGGAGACTCAGCATTAGAAAGTGCTTGGAAGCAGCCAATGGTACACATTGAGCCCTGAGCATCTTTCTGCAGTGGGGATCTTGGCAAGGAGGCAAGGCCTCAGGGAGTAGGCAGCAGGGGGGCAGGTTTGCTGCAGTGCACTGCAGACCCAGCTGTACGTCGCACCTCCTCCTCCCTCCATCTCTCCCAATACTCTCTGGATCCTGGCTGATTTGACTTGGGGTTGAGTGGGTGGGTGTGGGAGGCCATCCACCTTGCAGGGAAAAGCATCCTGCAGTGCTCAGCCACAGTGACCATTCTGACCTCTCAGCACAGTAAGAGCTCAGGCCCCTTGTACTTTTCAGAACTACAGTACATCTTACCTCTCAAGCTGCCATTTGTAACTATTTCCGCCCTCCCTTCCCATCTTCTTTAATCTCCACAGTCCCCTTCCTCATTATCCCACCCACGGAATCCATGTTACCTGGTTCCCTTTACTTCTTTCTGGCAAACTATGCTCCTTTATGACTCACTCCTTCCCTAGTTGCATAAATGGCTCTGCCTCCCTAAGCCTTCCTTGACGGCTCCTCCCCACCTGATCCCTCCCTTCCGTGATTCCCTTTTATTCTGAGCAACCGAGTACATTAATCTATTTGTATTAGTTTACCTGTTCCAACTTCTCCATGCACAAATCCCTGAATCTGCCATGCCTTTCTCACTCCTGAAGTCTGTCCCCTCTGCTTGAAATGTCCTCTTCTTTGCCTCCCTTCTAAACTCTGCCTTATCTTTCCACACAAAGCACAAATGTCATCCTGACCCTAAGGCTTGCTTCCATCACCTCAAAGACAGATTAAATCTAATAGAACTTTGTTCACCTTTATTAAATTATGGGTTTTTTGCCCGTGTCATAGCAACAGCTAGTACTCATGTGTCACACACCTGAGAACTTTGTATATAGTAACTCATTAAATCTCACAACACCCTATGCTATTATCTCCAATTTAACCTGCCCAAGTTCATAGCTAGTCAGCGGAGCAACTAGGATTTGAACCCACATAGCATGGCTCTAATCAAATGCTACACCACCTCTCCACCCAGAAAACTCCACCTGCAGATCAGGTAACCTTTGTTCTAGAACGGCACTCAGATCTCTTGGCATCCCAAATGTCTGGCACACAGCAGGAGATCACTAAATGTGTTCTGAATTTAACTGAAATTCGTTTAGCATGCATTCCCATGATTTCCTCAAACGTATGTTCTGTCTCCCCAAGCTATCCATGAGATCAAGGGAAAGGACCAGGTCATTTGTTCTCTTCACAGGCACACAATCACAGTGCAAGACAAGAGGTGGGCAACACCCTGTGAGCTCTAGGGGTACAGCTGGAGGAAAACTAATTTTGGATTTAAATGGATCTTGTGTGTGCAACTGACAACGTCTTTTTCACATACCTGATCTCAACAGGTGTTATCAACAATTGAGGTAAGTGGAAGGATGTGAGGAAGATAAGAAAACTAGGTGCAGATTGTTTGAGACCTGGCCAAGACCTCAGAGCTAGAAATATCTCAATGAGATTACAATCCACAGGCTCTGAAAAAAGCACCTGAAAGCCAGCCTCCTGTCCACTGGTGTGGTCCTGGGCAGCTGTGGTCCTCAGGAAAGGGAGAGCCGTTGGGTCAGCTCCTCCCCCAGCAGCCTGGACAGGGGTGGGAGGCTGGTGAGAGGGAAAGGGGAGCCTGGCAGGGTATTCTAGAGAGGAGATCAACTGAGCAGAGGTAAGTCAGGATGTGTTAAGAGCAAGAAAGCAGGTTCGGAAGACTCTGAGGGCTTCTCAAGTGTTTGTTCACCTTTACCAGATGGGACAGAACACCATGAGAGGTGACATGATTTCCTAGTGGTATGATAATATAGATATGAAGAGTCAGGAAAAACTGGCTTATCTTTCCATCAGTTGGAGGTAGTCATTGTTTCCCTATCATTTGTAACTATCCCATTGCGTTTCTAAAAATCTGTATCTTTATTTTATTCTAATTCAACACAACCGCAGATCGAATTTACTCAATGCCGTGTGTAGAGGAAGGATTTTCAGGCTAGGATAAGCTCTGCAGTAGAGAAGCTTTACTTAGTAGAAAAGACAGTGAATTTCTAGACAAAAGACCTGCCCCATCTTATTAACTGGGTGGTCTTCCGCAAGTCTCTTCGACGCCCTGGGTTAATCTCCTCTTCTGTAAAATGGGGATGAAAATGCCCACCTACCCACCTCCAAATGAGTGCTATGACAGTAACTTGCACGAAGGCCTGTGAGCGCCCAGCGTAGGCTTTCTGCGAATCTGAACGGTCTCCAGGGTCTCTGTCTCACGCTCTTCACTATTCAGGAATGAAACACTGCGGATGTCTGCTCAGAAATGTAGGGAGAACCTCCTCCCACAGGGGACCTCCCGCCCCTGCAACTCATGAAGTGAAGTGAAGGCTCGCAGATCGCCAGGCTCTTATTGTAGCCTCGACAGAGGGCGAGGCAGGCTAAACTCCGGGGACGCAACGGGGTGGATCTGGAACCCGAGTTTCTTAGCCCAAGGCATCGAAGGCGTAGGGATTGCTGTTCCCGGCCCGGCCCCTCGCGGTAGCCGCAAAGCGCCACTGGGGGCAAGTCCAGCGGCACGGTCCCCGGCTCGGGAACCACCTCGCTTACCTGCGGCTCCACCAACCATCGCTGCTCGGCGCCGCCGGGCGCAGGGCGCGGGGCGCGGAACGCGGAGTACACGGGGATGCGGTCCCGAGTGCTGTAGAGGGTGGCGAAGCGCTCAGCGCCCTCCGCGCGCTGACAGATCTTCACGTGGGAATCGGTCGCCAGCCCCGCAGGCGGGGTCCCGGCGTAGAAGAACTTGTCACATTCGCCAAAGCCGGCTTCCTCCTCGCCCACGAGCCGGCCTTCCAGCAGCCTAGCCAGGGCGAGGAGGCTGCCCAGCGCGAACCAGCGCGCAGTGCCCATGGCGGCCTCTGCGAGCGCGGCGGGGCCGAGCGGCTAGGCTGCCGCGGCGCGAGCTCTGCGGGCTGGGCGGTGAGCGCGCGACGCAGCCTAGCAGGGTAGGGAAGGGAAGTCGGAACCCAGGCGCCGCGCTCTGCGGAGCCGGGCGGGGCAACCCGGGCGGCGGGGGCGGATCCGCGTCCGGAGGCCGCGCCCCTCTCCCTGAAGATGGCTGCAGAGGCCCAGGGCCGGGCACCGCGTTGCTGACAATGTCCCCTGGGCTGCGCCCGGGACTGGAGAAGCGGGTCACCTGCCGCCGCGCCGCCTGGTCTCAGCAGTCCGCGGGGACGCGCGCTACCAAGAGTGGAGAATCCGAGTGGGGCAGGCCTAGTCCAGGGACTGGGAAGAGATAGTCGCATGGACTGGGCGCCAAGAAGCTTGCTGATCGCGCGCGCCCCACGGCAGCCCTGGGGATGCAGAGGGGTGGCGTGAGATGCTCACGGAGCTGCAGCTGGTTCGGAGTGGATGGGCAGAGTTCCCCTCTGAAATCTTATGAAGATCCTTCTCCCACTCTCCACCGAAGTGCTCAACGGCCAGCACACGCATACAATTTTCTTGCAGTATTTTGTTTTGTTTTTGAGCTCACCAGAAACTCAGAGAGTAAAGAAATACTGTTAAAGGAAGTTCCTGAACTGGGCAGACAGTACAACCCTGTGTGGTTTTCTCGGTGCAAGGGTTAGAAACAAAACCGATACCAAGCAAGGAAGGAGGCCAGCCAACGTCACTGGTCAACAGGTTGGCCAATTCTTTCCTTCATTTATCCCTCTGAATGCCTAGGTGCCAGCCTGAGATAGGCACTGGATTACCACAGGGGTAAACAAGAACAGGGCCCCTGCGGTCACAAAGACAGCCTAGTGGGAAAGCTTGTCACTCACCGAGGAAACATGCTATTAAAGGGATAACTAAAAACTGAACGCAGATCTGTGAGACCCTGACAGCTGCAGGGGTTCAGGATGTAATCCGGGAAGGTTTGCCTGAAGAAATGGCATCCGAGCTGAGACCTGAAGGATGACATTAGGCAAGGAGGAAAACCATGTGCTAAGTGGTCTCCCACAGAAAGAAACATGATGTGTTGGAGGAATTTAAGGAAAGCTAGTGTGGGTAAAGAGCAGAGAACTGCGTGGGGATGATGGGAAGTGGAGCTAAAGGAGGAGGCAAGGGTCGTATTACTCAGGGTATTACAGGCCAGAGGCCTTCAAACACTTTTTGAGAAGGCCCATAATGAGAAAAGTTTCATGAAATAATTCTTATGCTTATGATTGGCATTACAATTTCATATTTCTGTTCTACTTCACTGTTTTAAAAAAGTGCTGGTCTTGACCCACTAAATTGTTTCTATGAGCCAGTAATGGTTCATGACCTGCAGTTTGCAGAAAAATATTATAAATCATGTTGAGGATTTTCATCTTTTAAAGGTGGTGACTCTATCCTTTTCGCTCTCAGGGTGAGACTGGTAGATTGAAGTGGCCCAGAATAAATGGGTGGCTCACACCTGTAACCCCAGCACTTTGGGAGGCTGAGGCAGGCGAATCACCTGAGATCGGGAGTTCGAGACCAGCCTGCCCAACATGGTGAAACCTTTCTCTACTAAAAACACAAAAAATTAGCTGGGTGTAGTGGCAGGCCCCTGTAATCCCAGCTGCTCGGGTAGCAGAGTCAGGAGAATAGCTTGAACCCGGGAGGCGGAGGTTGCAGTGAGCTGAGATCACACCGCGGCACTCCAGCCTGGACAACAGAGCCAGACTCTGTCTCAAAAAAAAAAAAGAAAAAAGAAAAAGAAAAACACCCCACAATTGCCACAATCCAGATGAGAGATGGTAGCTTGGACTAGGATGGTAGGATGGTGGCAGCAGAGAGAGGGTCAGGGCAGCTACCCAGGGCCAAGGCCTGTACTCATCTTACGATGTCATCTGTTTCTCCAGTGTGCCACTACAGGGACTGAGGACACAGCCTGTTGATGCTTGCCTAAGCTGGCACAGCCAGTGAGTCCTGAGGCAGATTTGAAACAGGTCTCTGATTCCCAAGCCTGGCCTTTTCTTTTAACTCACAGCACATCTGTAAAATGAGGCCATAAAGAAGGAAGCTATTCAAGAGATTATACGTTGGAACTTAAGAACAAATTTCTTACAGGTTTTAATGCCGAAAATGTTGACTATGTTTGGTCCCAGAAATGAAACCAAAGTTTGTATCTTAGTTTTTAGAAAAAGGAGGGGACACATTTAGTGTAATGTCACAGAAGAGGCTAGACTTGAAGTCCCCTTTGATCTGGATGATGACTCTGATCATCTGGTACTAGTATCTCAGTCATCTCATCCTTGTAGGCTTCAATCAAGTCCTCCCACAGGGATGATGCTGGGAGGATTATAGGTTTTATAGGATTTTAAAAATATTTACATTATTTTATAAGGTTGAGTATAGGGTTCCCCAGTGTTAACTTACGATGTCAATCATAAAGATATATAAACACAGTTGAACAACTAGAAATCAATCCCTCTCTTCTCTGAGTTCTTTAAATATGTATCTGTTATGATACTTATCATGGTAGAGTGTTAATGATCCCTGTATCTGTCTTCTTTATTAAATCATGTACTCCTAGGGACAAAGGTGGTTGGTGGATCCCAGTGGCTACCACAAAATCCGGAGTGATTAGATGCCAAGTATGATTATGTTGTATTTTACCAATGCGGAAAGTATAATACATTGTTGGCCTTTATGACTAAAGTATGTATAGACTTTAATTCACTTTCTCAAAATTTCTTGATCCCTGCCCTCCACCTTTGATAAGCATAAATATCTCCGCCACTCAGTCCCCGTGGCAGTCTAGTTTTTCCCCCAGCCCTCTGTCAGTGACTGACACACGTTATAACACTGAACATTTGTACATCCCACAGCCAGGATGATTTCGTTTACTTTATATTCTTTAGTTTATAGTACAAGACAATAGATTTTTCTTCCGTGTGCTTGTCTTCCACAGATAAAATATTACTTTTGCAAATTACAAATGTTCTCACCCCAAGATTCTGGAACAAACTACAAGGTAGGGAGGGGTGACTTGATCTAATTAACACATTTGCTAACTGCTGATTCTAGGGGAAAACTGTCTTAAGCAACATCTGTATGTGTAAAACTTGTAGGTCCATCAATAATTCACTGCTGTCTCTACATTTGGTCACTGACTCTCTTCTCAAAGGAAAAGAGGTTTCAAACCAGATCCTCTTAGGTCTCTGCACTCAGACCCAGCCAAAGCTAACAACGTTCCACAGCCTTCAGCAAAGGCTTGAGGATGAAACGTAATGGCTGATGTGGAATAAAACATTTGACATGTGCTTCTGTGGTTTGGTTGGTTCTGTCCAAAGTTATTTAAAAATATGAGCCCAACTAGACACTTCTTTCCCCTGCCTCACTGCTCTGATGATAATTGCATCCCTACCGTCACACCTTTGACCAAGCCATCCTCATTTGTCATGCCCAGTTTTTATTCCATCATCCCTTCTAATCCACTCTCCAGCTAGGATGACTTCCTAACATAAATCTGATGATGTCACCCTACCCTTACAGCACTTTAATCACTCTCCATTTGCCTTGGGATGCAGCCAGACATACTAGCTGACTTCCATGACCCCAGAGACCTGGCCTTTCCCTCCCAGGCCTCATCTTTCTCCACTCCCACCTTGCCCACATGCTCAGCTTCTTGTGTTTCCATGAATGCACAATGTTCTCTCTTTTGTTTTGTTTTTGAGACAGGGTCTCTCTCTGTCACCTAGGCTGGAGTGCAATGGTGCAATCACAGCTCATTGCAGCCTCAACCTCATGGGTTCAATCGATCCCCTCACTTCACCCTCCTTAGTAGCTGCAGCTACAAGTGTAGCCACCACATCGGCTGATTTTTATATTGTTTGTAAAGACAGGGTTTTGCTATATTGCCCAGGCTGGTCTGGAACTCCTGAGCTCAAGCGATCCACCTGCCTTGGCCTTCCAAAGTGCTGGGATTAGAGATTTGAGCCACTGAACTCAGCCTGATGCTCTCTCTAGTCTTTGAAAATTTGCATCATAAACTACTTCCCTTGTCCTGAAATTCTCACCACCTATTCTCATCCCTTTACTCATTTCATCTAGCTTAGCTTTTTTTTTTTTTATCCCAACAATCTAGCTAACCATCACTTCCTCAATCACTCACCTTCCTGACAAGCATGTCCTCAATTTCACTCCCTCCACCCCTCTATGAGGTTAAGAGCCCCTTCTAATTATGCCTATTAAGCCAGTAACCCCATTTAATAACTGCTACCTTTCCCCTTAGTCATGAGCATAGTGCCTACTATAGAGTAAGCATCTAATACAGTGAGTGAGTAGATGAGTGAAAGAATAAAACCTTCTTTATGAAACTTCATTTGGGTTTTCATTGCTCTAATTCATTCATTCATCCTCAGAATGTTTTTTGAACATCTACCATGAGCCAGCAATGGCGATGCTGGGTGTTTAGGGGAAGCAAAGTTTAGCCTAGTTCCTGCTCTCCTGGCATTCATGCCAGCACCTCTCAGTGCCATGTGGGCAACCAGAAGAGAAAACACAAGCTAACCAATTATTGGCAAGTGGCTTTGCCTTAGACTAGGGCAGAGCAAAGCAGAGGAATCTTCATGCAGCTGGTGAGTTCTGTAACATTGAGTTCATGCTAGACCCATCTTCATTCCACTGCAAGACTGACACAGACCTTGGCATCACAGAACTTGAAGTATGGTAGGGAGGACAGACAGACAAGCAATTACAGTACAGTGTGAGAAATGCTCTGATAAGGGAAGTACTGTGTGTTATGTTGCAGAGAAGTATAATTTAGGAAGAGAAGCTCTGGAAAGACAATGGGAATGGTGGAAAATCATACTTAATTATGAGATATGTGGAAACATGGTTCACAAACTAGAATAACAATTAATTTTTAGGCCCCTAAAGCTACTTGTTTGGCTCTCCTCTCTTGTCTCTCTAGCACGTATAAGGAATTGGCAAATGAGGAAGCTAATCCAGTTTAGGTTACCAGGAAAGGTGAGGAAGCTGAGGAGTAGTTCCTATTGGGGTTAAAATGCCTGATTTATTTTTCTAATAATGACCAAATCAAAGACAGCCTGCCTGGCTGAACCCATGTGTGGGCAACAGACAGTGTTTTACTGAGTCAAGAGAGTTGCTGATGCATAAGCAGCAGAAGGTTGAGTCATGTTTACCTGAAATGTGGGCAGAGCTGTCTTCTTTCTAGTAAAGCTAAATGTGGATGTTTAAAAATAATAGCAGTTGTTTAATGGGTATAGAAATTGAAATTTGCAGGATGAAAAAGTTCTTGAGATCTTTCTCACAACAATGTGAATATACTTAACACTTAAAAAATGGTTAGGATGATTAGTTTTATGTTTTGGGTCTTTTACCACATTATATAGAAAAAACTAATATCAGACTTCACATCAATATGGATGTGGATAGAGGAGAAACTTATTCCTTCATTCAGTAAATAGTGAGTGGACCCCACAGGCCAGGCTCAGTGCAGACTGCTGAGGCCACAGAGGATATACAACATGGTCTCAGCCATCCTGGAACCCACAATCTCTGCTTACCACCAGGTCATCTCTATTTTCAACACAGAACTTTACACATTTATTTCAGAAATACATCTGCCTAAGTAACCATTTCATTTTAATTATGAGTTAAATCAGCTGCTGTTTATTTTAATTGGTAGGAAAAAAATTAGGGAAAACATTTAGTCCCATCTCTAAGTCTGTATGTGTCTGTCTTAGTCAACATGTAACAGCATCAGGGAATTATAAAAGACTACCAAAGAAAAAGACAGACAAATGTATCGGGGAAACCCCATCCCCAATATTCAACGTGGGTTCTTTTCTATTTCCCTAAGCGTCAGATGGTCTGAGAAATAAAGGGAAAGAGTACAAGAGAGAGAAATTTTAAAGCTGGGTGTCCAGGGGAGACATCGCATGTCGGCAGGTTCGGTGATGCTCCCTGAGTTGTAAAACTAGCAAGTTTTTATTAGCAATTTTCAAAAGGGGAGGGAGTGCACGAATAGGGTGTGGGCCATAGAGATCACATACTTCACAAGGTAATAAAATATCACAAAGCAAATGGAGGCAGGGCAAGATCACAGGACCACAGGATGGGGTGAAATTAAAATTTCTAATGAAGTTGGCACGTATTGTCATTGATAACATCTTATCAGAAGACAGGGTTTGAGAGCAGACAACCTGTCTGACCAAAATTTATTAGGCAGGAATTTCTTCATCCTAATAAGCCTGGGAGCGCTACAGGAGACGGGAGCTTATTTCATCCCTTCAGCTTCGACCGTAAAAGACAGCCGCCCCCACGGGGTCCGTTCATAGGCCTACCCTCAGGGGCGCATTCTCTTTCTCAGGGATGTTCCTTGCTGAGAAAAAGAATTCAGCGATAGTTCTCCTATTTGCTTTTGAAAGAAGAGAAATATGGCTCTGTTCCATCCGGCTCACCGGCAGTCTGAGTTTAAGGTTATCTCTCTTGTTCCCTGAACATTACTGATATCCTGTTCTTTTTTCAAGGTGCCCAGATTTCATATTGTTCAAACACACATGCTCTACAAACAATTTGTGCAGTTAATGCAATCATCACAGGGTCCTGAGGCGACATACGTCCTCCTCAGTTTATGAAGATGATAGGATTAAGAGATTAAAGACAGGCATAGGAAATTACAAGGGTATTGATTGGGGAAGTGATAAGTGTCCACGAAATCTTCACAATTTATGTTCAGAGATTGCAGTAAAGTCAGGCATAAGAAATTATAAAAGTATTAATTTGGGGAACTAATAAATGTCCATGAAATCTTCACAATTTATGTTCTTGTGCCATGGCTTCAGCTGGTCCCTCTGTTCAGGGTCCCTGACTTCCCGCAACACAAATGGAAAAACCATAGGTCTTGGCATCAGGAGGTTTTGGTTTAAATTTGAGCTTGGCCACTTACAAGCTATTTGAGCTCTCTGAGCCTCAAATTCCTCATCTATAAAATGGGAATAATAATACCTATTTTGTGTTATTGACATGAGAATTAAATGAGATAACCAATATGAAGCATCTAACCTATAGCAAAACTCAATAAATGCTAGTCCTTTCTTTCATCTCTATAAGTAGATGGATAGAGTTTCACTTAGAGAAAACATTGAATTAAGAAAATCTGGAACTTACAAGACAAGTATTTTGGGACTCTGGTTTATAATTTCAGAAAGAGCAAGTTTGGTTTATAAATTGGTTAGGTTCAGCATTCAACCTGATGATTCAATTCCAAATCAAGATAGGACCTTTAAAATACAGAACCTTTCCAGTACACCCCCCTAAGACCAAAATACCCTTGATCCATTGACTTTGATTAAGTCTCAGGCAGTTTTCCAATGCAATAGCAGTGGGATCATTGTGGGCAGAGGAACACTCCTTAAGAAAATGCCTATGTGTAGGAGGCAACAAAGAGAGATAGACACATCATCTTTCATGGTGTGCAATGTTAACTTCCATAAGGTTCAGGCAACTAAATAAAATTAGAAAAAAAAAAGCACATTGGTAGATATTAAGAAACACCTCCCTTGTAGAAGTGAGATGAGAGCATTCTGAAGATGAAGCAGGAGGGGAGCAGAAAATCCCAAGTGGTTCATGCTTAGACCCAGGAGGTTCTTGGTTTGTAACCATGGAGGTTCACGATTTGTCTAAAAAGTCTTTATTAAGAAAAATGAAAAGGAGCAGAAGGAACCATGACATTGGCCATGTCCATTGACATATCTATTGAATTCTTAGGCTTGCTACCTGGTTCCCCTGGGTCCAAATTTTGACCACCAGGGATGACTAGATGACTTGTCATTTTCACCATAGACCTGAATATTATTGCTTGTGACCCCTTGAAGATGCCTCTTCCTGGTGCTTCCTTCCACCTCCCACCAAGAGCTCCGCCTACATTTCCAATGGCATCTAGATGGTGGACTCAGTTTCTGGGTCTTTCGCAGGCCCGTCCCCCTCACCTTGCCCAGTGCAGAGTGAGCCCTTGTCCCTTGCAGCAAGTTTTGCTGTTAAAGTCACTGGGCGTTTGAGGCCTTTGTCTTTGGATTATTAATCTGCTCTGCATGTACCCAGGACCCAACAATGAGGGCATCTGTTGCAAATCTAATATTAGCAACAAACTCAAGTCACATCATCTTGTATAAAGAGAATATTGAGGGAGAAACATTTGATCGCTAGCAGAGACATGCAGCATTGAACAAGGAGCTCTGTCAAATGCTTGGCTGTCTATTATTTAGGGAAGGGAGGACAGGAGGGGAGGGAGAAGACTGAAGAGTGTAAGGCTTTCTTTCTTCCCATCTGTTCAGCTCTCCCAGGGCAATATGACATACTCTGCACAACTCCCACAATATTTGACCCCAGGTCAGATGTAGAGGTCCACTGTGACCCCAGAACACACAGATGACTTGGATAGTGCCATTAGAAACAGCCACTCATGGGCCTGGGCATAGGAGGGCATTTCTTTGGCAGAGGATCTGCCTGACTAACAAGCCCAGAACAAGTCACCTGAATTAAAAACCTTTGGACACATGACTCAGAAGACCCCAGATGTTTTACCTTTTCTACCGGTGCCAGAAGTAGAGTGAGATTATTTAAGTTAGTCTCCATGGCTTGGGGCAACTTCCCAACCCAGATGGGTCATTTAGAAAACAGGGCATGTTTCAGAGGTCAGTGGGCCAACAGGTCAATTTGGCCAGGAGGGTTTCTAAGTCTTTTGAATCAGCTGCCAACATTGAAAAACCTGAAGATTTTAAAATAAAATTCCAAGTTCCAAGCTTCTCTTGAATATTCAAAAAATGACAGCCACATGGCCCTCATCCCCACACAACAACAGTCACCTCCACTGCCCAATTCCTTGGCCTTATCATGAGGCACGAGCCATTGTCCTGATAGCAACACTCACTTAGATAACTTGCCAGAGCTTGCTGGGATTTTGAATTTTCCACCAGGGGTCAAGAGTCTCACTTGAGAGGTTGAGAGGAGCTCTCTGGTCGAGTTTTCTCCAACCAAGCAACTTCCGGGTGCTGTGAGCAGTGGGCAAAAACAGAAAAGCAAGAAGGACCTCATTTCAAGGAAAAACAAGCTTCCACTACAGAAAAGCCAAGCCCAGTTGGCACAGTGACTTGAGTGAGAGAGACACGGCCAGCCAGTACAGCTTGGATGCTGTGACGAGCAACACAGAGAAACAGAAGCATTGGCCAACAAGCCTGTCCCAGCCTTGTCACGTGTCCTCTTAGCTGGAATGAAGACGGGGGAAGGGTGGGTGCGGGGAGAGAAGAATGTGCCCTCTTCATGTCTCTTTGTACTTCCACTTCCTTTAGGGCCTGAAAAGAAGGAAAACAAACCAGAACTCCCACTGGCAGTTGCTGAAGAAACTAGACTCCCATCTACGCCTGCAGCCAAACTCCCCATGGACCAAATGCTAGATGGGTGGTTCTCAACCTTCAGTGCCTGTTAGTGTCACTCAGGGAGCTTTTAAACCATTGTACTCCTGCCAATTAAAACAGAATTTCTTGGGGAGCAACGGGATGGGGGCCCAGGCATTAGTATGTTTCAAATACGATTCTAATGGGAAGCCAAGGCTGAGAACCAATGTGCCAGAGCAGTGCTTCTCAACCATAAACTTGTCCTTGATTTACCTGGGAGGATTAGTTACAAATGCAGATCTGAGTCATAGGTCAGGGCTGGAGTCTGAGCTTCTGCACTTCTAACAAGCTTGCAAGTGATGCCCATGCTGCAGGATCCCAGCCCATACTTAGGTGACAAGGAGCTGGAGGACTTGTGCTTTGTCATTCTCTCTTCAAGTGCTTCCATAGAGAAGATAGCGGTTCTATCAGCTCCAAGCCTGAAAGTAACAATAGCAATAGCAATAAAAGTAATGATATTACTATTAAAATAATAAAATGATAATAATAAAAACATCAACAATAGCAAGACTTTGATGTGTGTTTCTTCCTGCCAAACACTATGCTCAAGTTACACTTTTTAAAAATATTCAACAACAAGATGTGAAATAATTGCTCATTCTTGCCTTGGGTTCTTTACTACTCAAAGTATCTTGTTTATATTAGCTTTTTAGACTTCACAACAACCCTATTGTCCTGGGTGCTGCTGTTATCGTTCCATTTTAGGGAAGAAGGAGCTGAAATACACAGAGATGAAGCTGCTTGCCAAAGCAACCAGTTTACAAGCGCAGAGCTGGGTTTAGACACAGGGTATATACTAGCAATGAGCCTGCTGCTCTTTCTCTCCAGGTACTTGGGCCTTGGAGTTGTGAGTCACTTGCCCACAGTCATGCTAATCAATAGTGGAGCTAGGGTTCAAAACTCCACAGACTGAGCTATTGGGAGAGGAAATGAATGAGGTATAGAAAGTACTAGACACAGTTCCTGGCACATTATGGATACTCATAATTTCTTTCTTTATTCCTTTTTCCCACTCCCCTAGAGCATTCCTTGGGGGCTGTCTTAGCTCTGGCCTCAATAACAAATTCCCTTAGACTAGGGGGCTTAAGTAACAAGCACTCTTTTCTCACAGTGCTAAAGCTGGGAAGTCTGAGATGAAGGTGTCAGCATGGTCGGGCTCTTGATGAAGGCCCTCTTCCTGGTTTACAGACAGCCACCTTTTTGCTATGTCCTCACGTGACAGAGAGTGAAATCTCTCTTGTATCTCTTCTTTGAAGAGCATTAATCTCACTCATAAAGGCTTCACCCTCATGACCTAAAAACCTCCCAAAGACCCCACCTGCAAATGCCATCACTTGGGGATTAGGGTGTCAACATATGAATTTTGGTGGGACACATTCAGTATACGGCAGGGTGCTGGATAGTGGGAAGAGAGAATGGAACATAGCAAATGGTATTTAAATGACCCTGCTCCCTAAAGGAGCCAAGTAATGTCAATGGCATGGACAGAGGAAAGGAGAGGGTTGACAGTAAGTCACACCCACTTCCTAGAGTGAGGCAGCCAATGGGGTGACCAAAATCAGCCCCCATACCTCTACAGGCTCATCCTGTGCCTGGAAGAACTGGCAGGAAAGGAATATAGGTACCTAAGGCAGCCGTTGCTACCAAGAAGGGTGATCTGTATCCATTTGTCAAGCATGATTGGGAGAAAGTGATCAAAAGGGCTGCAGTGAGACGAGGAATGGACTGAAGCAGCTCTGAGAGCCCATGTAGCTTTGGCACTGAACTTGAGGCTGACTGCTCCCAGCAAAAGACACATTTCTCCAGGGGTTCTGAAACTAGCAGCATGGAGGAGAGCCTGGATATTGCTATGGTTTCTTAGAAGAAGCTATAGCATGGTGAGAGTGCCTGCTTGTCTGTGTCTCCATCCAAGCTGACTATAATCTCCATCTTATGTTCCATCCTTAGCATCTAGTACAGTGCCTAGCATGGAGAGAGTACTTAATTAACAATATTTGTTGAATGAATGAATGAATGGATAGATGAATGAATGAAAATCTTTTATTCAAATATGAGACAGGATTTATTCTCTGGTTCTTCAAGTTATTTCAACCCCTGCTTAGTACTGGTTATCTTATTTTAAAAGATAATGTGAAAGTAATAATGCTATAAGAGGGAACTATGTATTTTATCTATTTCTTATGCTGGCCCCTTTTTTCACTTTTATTGATGTTTTAGGTCATTTATTCATTTAATCAACAATATTCATTGACTTCTCACTGCATGGAAAAAGAGAAAGACAACAGTCAGTTGTATTAATCTGATCTAATCAACAATATGAAACTATAGGTAAAGTACTTACAATTTTAGATGGCCATGTGTAAGTGTAGTTAAGGTGACATCATCATGAGAGGCAAGGTTAGGCCACTTGGTTCCTAAGGAGTTTCTCAGGTGGGAGAAACTTATTCAGTAGACACTTGATATTCACAAGGAATGGATCCTGAGATCTTTGCAAATTCCTAATCCTAGCACTTTTCTAAATATTATCCTTATCTGGAGCCAGGGTTTTCCAGTGCATAGCCTTAATACTCCAAATCTGTTGCTTGTTCGACTCTCATACCTGAACTCCCACCTAGTAGCTGTTTTTCCAGAAAATTCCTACTGCAGCCTCTGATTTGAGGTTGCTCATAAGCAGCTGAAGTGACTGTTGTTAGCTTAGTGAATGCCAGGGATCTGCTGTGACTGCTAGAGTCCAATCCAATTCGACAGTAGTATGAAGTGCCTAGTAGGAGTCAGATACATGTCGTGTTAGCTGACACAGCAGGGAACCAAAAAGTATAATTCCTTCTCTCATAAGATTTGTATCTGGTAGGAAAGACAGAGCCATTCACAGGGTTGGTTGTGAATTATGAGCGCTTTCAAAAGCTCTGTGGTCCCCAAGTTCCTCCACCCCCTGCTTATCTGAAACATCAACCACTCCAACTGCTCAGGGGTTTCCAGAGGAGTATGCATTAACTGAGTTAAGACATTTATGCTTGCTTCATCCCCCCATTCAGATCCCTGCCTTGGCTCCTACTCCCTCATTCCTACATGCCAGCCCCTTTGCTAATCTGTGAGCACATGTTCCTATCTCAGGGCATTTTCACTTGTCCTCTGCCCACAATGATGCCCCATTCCCGTGGTCACAGGCTCAAAGACTGCATTCCCCAGAGGTTTCGCCAGCCATTCTATCAGATAAAGCAGCCTATTGCTCTCTAACCCCTTACTCTGTTTTATTTTTCCTCATAGTCCTTACAATTACTTGACACATTATTTTATATCACTCTTGATAATGAGAATAGATGCTCCAAGAGAGTTGAAACTTCTTTCTCTTTTTCACTCTTGTGTCCTCAATTCCAAGAACAGTGCCTGGAAGAGTAGGTGCTCAGTAAACATTTATTGAATGAGTAAATGAATAAATGCATCCTGAAATACACAGACAGACACAATCTGAATCTTTTAAGAGGCTCTGAGGGATGGGTCAAAAAAATTAAAAGATTTTGGCTGGGCGCAGTGGCTCACACCTGTACTCCCAGCACTTTGGGAGGCTGAGGCTGGCAGATCACGAGGTCAGGAGTTCGAGAGCAGCCTGACCAACATGGTGAAACCCCCCCCCGTACTAAAAATACAAAAATTAGCCGGGTGTGGTGGCATGCACCTATAATCCCAGCTACTCAGGAGGCTGAGGCAGGAGAATCTCTTGAACCCAGGAGGCGAGGGTTGCAGTCAGCAGAAATTGTGCCATTGCACTCCAGCCTGGGTGACAGAGCGAGACTCCATCTCAAAATTAAATAAATAAATAAAAGATTGTGGTGAGAACAGGAAAAGATGCTCTCAGAGATCTACAGGCCTAGGTGTGGTGCTTTTTTGGGTGGAGGGCCCTGAACTATTAGAACACAAGGAAACTGAATGCCAGGATACCAGTAGTACAAATATTACATTTTTGTAAGGTGGCACCTCTAACAATGACGCCCTTTCCCTGCAGTGCTCACGTCTTGCCCTCCTTTGTCTACCTGAAACTGCTTATCTCCATAACATCCAGCACTCGCTGCAGATTAGTGAGAATGTCCCCCGGTGTTACCCCGACAGTTGCTACAGATCAGTGGCAATGAGGAGCAACAAGAGAATGTTAGAAACTTCATTTTGAGAGGCTGGTGAGCAGAGTGGGATCCGCAGGGCAGCTGGAGTGAGGGGCTGTTCCTTAGCCTGGTTCTGTTCAATTCAGATGGGTTTCCTTCCCACTTATCTCTGCAGCTAATTCCTAGCAACTGTTTGTGGTTTTCTACTTAAAGCAATGATAGGTAATTAAAACACTGAACAAAACCCCAACTTCTAATTTCTATATGGTCACAGCTCAGTGAAATAAATGTCAGGGTGAAGTTATTTCTAAATATCTGGAAAGGACTTCTTTTTTTTTTTTTTTTTTTTTTTTTGAGACGGAGTCTCACGCTGTTGCCCAGGCTGGAGTGCAGTGGCGCGATCTCGGCTCACTGCAAGCTCCGCCTCCCGGGTTCACGCCATTCTCCTGCCTCAGCCTCCTGAGTAGCTAGGACTACAGGCGCCCGCCACCGCGCCCGGCTAATTTTTTTTGTATTTTTAGTAGAGACGGGGTTTCACTGTGGTCTCGATCTCCTGACCTTGTGATCCGCCCGCCTCGGCCTCCCAAAGTGCTGGGATTACAGGCTTGAGCCACCGCGCCCGGCTGGAAAGGACTTCTTACACATACACAAAATAGTCAGCGTAATGGTTAATCTTTATGAATAATTTAGTGTGACCAGGTAGTCAAAACCTACAGTTAAAATTTTAAAATAAATCTTAGAGTCAAGACCTGAACACCAACCTCTGCAAGTGTGCATTCAAGTGTAGTTTCTAATGCACATCTTACAAATGTGGGCTTATACGTAATAGTAATAATAGCCAACATTTATTTAGCACAAATTGTGTTTGCTTTGGTCTGAACTTGTTGTGTGCCAACTCTAGCACAGGTGCAAATAGCTAAGAGCTCCTTTTGCCCAAATAAGGAAGTGGACAGCCAGAGGAAAGAGATGATTTACTGAAAGATTGCTCAATAAGCTAGTGTAGGAGTTCTGAAGAAAGGTTGGTTCTTCTGGCTCCTGATTGTTTTTGAAATCTTGACCTTGCCCTGGCAACATTGCAACAGGGCCAAATACAACAAGGAGAGGAATCTGCAAATAAGTATGTGTGAACTTTTGTACAAATACGTGGGTAGATCATGAGGAAAAAAGGTTTCCTACTAGTGAAAGTAATAGGTAGGAGATAGTTTGGCAGTTTCTTACAAAACTGAACATACTCTTACTGTATAATCCCACAAATGAGCTCTTTGGTATTTACCCACATGAGCTGAATATTTTCTCCCACGCAAAAGCCTGCACATAAAAGTTTACAGCATTTTTATTCATAATTGCAAAACTTGGACGCCTCCAAGATGTCCTTCAATACATGAATAAATAAATGAACTGTGATACATTCAGACAATGGAATATTATTTGGCAATAAAAAGAAAGGAGCTTTCAAGCCACAAGACATGGAGGAAATTTAAATGTATATTACTAAGTGAAAAAAAAAGCCCATCTGAAAGGCTACTCTATGATTCCAACTATATGACATTGTAGAAAAGGCAAAACTATAGAGGTAGTAAAAACAGTGGTTGCCAGAGATTAAGGAGGGATGAATGGGTGGAACACAGAGAATGTTTTAGGGCAGTGAAACTACTCTGAATGGTACTATAAGGGTGGATACTTATCACTGGGAGTCATTTGTCCAGATTCAAAGAAAGTGCAACACCAAGACTGAATCCTAATATAAACTATGAGCTTTGGGTGATAATGGTGTGTTCATCAATTGGTTCATCAGTTGTAACAAATGCACCACCTTGGTGGAGGATGTTGCTGAGGGAGGCTATGCGTGTGTGGGGACAAGGTCTATAGAAGAACTCTAACTTCTTCTCAGTTTTGCCATTAACTATTCTAAAAAATAAAATTCATTAATTTAAAAAGTAATGAGTAGGGCTGTGGGAGTGGTGGTGAGGACAGTGGTATAACTGAGCATCGCAGAAATAAAGGATATGAGAGTAGGTCCTTGCCCTTGGGCTTATCCTAGAGGTAGGGAGAATGCAGAGATGCACCGAATTGTTGCTCGAATCTATCGAGCACCTCCTACATGCCTATCACATTTACATCGCACAATATCTTCACAAAAATCCTGCCCTGTAATTTCGGCTCAGAGAAAATCAATGATTTTTTGCTGAAAGTCACATGACCACAAAGTGGCAAGGCCAGGTTCAAATGCTGTTCAGCTGGCTCTACATCCAGTTTTCCTCTGTAATTAACTGCTGGAAAGGTAGAAGTGGTGACTAAGGGAAAGGTTTGCTTTACTAAACACATCACGCTTCAGAATCAACTTTGTATGCATGATACACAGCACAAGAATGGATGGGCTGAGTTTGTGACTAGAGGGAAAACATAAAACCACATCATCATTTATTTATTTCATCACTAAAAGAAAAATAACAGGCTGTGAGGGAGAAGGTGATGGAAGGAATGATTAACAGAGAATCATTATTACTATCCAGAGTAACTGCCTTCCTAGAATTTCTTGTACCAAGGATGCAAGGTCATTTGTAATGGACAAACAGAGGCACACGTTCCTGGGAGTCACCTTCTCTTTGATAGCGAGGAAGGAAACCCTTGGCAGCCCTGGAGCCATGCCAGGGAAGCTTGCTGCACAGCCGGGTGCCAATATAAGGAGTGGCCTGGGCCCAGGGAAATCTATCTTGGTTCATCACAGTCACCACTTTGGCACAGGCCTCTTGACCCTTCATGTACTGATGGGAGGACTGAAGTGGCAGGAAGATGCAGAAATGCAGGGAAACAGAGGGGAAAGCAGTGGGAGAACTCGGAGTAGAAAGCCGCATGCTTTCAGGACTGGCCTTTAGCTTCATTGCAACGTTTCTGTTTTGTGGCAGCCAATCTGAGAATCTAGTTCAGCAGTATGAACTCTTTTCATAGGGCCCTCCACTACAGTTACTTAAACCTTTTTAATGCTTTATCTCAGATATTGCAAAAGATTTCTGTAACTCCAGTTACAACAGAGTTTTCTCCACCCTTTGAAAACCACCTAAGGGACTGATTGCTTTCTTTGGCCAATGGCAAGGCTCCAGTCCCCAGAAACATTCTCTAACCCACTAACCTGAGGCCCATCTTACATCAAGAGGTCAATTAGGAGGTGGGCGGAGCTTCTCCCACACAGTACCCTAACAGGGGACATTTTCCCTGACATCCAGAACCTCACTCCATAGTTCTGGTTATACTGTGAAAAGAGAAATCCCTCTCTGAACGTCCTTTCTAGCACCCAGTGAGGAATAGCACAGAGCCTTTGTTGTAACTAAGTCCCCCAGACCCCTCTAGACCCAAGCAGGCTTCCTCAAGTCTCCTTTCTTCTCTGTAGTACACGGCTGGGACTCGGCCCATCTTCTTCACGTCTATGTTCACCCACCCTATTCTTTAATTTCCATCCTGGTGGAAGAGGGAGTTAAAATCTCCCTACCTGCCTACTTCCTTGCTACCCCAAAGAGAGAACAAAGGCTTCACTCCTTACTGCTGCAGGGAAACAGAAGTCAACACACATACATACTCACATACTTACACAGACACACACACAATTTTAGTACCTTATAAAGCTCTTATCTGAATGTCATTAGATTAATTTTCCATTCCCGTCTCAGATGGTAATGATAGGTCCTTGTTATGGTTTAGAATATTTTCCCCTCCAAAACTCATAGCCCACTGCAGCCTGAAACTCCTGGACTCCAGGGATCCTCTCACCTCAGCCTCCTGAGTAGCTAGGACTACAGGCATGCGCTACCATGCCCAGTTTGGGAACTTAAAAATATAGTGTTGATGCCTACGTCCCACTTCCAGAGATACTGATTTAATTGGTTGAGAACCAGCAAACTATGGAGAATAGATCCAGATACACAGAAAATCCTTTTAAATAGTTAAGAAAAGACAGATAACCCAATAGGAAGGTGGACAAATTCTTTAAAAGGCACTTCATAAAGGAGGATATCCAAGTGACTAAAAAACAAACAAACAAAAAAAGGTACAACTTCTTTGGTAATCAGGGTAAAGAAAATTAAAACCAAATGAAATACCACTATATACCCATCAGATTTGCAAATATTAAAAGGCCTGACATTAACAAGTGTTAATGAGAATGTGGAGCAACTGGAATTCTCATCAACTGATGATAATAGTATATATTGGTAGAATTACTTTGGAAAATAGTTAAAAATTATTAACAACATTGAACATGTACTTGACCTATAGCCAGCAAATGCACTTTTGGGATTGATAACTGAAATGTATATACACATGTACATCAGGCTATATGTATAAAAATATTCATTGCTTCCTTATTCAAAATAACTAAAATGGGAAACAACCCAGATGTCCATCAATGGAACAATAACAACTGAATTATGATTTATTTATTAGTAAAACACTACACAGCATCAAAAATAAACTCAGCCACATGCAACAATACAGAGAATCTTAAAGACATAATATTGAGCAAAATAATCAGTACACACAAAATTCCATTTATACAAAGGTCAAAAACAAAATTAAGCAATATTTTTGGAAATGCACTTACAAATGATGACTGACCAACTATCAAGGAAAGTATTTAACATTACTCTGAAAGTTCTAGAAATTCTTGATTTTCCTTTCTCAATTTCTACACCCATCACCACCCCCAGTCTTCCTCAACTCACTAAACAGCACCCTCATCCATTTAGCATTTCAAGCCGGTGAGAAGTCATCCTTAATTCTGCTTTTTCATTAATTTCCCTACTTCTAATCTATTGTGTCTTATTAGATCTAAGATCAATATATTTCCTGAATATGTCTATTTATATCCATTTCCACCACCACCACCAAAGTCTAAGCAATTATCACCTTTCTTTCTGAATTACTGCAATAGCCTCACAGCTTCCACTCTTGACCACATACACTCCATTCTGCACTCAGCCCTCATAGTAATCATTATAAACGATAAAATGGTGTGGCCAGTTAGCTCAGTTGGTTAGATCACGGTGCTAATAAAATGTAAAACATGTCACATCGCTCTTCTGCATGGGTTCACGTCCTCCGTGTGTGTCAGGTCTTCCACATGTAGAGGTAGAGGTAGGGTATGTTCACACCTTCAATGACAACCACACATTTCTGCTCCAACAGGTCCAAAACTTTTCCTAGGTTTCAAAGTTGTTTTTCTGTTTGTTTGTTTTTTTGAGATGGAGTTTCGCTCTTGTTGCCCAGGCTGGAGTGCAATGGCATGATCTCAGCTCACCACAAACTCCGCCTCCCGGTTTCAAGCAATTCTCCTGTCTTAGCCTCCAGGTAGCTGGGATTACAGGCATGTGCCACCATGCCAGGATAATTTTTGTATTTTTAGTAGAGACAGGGTTTGACCATGTTGGCCAGGCTGGTCTTGAACTCCTGACCTCAGGTGATCCACCTGCCTT
The DNA here is from genome assembly GCF_037993035.2 of Macaca fascicularis. Lineage (NCBI taxonomy): Eukaryota > Metazoa > Chordata > Mammalia > Primates > Cercopithecidae > Macaca > Macaca fascicularis. The sequence continues at coordinate 94,084,511 of NC_088388.1, read as the reverse complement.
GGCCTCCCAAAGTGCTGGGATTACAGGCGTGAGCCACCACACCCGGCCCCAGGTTTCAAAGTTTTTAACGTATAAAAAGCTGCTGATTTTAACATCGTATTTGGTCACATGTTTAAGATGTTCTACAGATATTTTTGCTTCAAAGCTTCAAACTCCAGGTACGCCTGGGTCTCACACTACCCCCGGGTCTCACACTACCCCCAGAAATTGACAATGCTCTCCTACCCTTAGGGCTGCCCGGTACCCGTCCCACTCCTTCCCATTTAATAAATATACCTCACCTCCCTTCGCCACCTGCTGGACGCGAGTGGCTACTACGATGCCATGGGTATCCTGATTTTTTATTTCTCAGGACTGCTCTGTGTGTGTCTGGATTCTACGTAGATTTATATTGGTAAAATATCACATTTGTCTTGACCAGAAGAAATGTCATTATGGTAAAATTTAGATTCTGGAGTCTATATATGAAAACAATATTAACTACTAACTGTTGTAACAACAAAATGTGGGATTTTTATCTACAGATCACCGCCACCTTGCCAGTTCATTCAAGAATCGAATCCTGGGTTTAGCAGTTTCTGCACAAAGGAAATGGAATATTTTTAATTGACAATTCAGTCAAAAATATTAATGAAGATCTATATGGTTGAAAGAATAAATTTATTCAACTGGCTCCAATATAATCCTATTGTCACTAGATCATAGACATCAAATTGTTATTTTTCCCTTTGCTAGTAAAGGTATAAGCAGAAACAATTTCAAAAGAACACATAACATCCAGTAGGGATAATAATGAAAGCCAAAAATGGATTATTTGAAAATAATTTTAGAAGTAAAAAAACCATAGGTATGAGGAGAAAAGAGAGAAACTACAAATAAACTGCATTGTGATAAAACAATAAAGCACATGGCTAAAAGCCTATTAAGGATTTTTAAAAAATTATATTTTGAGAAACACTTGGTGCTAACAATTTTCTCAAAAGTACAAATATCCAAAAGTCACACAGAAAATAAAACAACCTACTTTCCATCAAAAGTTTCTAATTTTGAGAAAAGATAACACCAAGAAAACAATTTTAACTACAGAAACAATGGTTAGCGTAAAAAATTCATAATCAAAAAGATACACGTTTTAAGTACTTAACAAACTTATAAACCATTTCTTACATAACATTCTCCATATTTTAAGTTCATATATGTTGATATGATCAGAGTTACAATTTTTCAGAAAAGACGGGGGGAAAGGTGTGATTATCATCAGCTAGATGTGCTCACTGCATGCTCCATTATTTATCTGCAAGGCCTGGGTGACTGGAAGTGCAGTTGACAGGCATTTTAATAAACTGGACAGCCATTTGTTCTTCAGGACAAGGCGTGTTTTCCCCAGGAGCAATCAGAAGAAAACAGGAAGCAGCTCAGCACTCTGCACTGCAACAGGCCACCTTAATAGCTAACCAGCATCACTCAACTGCTACGCAGCCGGGCCTGGTGCACAAAAACACAAAAGAGATTAGACTTGTGTTTGCTAAAAACCCAGTCCTTTCACATGAAAAATCTTTATACGAATTTGGATCATACTACCTTTTAGACCTGGAGGTAAATAAAATTATCCATATTAATTTACACCACCTTTTGTAGGTTTTTAACTTTAAGGAATGAAGGCAATGTTGAAGCAATGTCCTGACAGCGTTAGGCTGTGTGTAATGGCTGCACACGTTTCCTTAAAAGTCAGGAGGCCACAAATTAGGTTACCAATCTGTTCATTTCAAACCAAAACAGTCGTCACTATAGAAATAAAAATAAATTTTTGCCTCAAATATACAAACCCAATAATGTAATCTTAGGTCGTTCACCTCCTAAGTTACAAGAAAATGTGAATAACAACAAAACGGCGCACAGAATGAATTTTGCCACCTGATGCAAAGCTTCAAACTGGTAAAAAGGTAGAAAAGTGTGACACAACCTTTTCAATAGGCAGCCCCTTCTTCCAGGGACGTTGCTTCCATGGACTGAGTATGTGATCCTTTTCCCCAAGTCCTCCATCATGTTGCTTCCTGATGCATCATTTTCTTAAGAGGACGTCTGTCCTTCCTCTTCGGGAGACTTGGGGGGCCTCTTGGATCGAGACCTGGACTTGGATTTCCTCTTGGATACCCGGGGAGGACTCCTGGTCATAGATGAAGACCTGGACCGTGAGCGAGACCTGGAGACCGAGGAGGACTTGGATCGTCGCGCAGAGCTCGATTTGGAGGTTGATGCAGAGCGAGAGCTAGTGGAGGACCCAGACTTCGAGTGAGACCGGCTGCTGTGATATCGGCTGTGGCGAGAGCGGCGGTAGCGAGAGTTACTGTAACCAGATGAGCTGTGGCGAGATCCGCTGTAGCGAGATTCCCTGTGGCGAGATCGGCTGTAGGGAGAGCGGCTGCAGTGCGCCCGGCTGTAAGGAGATCGGCTACAGGGAGACCGGCTATAGCGAGAACCCCTATAGCGAGATCGGCTGCGGGACCTGGAGCAGCTGGGACCCCGGGATCGGCTGCGGTGTCGCCGCCTGGGGCTGCGGCTCCGCCGTCCGTAGCTGCGGCTCCGCCGTCCATAGCCGCCGCCTCCGGACCTGCCGCGTGGCTCTCTCTGGCGGCTGCGGGGCAGGTCCCGGCGGCCATAGCGCGCCACCTGCACCCGCAGCTCGCGTCCGTCCAGCTCCGCCCCGTCCATGGCGGCCTCGGCGTCTTGAGCGTCGCGCCGGTCGTGAAAGCGGACGAAGGCGAAGCCGCGGGGGGCCTTGGTGTGGGGCTCCCGCGGGATGTACACGTCGCCCACGCGCCCGTACTTCTCGAACACTCGCCTCAGACTGTCGGGAGAGGTCCGGTAGGTCAGGTTGTCCACCTTGAGGGTGATCATGCCGTCCACGTCGGGAGGGGGGCGGCCGCAGCTCATGGCTCCCAGAGCAGGCCGGGCCCGGAAACTGGCGCTGCTCTGGGCGCTGACGGTGTGACCTGCGTTCCTTTCTCGCGGCTGCGCCCCGCGTGGGGACGCCGGGAAAGGCCGGGCGGAGAGGCTGGCGGCCGACCTCCGCAGGGAGCGCCCTGGAGCAGCAACTTCCAAATTCCCAGTTTCAGGCCGAATACTCCAGGAGGAAGGTTTCCTCTTAGTAGCTGAACTCCAAATGAAGCCAGGTCCCAAAGATCCTGGCTTTATACCTGGGCAACATCCTAACCAGCGCCCAGCTAGTGTAATCACTGGGCTGGGTTTAAATTAGACGTCCCACCCTCCCATGCCCCTCCCTATTATTCTAATTTTAAACCAATCTTAAGAACAAAGCTAACTGATTAAAGGTCAATTTATGGGAACAGGCAATCCAGACAAATATTAAACAAAAGAAACCTAGGGTAGCAATATTAATATCCAGTGTATTGATAGGATCAAAGAAGCACATTTTATAGTTATTGAAAAGAAAATTCACTAGGAAAACATGACAGTGATGAACTTAACGCACCTAAACACACAACAGTGACACATAGAAAGCCAAGACTGAGAGTTATAAGGTAAAACTGAAAAATCTGCACTCATGATGGGAGGTTTTTTTCCCCCGTAACACCGTTTTCTCAGAAATCAATAGTGCAGAGAACAAAACTAGTAATGCTATAATAATTTGCACAACAAACAACAATTTTGATCATATAACCTGCAACAACCAAAAACATGTAGAAAACACAAGAATTTCCCAATACAAGACTACAAAATAAATGTCAATTAAAATTTCATAGGTCAATAAATTGAGTACATCTGGACCTCAGTGAAATAATATTGAAAGTTAAAAATAAAAAACCTGAATCCAATCATATTTATTTGAAAATTAATAACCACATTTCTAAAACTTTTTAATGTTGAAGTCAAGCAATTAGTAAAGCAAAACCAAAACAAAAGAATAAAACATTAAAATAAAAATAGAATTACAAATAAACAAAAGGGATGATATGTTTTTTAAAAAGAGGATTAATAAAATTTGAAATCTAACACTTTTAAAGAAAAAAAAAATTTAGCAATACTGATGAAGAAATACAGTTTCTAGATCTGGAAAGGAAATATACAGAAAGGGCCTAGAGCATCTTGGAGTGCTGGAAAATGATGTGATAAATAGAAAACAAACAAAAGCATTGATGGAGTAATTTTAATGTGGTACAAAAACCAATAAAACAGCTCCCAATGGCCACATATTGAACAATTTAAGGAACAAACTAAAATACTACTATATCATATTCCAAAATACAAAATATGAATCTGTGCTGCCGTAAATAAATGGTTAAATAAATTAACACATTGGAGAGAAGAGAGAAAACTCCTCTGCAGGAGAATTCTAAATAAATTAAATTAATTAAAATGTTGCTGATTTTGAAAATGTTATGTAACCTTATATACATAGAATTGTGCTTTTTATATTTTAATGTATTTTGTGTTTTATTTCCCTCATCTATATTGTTCCATCTAGCTGTACTTGATCCTTTTGCCTTGCCGTAAGGCATTCAATGGTATAAATGTTTTGCTGTTCATGGGCACTTGGGTTGTTTCCACTTTGGGCCTCTTACAGTGTTGCTCAGAACACGCTTGGACATGTATACTGGAGCTCATGTGTCCTTTTACGTATGAATGGATCCCTTGTCATAGAATACAGGAAGCCCACTGTAACCTCTGGCTTCAGCATCAGTGAATTCAGCCAACTGTGGGTAGAAATTATTCAGAAAAAAAAACAATAAAAATAAATAAAACATTATACAGTAAACAATTATTTACATAGCATTTTCATCATAATGTAAGTAATCTAGAGATGACTTAAAGTATATTGGAAGATATGTATAGGTTACATGTGCATACCAAGCCATTCCTCAGAATCCTCAGGGGTTACTAAGGACCAGACCCCCTCTGCCTGCAGAATATCAAAGGACAACTGTATGTGAATTCAAACTTTATCATGCCTGATTGTTTTTCAGCAGTTTTTATCAATTTACACACAGGATAGCTGTATATGAGGGTGCTCAGTGCTCTTCACTTTTGCAAACCTTTGGTGAATATCAGACTTTTTAGTTTTAGCAGGTGAGGTGAGGGCATTAAGATTTGTTTTACCTATGATCGCTTCCCGGCACAACAGCCTGGGGTGACACAGTGAGACTTTGTCACTTAAAACTTTAAAAAAAAAAAGAAATTATTTCCCTAATTACAAATGAGTAATTTTTTCATGTTCGTTGGCCATTTGGATAGTCTCACTCATGAGCTGCCTATTATGTATTTTGTCCATTTTTCTATTGGGTTGACGTTCTCTGCACTAGCTCTTTATATGTAATGGATATCAGCTCTCTGCTGGATATGAGTAATACCGTATTGGTTCACACTCCTTGGTGTGTCATTTGTCTCTTTTTTTCATATCTTTTGATGAACAGAAATCCCTCTTTATTTCTAATAGTAAAATATTATTTAAAATAACTAACCTACATGGTGACTATAACATGGCAAACACTGTTCAATTTACTCTTCGTACAATAAATCATTTAATTCTTATGACCTGTAAGAAAAATCTTACCTCTAATTTTCAGATGACAGAACTGAGTCATGGAGACAGTAAGTCACTTGTTCACGGTGGTAGAGCTAGCACTGTTAGAGTCTAGCACTGTTAGAGTCAAGTATTTAAATGACAACCCCCAAAATGATGCCTTAAAACAAAAAAAGACTTCTCCCTTATCAAACTGTAATATTTGAGCTGATATCAACAGTACCTCTAAGCACAGAATACTGAGTCCAGACACAGACACATGTACAGTTGACCCTGGAACAATGAGGGGGTTCAGGGTGCTGAACCCCTGTGCAGTTGAAACTCCTCAAATACTTTTGACTCCTCCAAAAACTGAACTACTAAGAGCCTACTGTTGACTGGAAGTCTTACAGATATCATGAATGGCTGATTAACACAGATTTTGTATGTGACATGTACTAAATACTGTATTCTTACAGTAAAGAAAACTAAAGAAAATGTTTTTAAGAAAATCACGAGGAGAAAATGTATTTACCGTACTGTACTGTATTTATGGATACCTTAACAAGATGAATAGCCTGTCTGAAATGGCTGATAACCTCACTGCAGACCTCAATGTACACTACACATCAAGCAATTCCACATTTTCTTATACTGTCATGACTTTTCTCTGCTTCTTAGGAACATTTCCAGCATCGCTAGTGGCACTTCGTATGGGCCCCATAGTATTATTCAAGCTTTAGGGTATTGTCCTAAACATGATACTCAAGAGATCACTTTTTACTGTGATAGACAATTTACTAGAGAGAAAAAAATTGCTCAGGCAGAGATGATTAGTGTCCTGCAGCATTTTAAGAGGATACTCACAACACGAGCTCACCGCAATGGCAAAAGGAACAGGCTACAAAATTATTACAATAATACAATATTATTATAGTTAATTTTATGCAGTTATGATTTAATACTGTATCTTTACATTTGTTTACATTTATCTCAACTTCAAATGGCATTATATATGGTCTGTGTGTGTGTGTAAATTCGGATAAATTTTAACTTTTTGTAACAGAATTGTACATATTTTATGGTAGTAAATGTTAAAATACACTAATATCTATAAATATTTTATGCATTCATGACATACCTCATTTTTTCTTATATTTTGCAATATTTCTAGAGTACAAGATGCATCCAGGAGTTTTTTCAAATTGTTCTAGATCTCCAAAAATTTACCAATACAGTTGTGAAAAAAAAAATCCCTGTATAAGTGGACCCATGCACTTCATTTGTTCAAGGCTCAACTGCATATGTGGGAGTCTGTATATAATAAAGGTGGCTTACCAATCCCATGAAAAGTAATTGATAATTCAATAAGGGATATTTATATTGGGGGGAAAAATTAAAATAGAGCTCTACCTTACACTACTTAGAAGAGTAAATTAGTGATGAATTAAAGACTGTATAAAAGAGAACTTTAGGGCTATTTGAGAATATACTGAAGAACGTGTTTATGAATTCAAGGTGGGAAAAGTATCTTAAAGAAAGAAGAGCCAAAAGCAGAGACAACGATGAAAATTTCTGACATATTTAACTCATTCCAGTGTAATGAGGACATAAAACATTGAGACAAGATACCGGATAGAAGAACAGTTTTGTCATATGTAAAATAGACGATGAATAAGTATCCTGAAAACTTTTATAGATCAATACAAGCAATGAGTTAACCCAAAAGAAGGGATCGAAGCCTTAGAAAAGGCAACTCATAAAAAAAAGGAATTCCAGATGGCCAATAAATATGAGGGGATGTACAAGATCACTAGTAATTGAGAAAATGCAATGAGACATTTTTCTCAATTTAAATTAGAAAAAGTGAAATGATCTGACAATGTAAAAATGGGCCAAGATATGGGGAAACCAGAACTGTCCCACTGCTAATGGAGATAGAAATTGTAGGCTGACTTAGCTATTCTTAGAATAATTGAAAACAAATATCAGTATAACCAAGGAACTCTAGTTCTATGCACACAGCTGTTCAAGAAAGTGTTATTTATACATAACAAAGATGTGGAAATCATCTACATGTCCATCAGTAGGGGAATGAATAAAATAAAAAATTATACAGATCTATTGACTCTATTGGAGTCATTAGACTCTATATATGTAACAATCTGTCTAGGCCTTTTAATATTGAGTTTTTAAATAGGTAGGAGGAGGAAGAGAAGTTGATAAAACCAAACCTGACATATCATCTTGGCTGTGTAGACTTCTGACTATAAACATGGAGAATATGCATCGAACTCATAATTGTTATTTCTCAGAAATGAAGAGAAGCCTTCAGAAATGAAGGAACAGAGGTCATGGGAGAGGACAAAGATGGCTCTACACTTGCTCTTAGATAATTTTCATTATCAATGTTCCTTGATTTTCCAAAATACAGTACAGAATAGCAAAAGCTTATTATTGGACATGGGCAAACAGCTGGATATGGGCAATTTTTACAAAGAAGAGTGACCCAAATTGAGAGTGTCAAATGAAGTAATATAGAATTCTAATTGCAATTGCTTGAAGAAGCCCTCCACAGCCACCCCTAACTCCCTGAACTTTCCAGAAGACTAATTTAGAAACAAGTTTAGCTGTACTATTGCTTGTCCTTATTTGGCAAGAGAATGCAAAATATTTATGAAAGTAGCTGAATAGAAACAGTAGGACAATAGGAGCAATATTTTCTACAAATTATTTGTGTGCTTATGTTTCTTTTCTGTTACTCTCCAATATTTTTTTTAATGATAGCTATTCCAGGGCATCTATCTGCCTAGGATAAGATTGTGATGCTGCTGAAGATAATACGCAGAAATTCAGTTCTCACATTCCAAGGTGGAATGTGAGCCAAGCTACCGTGTCCACAAATTGTCAGAATTCCTTTCTTTTCTGCACTTTCATATCCACAATCCAACCTCATCACCTAATTTTAGCAACCTCCAATTCTCACCTGGAATATAGGAGCAAGAAAGTCTCATTTTCCACTGAAAGATGAGTGGTTGTAATTGGCAGAAGTAGTCATCCAGATGCTAACTTAATGGAGCTGACCCAAGGAACTAAAGTAACTTCTCCAACAGATTTTTATCAAAATCTATGTGTTTAGCCTTACTTTTACTCCCAACTCTGGAGGTACCTGGTGTCACAAAATCTTGATTCCTTTTGGTTCTGCACTGGGGATTCCGTTACCCTCCAGGTGTTCTCCCTACCAACCTAGCATTCAGCTTTGCACTGTTTCTTAAGATGGTTCCCACTTTTCCAGCTGCTCCTATCTTGTCTCCTGTTCAGTTTTCTCCAGTTTAAAATACGTGCAATAAAAATGCATACACCATAGGGCTCCATGTCAGTGAGTTTTAACAATCACATACACCCATGTAATCATCACCCAAAAGGAGATGTAGAACATTCCCACGGCCCCATCACATTCTCTCACGCCAGGACCCTGCTTCCCACCAGAGGCAATCATGTTCTAAACTCGATGACCACAGCTTACTTTGGTCTATGTTTGCAATGAATATGAATAAAAATATACAATAGGTTTTCCTATTTTATAGTTTCCAAATCTGATGTTTGTAAGATCCAGCTATTCCTGTTGCATGTACCAGCAATACATTCCATTTTGTTGCTGAATAATATTAAATAAGCTACAAGTTTTAATAAGCTATGAATTTTTCTACTTATATATTCAGAGATGTGTGAATTATCCACAGTTCGTGATTCTTATAAAATGTGTAGGTATTTAGGAGGAGAACTGCTATAGATGGATGGGTGCTCAAGTTTATAGAACATTGACAAACGGTTTTTCAAAGGGGCTGTATGATGGTACATTCCCAGTAGCAATGCATGTGAGAGTCAGTTGCTCTGGAAATGGGATTGTTTCTTTTAGAGCCAGAGTGCATGGTTCTAGTAAATCCAGGTGTAAAACTGGGACTGATCCATCATGCCAAAAGTAAGATGTTTGCTTCTTATCCTTGTGACTTCTGGTATTCAAAGTGGCATGTTTTCAATGGCTGTCACAACAATAGTTCCATACATTGGAAGTTGAGATTCTGTCTCATGGCCATTTCTAGCTCCTCACATCCCTAAATAACCATGCAAAGAAGGATTATAATTTCTCAGCAGGGGGACCAATCTTTATTCTCTTAAGGAAATTATGCCTTTGAAACACAAAGAAACCTAAAGTACAATTGCAGTTCAGGTCCACTACAGAGCAGACTCCAAGACTTCAGCACCAAGATCTTTAGAGTGCCTTTGGGATCTGTATCTGAGTAAGGGAAGGATAGGAAGAAGGTTTGAGCCCAGAGAAAAGTTGATCTGTGGTTTATGCCCAAAGACAGTCAGCTGATCCTGCAGGGACTCTGGAGGAGCTCAAATGGCCCTCAGGATTGTCCTGAGTTCAGCAGAGATGGCCAAGCTTTATGCTCCAGCACTGAGCAGTCATCGGATATGGGCTACACTCAGAGGAGACATGGCCTTGGGTAAGGCAGCTCTCTGCAGCTGAAGGCTGTCTGCCTCCTGCATTCCAGGGCCAATGAGACTTTTTCCTATCACATAAAAATCGATTTGGTCATGCAAGATGTACTGTAGGTCCAGCAGTTCTCTAGGGCTTCTCCCTTCCAATGAATCCAGTATGCTTTCATCTTGTGGTTCCACCATCTCAGTATTAGCTTTAGCCCCTTTTCAGCCAGGCAACTCACTCCGTCTTCCTGTGTGCCTGCAGACTCTGTGTTCAGCCTCTCAGCTTGAATTTTATAAAGAATAAACTTCCATCTCTTATTGCATTAGGAATGACAAAGTTGTGTGAATGAGTGAGATAGGCAAGAAAATTTGGGTTTTTCTGTTCTTTATTGAAAAGTTCAGGCAAGCACCAATTGTTTATTACTTTGGCTCTCAAATTGCCTGAAGCCTCAACTTTGGAGCCTTAATAACATTCTGTAAGGGCAGTTAAGCAAGAGTAGTACTAAGGGGAGGGGTGGCTTGCTTCTCTGAATGTTTCCTTCTACATCCAAAACTATCACTTTCAATTTCCAAAATAAGTTTTGAATTTGTCCACTTCCGTGCATTTTCAAGATGAACAATTGAGTCTAAGCAACTGTCACTCTCACTTGTATTGTAGATGGTCTAACTCTTTCTCCTTCTGGTACATTCTCCACAGAGCAACTAAGCTGATTGTTTAAACGTATAAATCACATCTTCACTGCTGTTTTACACCTCCAGTGCCTTCTCAATTCAAGTTGATAGAATACCCAATAATGCAATTAACATGAGTCACAGGGCCTAAGTGGTCTGATCTCTGCCTCTTCTTCTGTGTGCCCCAGATATAAATAAGCCTCTATCGTATCACTGGTAAAACAACTCATCAAGTTCTATATTAGGCCTATTGCACTTACAGTTCCCTGCAGGTGGAAAATCCCACTCTGGACCTTCTTATTTTTCTCTGTTGGGGCCCCAAAAGGTCTCCTGTTCTCTGAAGCCTTCCTGGACCAGCAGCTCAGCCAGCCTCTGCCCATTCTGCCCTGTTGTCCAATCCTTTTTAGTTCCTACACAAACACACGTTCCTGACTGAAACTGTCTTGTTCACTTACTTGGGGGTTTATTTATTGGGCTGAGTCAATGAATTACCAGTGTGAAGTATGCACACAGCTTTATGTTCTCTCCCAGGCAGTGGAGCCTGGGAGAGAAGAGAGTCGGATGATGGCCCTTTTATCCTAGGGCTGTTCATCTTTCCCAGCAACTTGGGTCCTGCTATTTGGCTGAGTGCCAGGCTGGTCCTACCAAGCTATCCTCAAAGCATAACTGCAATCCAGTGCTCCCACACAGCCAGACAGCCAGAACCTCATAACCATACGCTGAGCTCACTCACCATCACAAAATGTAACCAGTCCATAAAATATTAATAAGTGTTGCCTGGAATGTCCTCAAATAACTGCAAAGAAAAATGCATGGAGAATAACCTCTTCCTGCAATGTTTTTGAAATTACAATATTAGAAAGAAAGTCCGATTTTACTTGTTGGTGACCTTTAATATACTTGTGAACAAATACTGGAGATATCACATTTTAAATATCTCAATGACTTAGAAATATGATGCTTTTTTTTCTGACTCTATTGACCTAATTGGCTATAAAAGGCTAGTTTTGCAAGAAGGGGAGAGTTGAGGGAGGGAGGGAGGGAGAGATAAGGGAAGAAGACCATTGAAGGGTAACCACACTCCAAATTCTTCAGAAGTTCAGCAGCCTCTATAGTTGGTCTAGAGTTTGGGACACTGGGATAGATGAGCTCTTGGCAAACCCAGGAAGACCTCGTTCTGAGAGATACTCATGTCCAGTGGATGAAATCTCAACTGGTGACACAGAAGTAGAAGTGTCAAGATATTATAACATCTGAGAGGATGAAGAAAATATGGTGAATTTGGTAATCACCTTGGACTCAGCAGTGCCCAGGGGCCTCACCACAGGAACTAAGCACTGGGAGGCACTGCAGTTTTAGTGGCCTGAAAATTTGCCAAAAATTCTGAGTTGTAAATATGACCAATCTCAAGAAGCCCCCACAGAGCAGAGCAGTGGGGTATAAAAGCTGACCATGGGCACAGGGGCGGGGCCCCAGCAGCACCCAGAATCCTTGGCAGGATGCTGGATCCTGGGCTCGGTGGTACAGGCCTATCCATCAAAGCTGCATCTGTGGGCAGGGGCTTAGGTTCAGTGCCTGGAGGTGTGCAGTCTGTGACCACCAAAAGGTACCTTCTGGCCAGAAGGAGCCTGGAGGATTGACTTCTGAACCACCAGTTACAAAGGATAAGGACCACAACCACATCTACCAGTTGAAAGGTTCAGACCAAGGTTGACAAAGCCAGGGTGGGCAGTAGGTCCAAGCTAAGATCCTGGACTAGGAAGCATCACTGCAGGCTAAATTGGCCACAGGAACACCGGCACAGAAATGTGAGGCAACAGGCACCACAACTCTTAGGCCGAGTGGGTCATGGCCCTGGTGACACGGGTGGTGCCTCAGTCCAGAGAGCCCTCTCAGGCACTTGGATCTTCCACGAGGTGGTCATCTCCAGGCTGGCCTGTGCCCTGGATTCCATGGGGTCTGCAACTAATCCCTCTTGTCTAGATTTCCACAGTTCATAGCATTTGGGTTACAGGATGCCCATGACAGTGTATAGGGAAAAGGTCACAATGACTTCCTCACCACTGCACTGAGAGGCCACTTTGCTTATCACATGGTGGCAAAATTCATGGCCTCCCTGAAATTGAAGCCATAGGTAAAGTCAGCATGGTGGCCATAGGGAAGCCATTCAGATATTTAGCCCCCTCCTTGAGTTTTCCCTGCCTTCAGCCTTTTCAACTACAACTACAACAAAATAAATTTTGTCTCTTCCCTTCCATCAATCATAGCTCTAAAAATTTTTGCAGTGGTTAACAGCACTAATTCCATAAATTATTGACTGAAATGCTTCAAATACCTCACATTAAGGAAAATGCTGGCTTGGGTCTAAAATAGCTAACTAGTAGATAGAGAATTTTTGAATTTTATTTTAAGGAAGGATTCATTGCTTCCTTGTGGGTGTGTGTAAAACAAGACTGTTGAATTATATCAAATGCCTATCAACATCTATAAACATGATCATATAACTTTTCTTCTGGTTGCATTTACGGGATAAGTTATATTCCTAGATTTCCTTGTTTAAACCATCACTGCCTTCCTGCAATAAACCCCATGTAGTCTTTGTATGTCATTCTTTTAATGTACTTAGATTCTCTTAGCTAATATTTAAGTTAAAATTTTTACATTGGTGCTCATCAATAAGTTTTGTCCATCATTTTCTCTCATTCTGCAATTCATTAGGATTTTCTGTCAATGATGTGCTTATTTTTAAACTTGAATTTTTTCTCATTTTAAAGGCCTATGCATACTTGAAATAAAAATTTCACACAATTCCTCTGTGAAATTATCTAATCCTTGTCATTTTTGAAGAGTCAGGTCTTCCGCCATCTTTCTGTATTTCATACACAGGAATTTATTTCTTAAACTTTATATGTAGTAAGTTAATTTTTCTAAAAAAATCCACATCATTGGAGCTTTATGTTGATTTATTATTTTACAGTTATTCCGACTCATTTTCTGTGTATATCTGTATCAATTCCTTGTTGCTACTTTCATATAATTGATCTTTTCCTAACTTGTAAATCAGAAGCTTAATCCAGTTAATTTTATTATTTGAATGTGATGAAGAAAATAAAGGCTGCAGATTTTCCTCAGCACTATTCTAAATGAATCTCATATATTCCTTTTTGTATGTTATTAAGTTTTAAATTTAAAAACACTCCAGTAAATGCTTATTGTATTCCAGGCATTGGTATTAGCAAGTTACATATATTCACTCATAGAACTGTCAACTAAACACACGAGGTAAGTGCTATCTCCATTTTACATTGAGGAAACTCAGTCATAAAGTTAAGTTATTTTCAAGGTCACACAAGCTGGTAAGAGAACCTGGAATTCAAAATCAGGCTGTCTTGCTCTACACTTCATATTCTTTTTTTTTTTTTTTTTTTTTTTTGAGACGGAGTCTCGCTCTGTCGCCCAGGCTGGAGTGCAGTGGCGCGATCTCGCCTCACTGCAAGCTCCGCCTCCTGGGTTTACGCCATTCTCCTGCCTCAGCCTCCTGAGTAGCTGGGACTACAGGCGCCCGCCACCGCGCCCGGCTAATTTTTTGTATTTTTAGTAGAGACGGGGTTTCACCATGGTCTCGATCTCCTGACCTTGTGATCCGCCCGCCTCGGCCTCCCAAAGTGCTGGGATTACAGGCGTGAGCCACCGCGCCCGGCCCACAGTTCATATTCTTAATAGATATTTATTGTTTTGTGGAAATTTGGCTTTTATGGTTTGTGCTTCCCTCAAATATGAAATCCATTCAATAAAAAAATTTAACCTGCCAGGAAAAGGACCTGTACATTTTCTGACTTTCAAAAATATTTCAAGTGTTATTGCATGATAATTCAGAATGTTTGAATTTTTTTCATTTTGTTTAAAGAAGATATTGATATTTTCTATTCACACTGATATGCTGTCAAATTTTGTGATTGATTCCTTGGCAGGATAGGTTGTCAAGGACATGAAATATACTTGGGATGCAGTGACTGTGGTGACCATACAGCCAATACAATAAGCCTTAGCATTCATATTGTAACTGAGCTGACTCAAGCAAAGCTATCTTTAGTAGGGACTTTCCCTTCTAGAGAGCATGCACATTTTGATTTTACCTGTCCTCAAACTGATCTTTTGTTCATTACAAGTAAAAAACACACCCATGGGGAGATTTAAGATACTAACGAGACATGGGATGTATGAATAAGCATGTACAGCTACTGTACATGTACAGAAGACCATCAGAACATGTGTACTAGTAACACCTGTTACCACCTCCTTATGAATAACCATGTAAAACTCCCATAATGGGGGTTTCTCCAGCAATGATCAATGCTGTCTCACCCTAACAAGCAGCCCATCCTGAATTCCTCCCCTCTTAGTGTGTACAGTCTATTCTGCACCTAACTTTCAAAATATTATTTTTCTTTCACAATAAATTACTCTATGCTATACTTATTTTGCTGTATGTCTCTTGTTTAAATTATTTTAAACTAAGAAGACAAGAACCAGAGGTTTCACAACAGCTGTCAACAGCACCTGAAGAGAGGAAGTATTTTCTATCATCTGGTTTGTCAATTCTACCTTATTGTTAATGTTGTCTAAGTTTTTCATATCCTTAGCTTTCTCTGTTTGTTCTGGCTTGGATTAATAAGGTGACTATATTAGTTCATTCTCACTTTGCTATAAAGAATATACCCAGGTAATTTATAAGGAAAAGAGGTTTAATTGGCTCACAGGTCTGCGGGCTGTACAGGAAGCATAGAGGTGTCTGGTTTGGGGGAGGCCTCAGGAAACCTACAATCATGATGTAAGGCAAAGAGGAAGTAGGCACATCTTTCATGGTGAGAGCAGGAGGAAGAGAGAGAGGGGGGAAGCACTACACACTTTTAAACAACCAGATCTTGTGAGAACTCTATCACAAGAACAGCACTAGGGGGATGGTGCTAAACCATTCATGAGAAACCACCACCATGAGCCAATCACCTCCCACCACACCGCACCTCCAAAACTGAGGATTTCAATTCTACATGAGATTTGAGTGGGGACATAGATCCAAACCATATCAATCCTTCCCTGGCCCCCTCCTAAATCTCATGCCCTTCTCACATTGCACTGTATAATCATGCCTTCTCAAATGTTCCCCAAAGTCTTAATTCATTTCACCATTAACTGAAATGTCCAAAGTCCAAAGTCTCATCTGAGACAAGGCAAATCCCTTCTGACTATAAGCATGTAAAATAAAAAACAAGTTAGTTACTTCCAAGATAGAGTGGGGGTACAGGCGTTGGGTAAAGACTCCTGTTCCAAAAGGGAGAAATTGGCCAAAAGAAAGAAGCTAGAGACCCCAAGCAAGTCTGAAACCTAGCAGGGCAGACATAAAATCTTATACTTCCAAAATAGACTCCTTTGACTCCATGTCTCATATCCAGAGCACAACAGTGCATGATGTGTACTCCCAAGGACTTGTGTAGCTGTGCTCCTGTGTCTTTGCAGGGTTCAGCCCCTGCAGCTGCTCTCATGGGCTTGTGTTAAGTGCCTGCAGCTTTTCCAGAAGTAGGGTGGAAACTGCTGGTTGGTCTACCATTCAGGGATCTGGAGGAAAGTGATCCTTTTCTCACAACTCTGCTAGGCAGTACGCAGTGGGGACTCTGCATGGGGGTTCCAACCTCACATTTCTGCTCTGTACTGCTATAGTGGAGGTTCTCTGTGAGACCCTTTCCCCTGCAGCAGACTTCTGCCTGGACATGCAGGCTTTTCCATACATCCTCTGAAATCTAATCAGAAATTCTCAACCCTCAGTTCTAGCATTCTGTGCACCCTTGGACTTAACACCATGTGGAAGCCTCCAAGGCTTATGGCTTGCACACTCTGAAGCAATGGTCTGAACTCTTCCTGGGCCCCTTGAGCCACAGCGAGAGCTGGAGCAACTGGTATGCAGGCAGGCAGCAGTGTCCACAGACTGTACAGGACAGCAGGGCTCTAAGCATGGTCCACAAAACCGTTCTGTCCTCCCAGACCTCCAGGCCTCTGATGGGAAGCATTGCCAGGAAGGTCTCTCATATGCCTTCAAGATGTTTTTCTTAATATTTTGGCTACTAGTACTTGCCTTCCTTTTAGTGATGTAAATTTCTGCAGTCAGCTTGAATTCCTCCCCTAAAAGTGTGCTTTTCTCTTCCGCTACATGGCCAGGCTGCAAATTTCTTAAACTTTTACATTTTGCTTCCCTTTTGTACTCTGCTTCACTGGAACTGGATATAAGTTCCACTTTCAGGTCATTTCTTTGTTCATGAATGTGAGCCTAGGCTGTTAAAAGAAGACAGGCCAGATCTTAAACTCTTTGCTGCTTAAAAATTTCTTCTGCCAGTTACCCTAAATCATTACTCTCAAGTTCAAAGTTCCACAAGTCTCTAGAAAGGGGCACAGTGCAGCCAACCTCTTGGCTAACACATAACAGAAGTAAACTTTGCTCCAGTTCTCAATAAATTCTTCTTCTCAATTTGAGACCTACTCACACTGGAATTCATTTTCCATATCACTATCAGCATTTTTGTAACAACAATATAACAAGTGTCTAGGAAGTTCCAAACTTTCCCTCAACCCCCTATAGTCTTCTGGGCCCTCCACACTCTTCCAATCTCTGCTGATTACCCAATTCCAAAGCCACTTCTACATTTTCAGAAATCTTTGTAACAATGACCTATTCCTGGTACCAACTTGCTGTAGTAGTTCATTCTCTCGTTGCTATAAGAAAAATACTTGAGACTGGGTAATTTATGTAGAACAGAGTTTTATTTGAGTCGTGGTTCTGAAGGCTATACAGAAAGCATAGAAGCTTCTGCTTCTGGAGAGGCCTCAGGAAATTTGCAATCATGGCAGAAGGTGAAGGACAAGCAGGCACATCTTAATGGCTGGATCACAAAGAAGAAAGATGGTGGGGAGGTGCTACACACATTTATTTATTTATTTATTTATTTATTTATTTATTTATCTTGAGGTGGAGTCTCACTCTGTCACCCAGGCTGGAGTGCAGTGGCATGATCTCGGCTCACTGCAACCTCCACCTTCCAGGTCCAAGTGATTCTTCCACCTCACCATCCCAAGTAGCTGGGATTACAGGTGCCCACCACCACGCCCAGCTAATTTTTGTATTTTTAGTAGAGATGGGTTTTCACCATGTTGGCCAGGCCAGTATAAAACTCCTGACCTCAGGTGATCTGCCTGCCTCAGCCTCCCAAAGTGCTGGGATTACAGGCATAAGCCACCACACCCAGCCATGCTATAGACTTTTAAACAATGAGATCTTGTGAGAATTCTAATGGGAGAACTACACCAGGGTGATGGTGCAAAACAGTTCACGAGAAACCGCCCCCATGATCCAATCACCTCCTGCCAGACCCTAAATCCAACATTGGGGATTACAGTTCCACATGAGATTTAAACCATGTCCATGACTTCAATGTGCCTGTGTTTAATGAGTCTCTTTCCGTTTTATATGCTGTAAGTCATACTTTATCAAACTTACTTCAATACTCATGACTGCTGCAATTTCATTCTGAAATTTAGCCTTTTACATTGAAGAGAGACCTTCTATGTACCTTGGGTCTTCATTCAACTTAGACTGATACTAAGATCTGTGACTCTACTTTTATGTTTGTTCTTTCCTAGGTATACTTTTGCCATTCCTTTATCTCAATCACTTTTCTTCATCACTTTTTTTGATACATCTTTTATATAATTCTGATTTTAAAAACATGTATTAAGGATTTTTTTCTTTACTTTGCAGATGTACAGTAGAGATAGCAAATTTAATAAACATCAATAACATTACAAAATATCTCTGGGGCCATGAATGGATAGCAGACTCAGTTGGTCTACAGGTCTAGTTTGTGCATGAACAGTGGATGGTGGCCTGGGGTGGAGAACATGTTGCAGCTGAAGGACTGTGAGAAGCCCCGAACCTCACTGGGGCTGTAGCAATGTCCAGTGGAAGCCAGGGCCAGAGAAATAGAGGACCAGACGGAAGGTAAAAATGAGGGACTCAGTGAGATTCTCAGCATCATCCAATGTGAGTCCAAATTGCAGTGGGATCTGGACCCATAGCACTGTAAGGGAGGTATCCTGAGGGGACAACAGCAGCAAGTGCTGTCCATGGCATCTGGGCCATGATGAAAGCCACAGGCACAATGATTAGGAGTAGACAGAGAGTCCCTGAGGGATATTACAACATCCTATGGCAACCTTTTCGGTGGGGAGTTCAGTGGTCTCTGAGAGCCCTGGTTGTCACAGTTGGAGACGGAATCTGGGGCCTTGGAAATTTGTCAGTTATTGGAGGTAAAGAATCTTCACTGTGGAGAGGCCCAGGCCAGAATTGTGCTTGGCAGGAATCTTCTCTGATTCCTGGGATTCGGATAAGAAGTAGATATCACTTGACATTTGGCACCATATTCAATAGCCATGGGTCCAGAGGATTGATCATGCATTGGAGGAAAATATCCCCAGATTTAGCATCGTATCTCTGCCTGTCTTTAGCCCCAGCAGATGAGTCGGAGGCCCAGGAGATCCTGGAAAACTCAGTTGGGGTCAGAACCCTAGAGGCATAAGAGTGGTCCATTGCTGCAACCTTGGCCAGGTTCTCCAGGGATTTCCAGTCCCCACCGGTGTCCCTGGACAATGTAATCAAAGGCACAGTGACATTGGAAGGAGTCATGGTGACAACATCAGGAAGACTAGTAGCAGTGCTGTCGAGGGATAATAGGCAGGGGCCAGGGTGCATGGGTTCATCAGGATCCAGTGGGGGCCCCAGGGGTTGAAGATCAGGGGCACAACAGCAGCCAGAAGCCTTGGCAAAATGCGGAAGGTCACTGCTCAAAGGTGCGGGTTTGTCTGTCAAAGCTTCATCGGCGAACTGGAGCTGAGGTTTGCAGCCTGGAGCTCTGCTCCCTGTCCCCACTGAGAGGCGCCTCTTAGCTGCAGACGGAACAGTTGTCGCCTCAGTCCCCAGTTCTCGAGGACGGCGACCACGACCCCGTCTTCCAGTGGAAGGGGGAAGAATCCGGGTTGACGTCTCCAGGGTTTGGAATGCAGATCCAGGCACAGCATCGGTGCCATGGCCCTTTGGCTTGTAACAGAGCCCTGGGGCCACAGTCTGTATGGGACAGCTGGTTATGTGGTTCCGGAGACGCCTCAGGCCCAGAGCAGCTCTCCTAAGTGCTATGTCCTCCCTCCAGGTGCTCACCTCTTGGTTTTCTGCAACCCTGGGCTCTGTGTGATCCACAACGGTCAAGTCTTGCTTGTGTTTCCAGAGCTCATAGCTCTCTGGTTGCAGGATGCGTATGAAGGCGTCCATGGAAAAGGTCACTCTCGCCTCCCCACAGCTACACTGTGAAGCCACTTTGCCATAATCAATCCATCGTGGAGTGGCAAAGTTGATGGCCTCTGCGCAGTTGAAGCCATGGTTGAAGCCAGCATGGTAGCCATAGGGAAAGGTCACCATGAACTCCCCAGCCTCTTGAGTCATGCGATTGAAGGGGATCCCGTTCTTTTTGAGAACTGTTGGCGAGATGAGGGCCACCTTGTGCCGCAGGAAGCCCTCACAGTCCCGGGAAATGCCTGGGAAGAGCTCCCTGGCCAGGCGTTCCAGGCGCTGACCATGTTCTGGGGGCACCACGTACCAAGTTTTGGGCTCCCCAAAGTGCAGGTAGTTGATGCTATAAAGATCCATGTCCTCCGTGTGCCAAGCGAACGTGGTCTTCCACATGCCAAAGTACAGGTAGGGTGTGTTGACACCCTCAATGACAACCCCACATTCCTGCTCCAGCAGGTCCAGAATTGTTCCCAGGTGTCCTAGGTTCCATGGTTTAGTGCTTTCTTCAAATAAGGAGCCGCTGATATCAGCACCATAAATTGGTGGATTACCGGGGTGGCTCTTCCAGTACTGTTGCTCCAAATCTGCAAAATTCCGGTGTGGTGGAGTCTGATGTTTTTTACTGTTTGCCAAGTGGCGATACTTCCCCACAGTCATGGCTTTTTTCTTTTTATGGTATTGAGTAAACACCCCTGCCTGCCCAGAGGTCACCTGCTGGAGGGGAGTGGCTACTAAGATGTCTTCGATATCATCGTAAGTCTTTCTGGCTTTCCATTCCTTGGGTGGAATTACCTTGGCAAGGCCAGCTCGGTGTGCGCCTTGGGACTCCATGTAAGCAACATATTTGTTGAAATCTGTAAATTCTTCCATGGTCGGGTAAAAAGTCATGATGGTATGACTTGTGTTCTGGGGACTGGAGTGCGCAGACTTCATGGCTGCACACAAGAAGTAGCTGACTCCCAAGTTCTTAGGTGTCCTCTAGATGCCTGAGAGCGCTGGGGAGTAATTTCTTTTCTCCCCTTTGTTTTTCAAAATACTTTGGTTTATCTGTGAGGGAGTAATTCACACTTGAACTTTCAAACAAGTGAGATCTTTCACAGGCTTTCTGACTTCCCAGGAGGACTCAGGAGTCCGTATTTTTCCCAGGAGTCAGTATTTTTTTGTCCAAAGAAAATAGAATATGTCCCAGTGGGGCAGGTGCCCCAGCTGCAGTCCCAGCTCCACCTGCAGCTCTGTGAGTTTCCTCAGTTGGGGGTGTCACTGTGAGGCTTCTCTTGATTCTCAGGCTTTGGTGCCCCAGTAGCTGGTAACTCCACTGCACCTGGGCATCTCTTCTAGGAAATTAAATCAATAAACCTAAACAACAACAACACAAAATACAGACTATTTGAAAATACATGTATAACCAGACAAAAGAAATACTCAGCCAGTATTAAGCTAACCTAAAGGGTATGGTGTGTTAACATCAGGATATAAGGTCAAATAATAAAACAGAAAAAGAGGAGCATCTAATCAAACTAAGAGTGAAAATGATCAAGTTTGCAAAGGAATGAATTAAGCAAGCCACTCAAGAAACTGGATGCATTAACATCAAAGGAAACAATGAAAATAAAGACACAAGCAGAAACCATTGCAAAAGGAAACAGAACCTTCAATGGGAATGATGACAAAAAACTAAAACTTGACTTTTCAAAAAGATGGTGAGAAGTGAAAAGCCATAGGCATGAATAGAAAAGGAAATACAAATGAAACACATTGAGATAACTTAGGGGGCATAGCTAAAAATCTTGCTGAGATGTTTTAAAAATTTTAACTGAATCTTATGAACAACTTGGGTGAGAATAATTTTCTCAGTAGGACAAATATCAAAAAGTGCTCCAACAGAGAAATAAAATGACCTACCTTCCACCAAAAACTCACAATTACTGACGAAAATACTCCAGGACCCAGAGAGAAGGTCTCCTCTTGGTAGCTGAACTCCAAATGAAGCCCCAGGTTGCAAAGACCCTGGCTTTATACCTGGGCGGCATCCTAACCCAATCAGTGCCCAGCTAATGTAATCACCGGGCTGGGTCCAGATTAGGCATCCCACCCATCCGGGCCCCTCCCTTTTATTTTACATTTAAATCCTAGAACAATGCTAAGTGATTAAAAGTCAAGTTATGGGAACAGGCAATCTAAATAAATACTAAAAGATACCGAGGGTAGCAATATTAATATCCAATGTATATATAAGATCCAAGAGGGACATTTTATAGTTAATGAAAAAAATTCATAGGAAAATATTACAAGGATGAACTTTATGCACCTAACCACACAACAGTGACACACTGAAGCTAAGACTGAGAGTTGTAAGGTCAAACAGTAAAATCTGCAGTCATGATGGGAGTTTTGTGTGTGTATGTGTGTGTGTGTGTTTAACATTATGCTTTCAGAAACCAATAAAGCAGAGTAGAAAATTAATAATGTTTAGTAATATGTACAAGGTTAAGAACTTTGAGGACGGAGACTGTAACAATTAAAAAGCAAATGTAAAATGCTTTTTGGTACATAGGTAACATTTATAATAGACAAATTTACCAGTAATCCTAGCACTTTGGGAGGCCGAGACGGGCGGATCACGAGGTCAGGAGATCAAGACCATCCTGGCTAACACGGTGAAACCCCGTCTCTACTAAAAAATACAAAAAACTAGCCGGGCGAGGTGGCAGGCGCCTGTAGTCCCAGCTACTCGGGAGGCTGAGGCAGGAGAATGGCGTAAACTCGGGCGGCGGAGCTTGCAGTGAGCTGAGATCCGGCCACTGCACTCCAGCTTGGGCGACAGAGCGAGACTCCGTCTCAAAAAAAAAAAAAAAAAAAGTAAATATCAAATGAAAATTACATTAAATGAATATACTGGCCAAAATGAAATGAAATTGAAAGTCAACACTATTGGCCGGGCGCGGTGGCTCATGCCTGTAATCCCAGCACTTTGGGAGGCCAAGGTGGGCGGATCACGAGGTCAGGAGATCGAGACTATCCTGGCTAACATGGTGAAACCCCATCTCTACTAAAAATACAAAAAACTAGCTGGGCGTGGTGGCGGGCGCCTGTAGTCCCAGCTACTTGGGAGGCTGAGGCAGGAGAATGGCGTGAACCCGGGAGGCGGAGCTTGCAGTGAGCCGAGATCGCGCCACTGCACTCCAGCCTGGGCGACACAGCGAGACTCCGTCTCAAAAAAAAAAAAAACAAAAACAAAAAACAAAAAAAACAACAACAACAAAAAAAGAAAGTCAACAATACAAAATCTGAATCCAACCATATTTATTTGAAAATTAATATGCACATTTCTAAAATCCTATTGATCTTCATATTGAACTCAAGCAGTAAGTAAAAACAAAATGAAACAAAAGAAAATTGTGCAACAGAAAATGAAAGATAAAAATAATGATAGAAAAATAAAAGGGAAAATGTATACTAAAATAAAGATGATTAATAAAACTAAAATCTGGTAGTTTTAAAGACAAAATACATAAGTGGAAGTAGTGATAAAGAACACTTTCTAGACCTGGGCAAGTAATATACAGAAAGAGCCCAAAGCATTTGTAGTCATGGAAAATAAAAACTCCGTAAATACACACAATGAAAAATGCGGTTACTTCCAGTGGGACAGAAGGAAAACAATTCTCAGTGGCCAAATCTCCAAAAAATTGAGCAAGAAAATATGTACATTGAATTATAATCCAAAATATGAAATAAATATCTACGAGTTCATACTGATATAAAGATTAAACAAATAGCTGAGAAGTGACAAAGCTCTCTTTCATAAGAATTCTAAACGAATTAAATTAATTAAAATATTGTCTATTTTGAAAATGCTATGACCCTATATAAATATAAATAAAATTGTGCTTTATGTATTTTCATGTATTTTTTTGTATGGCATTTCCCTCATCTATGTTCTTCTGTGCAGCTGTACTTTGTCTCATTTCCCTGCTGTAATTCATTCAATGGTATAAATGTTTCTGTTTTTAATGGGTATTTGGTTCCTTTCTACTTCTGACCTCTTACAAAAAATGTTGCTCTGAAAATGCTTGGACATGGATAGCGCTTGGAGCTCACATGTACTCCTGTCTATGAACAGATATCTTTGTCATAGGAGGCAGTCAAGCCTCCATATCCTCTGAGTTCAGCAGCAGTGGATTCAACCAACTGAGGATCAAATGCATTCACAAAAAAAAACAGTGAAAAATAACAGTACAATAAAAACAACAAAAAATAGAGTAAACAACTACTTGCATGGCATGCTAACCCAAGATTGAGCTTTCTAGAATTTAGTAAGATGGTTCTTACTTTTCTAGCTGCCCTCGTCTTGTCTCCTAGTTGCTTTTCTCCAGTTTAAGATATAGGCAATAAAACACATAGATCTTAGGTCTCCACTTTAGCGAGTTTTAAAAACTATATACACCTGTGTAATCAACACATAAAAGATGTAGAACATTAGCACAGCCCCATAGCATTCTCTCAGGACAGGAGCTTTCCAGTCAAACCCCACTCCCCACCAGAGGCAACCACTTTCTAAGTTCTATGATGACAGGAGAGTATGGACTGATTTGGGAATGAATAGGAATGGAATCACATAATATGTATTCACTTGGATTTTGCTACTTTTCCTATACGGGATGTTTGTGAGATCATCTATCCTGTTTTATGCACCAGCAGTTCACTATTTTTAATCGATGAATAATATTTTAATACACTATAGTTTTTCTACTCATCTTTTCGGAGATATATGGATTGTTCACAGTTCTTTATTCTTAACAGTTGGGCAGATACCTGGAAGGAGAATTGCCAGAGACAGATGAGTGTGCAAGTTTATTGAAGACTGACACAGCTTTTTTTTCTTTTTTTTTTTTATTTACTTATTTATTTAATTTTTTTTTGAGACGGAGTCTTGCTCTGTCGCCCAGGCTGCAGTGCAATGGCGTGATCTCAGCTCACTGCGAGCTCCACCTCCCGGGTTCATACCATTCTCCTGCCTTAGCCTCCCAAGTAGCTGGGACTACAGGCACCTGCCACCATGCCCGGCTAATTTTTTTTGTATTTTTTAATAGAGACGGGATTTCACCATGTTAGCCAGGATGGTCTCAATCTCCTGACTTCGTGATACGCCCACCTTGGCTTCCCAAAGTGCTGGGATTACAGGCATGAGCCACCGCGCCCAGCCAACTGACACAGTTTTTCAAAGGGGCTGTATGATGTCATATTCCCACTGGCAATGCATGTAAGAGCCCATTGCTCTGGACGTGGGACTGTTCCTCTCAGAGATGGAGTGCATGGTTCCAGTAAATCCAGGCATAGAACAGGGACTCATTCATCATGCCAAATGTAAGATGTTTCCTTTTTGTCCTCATGACCTCTGGTGTTCAAAGGAACATATTCTCAATGGAGTCACAACAATAAGGCCATAAATAGGAAGCTGAGATTCCCATGTGGCCACTTCAATCTCCTCACATCACTGAACAACCATGCAAAGAAGGAATATAATTTCAGCAGGGTGGTAACTGATCTTTATTCTCTCAAGGAAATATGCCTTTTAAACACACAAAGAAACCTAAAGTACAGTTGCAGGTCAGGTTTACTACAGAGCAGACTCTAAGACTTCAGCACCAAAGTCTTTCTTAAAGAGGGTCCTTGGGATCCATATCTGAGAAAGGGAGGAATGGGAAGCAGGTGTGAGCACAGGGAAATGTTGATCTGTGGGTTAGGGCCAAAGATAGGCAGCCAATCCTGCAGGAAGCCCTGGAGCTCAAATGACTTTGCAGGGTTGTCCTGGGTTGAGCAGAGATGGCCAAGCTTTATCCTCCGGCACTGAGAAGTCATGGGATGTCAGCCAAACTGGGAAGAGGCATGGCCTTGGGTGAGGTGGCTCTCTGCCACTGAAGGCCGTCTGCCCACTGCAGTCCAGACACAATGAAGCTTTTACCTACCACATAAAAGTTTATTCCTTGGTCATGCAAGACGTGCTGTGGGTCCAGCAGCTCTCTAGGGCTACTCCCGTCCTGTGAATGCAGCATGCTCTCATCTTGTGATTCCACCATGTCATGTTAGCTTTAACCTCATTTCAGCCAGGCATCTCACTCCATCTTCCTCTGTGCCTGGAGTCTCTGAGTTATCTCTCAGGTTGAATTTTCCAAAGAATAAACTTCCTTCTCTTGTTATATTAGGAAAGACAAAATTGCCTGAATGAATGGAAGAGGCAGGAAGGTATGGGTTTTTCTGCTGTTTATTGAAAACTTTAGAGAAGAACCAATTTCTGATTATTTCTACTTTAAAATTTCCTACTGAAATGGTGATAGGAGAAGAAAGGAAGGGTCCTATGAAGGATAGTACTTAATGAGCAAGATGGCTTTCTTCTCAGAATGTTTCTTTCTGTATGAAAACTATAATTTTCAATTTCCAAAATATGTTCCGTCCAGTTTTGTGCACTGCTTTTTTGTTGTTGGTTTTAAAGACAGAGTCTGGCTTTGTCACCCAGGCTAGACTGCAGTGCTGCAATCATGGCTGACTGCAACTTTGACTTCCCAGGCTCAGGTGATCCTCCTCTCTCAGCCTCCTGAGCAGCTGGGAATACATGTGCCACCACACGCAGGTAATTTTTTTTAAACTTTCTTCTGCCGAAACTGAGTTTCACTATGTTGATGAGGCTGGCTATGCAATTTTCAAAACTAACAATTAAGCCTAAGCAACTGTCACTTTCGCTTGTATTATAAATGGTCAAACTGCTTCTCCTAGTTGCAAACTCTCCATAGAGCCACTAAGCTGATTATTTAAATGTGTCAATCACATCTTGTCAATTGTTATTTTAAGCTTCTGATGCCTTCTCAAGTTGAAGGAACACCAAATAATGCATTTAACTTGAAACGTGAGGCTCTACATGTTCTGTCCCCAGACTCTCTCCCTTCCCCTCTCTGCCTGAGACACAAATAAGCTTCTTTTGTATTCCTGGAAAAAGAAAATCACTAATTTCCATGGTAGGTCTATTGCACTTGCTGTTCCCTGCAAGTGGAAAATTCTGCTCTGGACTTTCCGTTTGGTCAACTAGGTCTTAAAAAGATCTCCTGCTCTGGGAATCCATCTGGACCCCGCAGCTCAGGCAGCCCCTGCGCATTCTTCTGTCATCTAATCCTGCTTTAATTTCTGCACAGCGCACATTGCTGATAAAAACTGTCTTGCTCACTTAGTGGGGACTTGTTTATTGTACTGAGCCAATGAATTAACAATGTCAAATAAACCACAGCTTTGAAAAGCCAGTGGAATTTGGCTGTTTTTGTCTTATATAAAGCTTGCCCGATAAAGAATATTCACCTTTCAGAAAAAAGCATCTCTACATTTTCTATTTTTAAAACCAATTTCTAGTTTTGTTGCATGGTATTGATTTTTTCTTTTTCTTTTGATAAGTTATCGATGTTTGTTTTCACTGTAATACATTGTCCAATTTTGTGAATCATTCATTAGTACTTGAAAAAGGTGAGTATTCTCTATTACCAGGTGCATACACTGTACCTTGTTAAGCTTGTTTGTTTTCTATATCTGTATATGTGTCCGTTTTTTTTCTGTCTTCAACACAATAAAGTGACTTAAATTCTCTGTTTTTTCAAACACTACTCCAACTTGTTTCTTACCAACTATGATTTTTCCTTAATCAAACTCACATAGGCTGTAGGCTGGATCTCAACCTTCTGGCCCTAAGCCTGCACCATGTCCTCATGGAGCTTGCCCTGAGGAGGAAAACAGGAGGGAAATGAGATTTTACCAGAACTTTCTTCCCCACCTCTGGGACACAATCCTCTCTGGACCCTGCAGCCCATGCCCACCCCTCCTGTTTTCCCCCTAGAAACACAAGCCCAGCACAGAAAGCTCCCTGGATAACCCTCTCCCAAGCACTGCCTGAGCCTGGCACAGGGGCCTGGGACACCCACCTCTGGATTCTCTGGGCAAGCGCTCACCCTACATGGATGCAGTCAGGACTTTGGCAGCCTCTGAAAGCAGAAGGCCAGGAAGAAGGAAGCCCGCTAGAAGCAGTGCCCACTACCCACCCACGCTCACTCTGAGAGAAGCACACAAGCTTTGCACTGCCTGTCCTGTGCCTGGTAAAGGGATCCCGTGAGCTTCAGTGCATGTACAGTGCTGGCTGTGAGCTTTGCAAGAGCTTCCTGGCTCCACACAGTCACCTAGTCACCACGCCCAGCTTCCCACAGAGCCACATAGTACCCATAGTGAGTTACCACCAGCAGGGATGAGAAGATTGTAGAACACACCTTTCCCCAGGCTCTAACTGACTATTTGAAGAATGAAAATGCTGTTTCAGAGCCACGGAGACATCCATGATAAGGGGATATTGAAAGGAACTCTAGACTCCTAAACCAGGGACCTAGGATAGAACTGAGAGATCCATGAATTCTCCCACATAGTAATAAATGTTAGTGTGCACATATTTGGTAGAGGAGAACAAGGTATGTTGCTGTCAGAAGTTTCCCCAAATTCATGAGAAGTGACACAATTAATTTTTAATCTAACATTTTAATTTAGTTTAAATTTAATTATAATTTTTCAAACTAATTTGATATTAAAAACTAATTTACTACAGATATATATCAGATCTCCAGTCAAGTCAGATGCAAAGGCATATTAATGATGCCCAAGGAAGAATATGGAACTTCTAAAAGATGATTCAAATGGTTTTACCAGGGACTCACACAGATACTTTTATACCAGTGTTCTCAACAGCACCATGCACATAGCCAAAAGGAGGAAACAACCCAATGGTCCATCCATGGGTGATTGGAATGAGCAAAACGTGGTGTATACATATGATGCAATATTATTCAACCTTGAAAAGGAAGGAAATTCTGACACATGCTGCAACATGGATGAACCTTGAGGACATCATGCTAAGTGAAATAACTAGAAATAAAAAGACAGATATTATATCATTGCACTTATATGAAGTACCTAAAATTTCTTTGTTTTATATTAAGATCTACCACCCCTCTTTTCTTTTGCTTGCATTTTCCTTGATGTAGTTTTGCCCATTCTTTTATTTTTCAATCATTCTGAATCACTTAGTTTTAGGTTTATCTCTTTTATAGTAGTGATTTTAAAATATGTTTTCAGGATATTCCTTTCTTTTTTTTTTTTGAGACGGAGTCTCGCTCTTTTACCCAGGCTGGAGTGCAGTGGCCGGATCTCAGCTCACTGCAAGCTCCGCCTCCTGGGTTCACGCCATTCTCCTGCCTCAGCCTCCAGTGTAGCTGGGACTACAGGCGCCCGCCACCGGGCTAATTTTTTGTATTTTTAGTAGAGATGGGGTTTCACCGTGTTAGCAAGGAAGGTCTCGATCTCCTGACCTCGTGATCCGCCCATCTCGGCCTCCCAAAGTGCTGGGATTACAGGCGTGAGCCACCGCACCCGGCCGATATTCCTTTCTTTACTTGGTAGATACACACTAGGAAAAATTAATAAACAGGAAACAGCCTCTGGTAGCCTTGGGTATATATTAGTTCTTCAAAGTAAAAGAGACTGAGACAGTCCCAGGCTCGAATTGTGCTTGAGTGGAGCCTTCTTTGGCTACTCGGGTTAGGTTATGGTCAGAGGGACAGCCACATTTGGCAATATATTCAGTAGCCATGGGTTCAAAGGATTAAGATAATGTATCAGAGGCACATAGCTCCAAATTCAGAGGTGCAGCACTGTCTGGCTTTAACCCCAGGACAGGAGTCAGGGCCCAGCATATTCTGACAACATCAGTTGGGGCCAAGACCCCAGAGGTATAAGAGTGGTCCATTGCTACAACCTCAGCCAGGTTCAAGAGGCCTTGCACTCTCCAGCAGCATCTCTGGAGAATCTTCTCAGCATCATTATGATGTTGGGAGGAATCAGTGGAACACAGGGTGGTTCAGTGTCATGCTGTCTGGGGATGTCAGATACGGGCCAGCACACATCGAAGCATCAGATCCAAGTTGTCTCCAAAGGTTGAAGATGGGGGCACTGCAGCACGTGGTAGCCTTGATGGGCTGCTGAGATGCAGGCCTGAGAGATACAGGCTTGTCTATCAAAGTTCCATCCTAAGTAGGGGCAAAGACCCCAGGATCGAGAGCTCTGTGTGCTGTGCCACTTGGTGGGAGACTAGAGGATCCCCTCCTGAGCTCTTAGTTCCTGAAAAAGACCACCATGACCACCTCTGCCAGTTGACAGGCAGAGAACCAGGGCAAACAGACCCGAGATAGATGGTGGGCCATGGTGTGTTCTTGGGAGCCTCTGGGGTCAATGACCCTTGGATGGGCATCAGTTTCCTGGGCTGCCATGGGGCACCAGGGAAACTGCAACTGGTACATGTGGGTTCAATGGTAGGTCCCACTATCCAGGACCACAGGCCTAGAAGAGGCCAGGTCCAGAGGAGCTTCAGGCCAGGTGCCATGTCCTCCTGCCAGGTAATGAGCTCCTGGCTGGCCAGCACCTTGGGCTCCCTTTGATCCACAATGGCCCCATCTTGCTAGCTTTTCCACAGGTCATAATGATCAGGTTTAATGATGTGTGTGAAGGCGTCCATGGAAAAGGCCACCCTGCCCTCCCCACAGCTACACTGAGATGCCATATTGCCATAATCTACCCATCCTAGGTGGTGAAATGGATGGTCTCTGTGAGAATTGAAGCCTGTGTGGTAGTCATAGGGAAATGTCACCATGAACTCTCCAGCCTCCTGAGTCATGCTATTGAAGGGAACCCCATTCTGCATGAGCACTGCGGGCAAGATGAGGGCCATCCTGTGCCACAAGAAGGCCTCATAACCCTGAGAACTACCTGGAAAAGCTCCCCGGCTGAGCATTCCAGGTGCTGACTATGGTTTTGGGGCACTGTGTACCAAGACAGGGGCTCCCTGAAGTAATGGTAGTTGATGTTGTAAAGGTCCGTGTCCTATGGAAAGGTGGTCATCCACATGCCAAAGTACAGGTAGGGTGTGTTGACACTCTCTCCAATGACAGCCTCACATTCCTGCTCCAGAAACTCCTAAATTGTTCCTACGTGTCCAGGATTACATTGTTTACTGTTTTCATCAATTAGGAGGCTGAGGTTCTTCCAGTATTTTCTTTCCAAATCTTCAAACTTCTGGTGTGGTTGAATCCAGTATATTTCAGAGTATTTGAAGACAAATGTGTGACAAACAAAATGCTGAGCTTTAAGCTACCTTAGTAACTTAGTGATGCCACACAGGCTTCAACCACAACTTTAACTGTACAGAGGCCATCAGTTCTACCACCCAGGATGGATTGATTACGGCAGATTGGTATGGTGTGTTAATATCAGGATTTAAGGTCAAATCACAACATATATAAAGAGGAGTATCGAATTGAACTGAAAGAAAAAAATCAGCAAGTTCAAAAATGATTGAATTTAGCACTCAACTCAGTAAACAGGATGAATCAAAATAAAAAAGGAAAGAAAATAAAGGTATAAGCAGAAACAATTACAAAAGAAAATATTACACCCAGTAGAGGTAATAATAAAATTCAAAATCTGATTCTTTGAAAAGACTTTGGAAGTTAAAAATCACAGGAAGGAAGAGGAAAGAAAGAGTGTACAAAGAAACTACATTGTGATAAAATAATAAAGCACACAGCTAAACCTTGTAGAGTTTTTTTAAAATTATAATTGAATCCTATGAGAAACTTGGTAAAATAATTTTCCCAAAGGTACAAATAGCAGAAAGTAGTCCAACAGCAAAATAAAACAACCAACTTTCTATAAAATATTTCTAATTTTATTTTGAGAAAAGGTAACACCAACAAAACATTTTAATTCAATGATAGAAACATGGTAATAGTAAGAAATATTCATAATAAAAAAACATACACCATGTTATAAGTACCTACAAAGTTACAAGCCATTTCTTCCATAACATTCCCCATATTTTAAGTTCATGTATGTTGATATGATCAGATTTGCCATTTAACAGAATAGAGAGGGGGAAGAGGTGTGATTATCATCAGCTAGATGTGCTCACTGCATGCTCTATTATTTCTCTTCCAGGCCTGGGTGACTAGAAGGGCAGTTGACAGGCATTTTAATAAACTGAACAGTCTTCCGGACAGGGCTTCTTTTTTCAGGAGGAAACAGAAGAAAACAGGAAGCAGCTCAGCACTCTGCACTGCAACAGGCCACCTTAACAGCTAACCAGCATCACTCAACTGCTAGGCAGCCAGGCCTGGTGCACAAAAACACAGAAGCTATTAGAATTGTGTTTGCTCAAAACCCAGTCTTTTCACCTGAAAAATCTTTATACAAATTTGGGTCATATTACCAGTTAGATTTAAAGGTAATAACATTACACATACACATTTATACCGCCTTTTGTAAGTTTTTAACTTTAAGGAATGAAGGCAGTTTTGAGGCAATGTCGTGACAGCGTTGGGCTGTGTGTAATGGCTGCACACATTTCTTAAGAGACAGGGGGCCACAAATTAGGTTACCAACCTGTTCGTTTCAAACCAAAAATAGCAGCACTATAGAATCAAATATACGCTGGGCGAAGGGGCTCACACCTGTAATCCCAGAACTTTAGGAGGCCAAGGTGAGCAGATCACTTGAGCCGCAGGCTGGCCAACATGGAGAAACCCCGTCTCTACTAAAAATACAAAAATTAGCCCTCTGTGGTGCCTGGTGCCTATAATCCCAGCTACTGCAGAGGCTGAGGCCTGAGAACGGCTTGAACCCAGGAGGTGGAAGATGCAGATGGCGCCACTGCACTTCAGCGTGGGCAGCAGAGCTAGACTCCATCTCAAAAAAAAACAAAAAAAGACAAATATAAAATTTCCCCTCAAACATCCAAATCCAATCTAAAGTAGTTTACCTCACTAAATTACAAGAAAATTTGAATAACAACACAATGGCACATGAAATGAATCTTGCCATCTGATGCAACACTTCAAACTGGTAAAAAGGTAGACAAATGTCACACAACCGTTTCATTAGGCAGTCGCTTCTTCCAGGGATTCTGCTTCCATGGACTGAGTATGGAGTCCTTTTCCCCAAGTCGTCCATCACGCGTTAGCTGATGATCATTTTCCTTGGAGGACACTTGTCCTTTTTCCCCTTCAGGAGACCTGGGAGGACTCTTGGATCACGACCTGGACTTGGATTTCCTCTTGGATATGGGGGTAGTACTCCGGGACGTAGATCTAGACCTGGACCTTGAGCAAGATCTGGAGATGGAGGAGGACTTGGATCTTCGCACAGAGCTGGATTTGGAGGTTGATGGAGAGCGAGAGCCAGACCCAGACTTCGAGTGAGAGCGGTTGTAGAGAGACCTGTTGCGGGAAGACCGGATGTAGGGAGACCTCCTGTAGCGAGATTCCCTGTAGGGAGATCGGCTGTAGTGATGCCGGCTGTAAGATTGACTGTAGCGAGATCCTCTGCAATGAGATCGTCTGTAGGGAGATCGGCTGTAGCGAGATCTCCTGAAGGGAGATCGGCTGTAGGGAGACCGGCTATAGCGAGACCCCCCATAGTGAGATCTGCTGCGGGACCTAGAGCAGCTGGGACCCCGGGATCGGCTGCGGTGTCGCCGCCTGGGGCTGCGGCTCCGCAGTCCGGAGCGGCCGCCTCCGGACCTGCCGCGCGGCTCTTCCTGGCGGCTGCGGGGCAAGTCCCGGCGGCCATAGCGCGCCATCTGCACCCGCAGCTCGCGTCCATCCAGCTCCGCCCCGTCCATGGCGTCCTCGGCGTCTTCCGCGTCGCGCCGGTTGTGAAAGCGGACGAAGGCGAAGCCCCGGGGCGCCTTGGTGTGGTGCTCCCGCGGGATATACACGTCGCCCACGCGCCCGTACTTCTCGAACACGCGCCTCAGGCTGTCGGGAGAGGTCCGGTAGGTCAGGTTGTCCACCTTGAGCGTGATCATGCCGTCCACGTCGGGAGGGGGGCGGCTGCAACTCATGGCTCCCAGAGCAGGCCGGGCCCGGAAACTGGCGCTGCTCTGGGCGCTGACGGTGTGACCTGCGTTCCTTTCTCGCGGCTGCGCCCCGCGTGGGGACGCCGGGAAAGGCTGGGCGGAGAGGCTGGCGGCCGAGCTCCGCACGGAGCCCCCTGGAGCAGCAACTCCCAAATTGCCAATTTCAGGCCAAATACTCCAGGACCCAGAGGAAGGTTTCCTCTTGGTAGCTGAACTCCAAATGAAGCCAGGTCCCAAAGATCCTGGCTTTATCCCTGGGCAACATCCTAACCTAATCAGCGCCCAGCTAATGTAATCACTGGGCTGGGCTTAGATTAGACGTCCCACCCTCCCATAACCTTCCCTTTTATTCTACATTTTAATCAATCTTAGAACAACGCTAAGTGATTAAAAGTCAATTTATGGGAACAGGCAATACAGACAAATA
Organism: Macaca fascicularis; assembly: GCF_037993035.2. NCBI lineage: Eukaryota > Metazoa > Chordata > Mammalia > Primates > Cercopithecidae > Macaca > Macaca fascicularis. Next base: position 94,050,025 of record NC_088388.1, on the reverse strand, counting down.
CTAAACAAAAGAAATCTAGGGGAGCAATATTAATATCCAGTGTATTGATAGGATCCTGGTTAATGAAATTTCATAGGAAAATATTTCAATATTGCAGTAATGAACTTTATGCACCTAACCACATGGCACTGACACATAGAGAGCCAAGACTCAGACTTAGATGGTAAAACTGAAAAGTCTGCAATCATGATAGGAGATCATGATTTGTTTTTTTTTTTAAATGTAACAGCATTTTGACCGAAACCAATAGTGCAGAGAACAAAATTAGGAATGCTGTACAATTTGGCTGGGCGCGGTGTCTTACTCCTGTAATCCCAGCACTTTGGGAGGCCAAGGCGGGTGGATCACCTGGGGTCGGGAGTTCAAGACCAGCCTGGCCAATATGGTGAAACCCCGTCTCTACCAAAAATATAAAAAATTAGCCGGCTATGGTTGAGGACGCCTGTAACCTCAGCTACTCGGGAGGCTGCGAGGTCGACAGCGAGACTCCGTCAAAAAAAGAAAAAAAAAAAAAGCTATAGAATTTGCAAAACAAACTTAACCGTGATCATTATAACCTGCAACTACCAAAAATCAAATGGAAAATGCTTTTCAATAGGTAGAACACATTTACAAAAATTTCCCAGTGCAGCTACAAATAAATATCAATTACAATTCCATAAGTTAATAAATTGAGCATAAGCTTGACCTCGTTGAAATAAAATTAAAGGTCAACAATTTAAAAACTGAATCTGACTATATTTATTTGAGAATTAATATCTATATTTTCTAAAAATCTATAAATATTTATGTTGAAATTCAGCAATTAGTAAATAAAAACGAACAGAACAAGCCTGTAATCCCAGCACTTTGGGAGGCCGAGACGGGCGGATCACGAGGTCGGGAGATCGAGACCATCCTGGCTAACACGGTGAAACCCCGTCTCTACTAAAAAAATACAAAAAACTAGCCGGGCGAGGTGGTGGGCGCCTGTAGTCCCAGCTACTCAGGAGGCTGAGGCAGGAGAATGGCGTGAACCCGGGAGGCGGAGCTTGCAGTGAGCTGAGATCCGGCCACTGCACTCCAGCCTGGGCGACAGAGCGAGACTCCGTCTCAAAAAAAAAAAACAAAAAAAAAAAAACAGAAAAAAAAAACAACGAACAGAACATGAAACATTAAAACAATGATAGAATTATAAATAAACAGAAGGCAATCTAGACTAAAGATGATTAATAAAACTGCAACCTGATAATGTTAAAGAAAAAATAAAGATGTGGCAATACTTATGAAGAAATAAAGTTTCTAGACCTGTGCAGGAAATACAGAAAGAGCCTATAGCATCTTGGAGTGTTGGAAAATAAGAATGTGGTAAACACAAAACAAACAAAAGTATTGATGAGGTCATGTTAGAACATTTATGGGGTTATATTAGAAGAGCACAAGAACCAATGAAAACAGCTCCCAACGGCCAAATTTTAAACAAGTTGAGCCACAGAGTAACTAAAGTATTATTGAATTATAATCCAAAGAATAAAATAAATACCTGCAAGTTCATGCTGTTATGAATAAATGAGTAAATTTAACAAATTGGAGAGAAGAGACAAAACCCTTCTGCAGAAGAATTCTAAATAAATGTACTAAAATGTTGCTCGTTTTGAAAATGTTATATAACCTTATGTAAACAGAATTGTGCTTTATGCAGTTTAATGGGTTTTTTTGTTTGTTTTATTTCCCTCATCTATGTTGTTCCTTGTAGCTGTACTTGGTCCTGTTGCCTGCTGTAAGGTGTCCAATAGTATAAATGTTTCTGCTGTTGATGGGCATTTGGATTGTTTCCACTTTGGCCTCTTACAGTGTTGCTCAGAACACACTTGGCCATGTATGCTGGAGCTCATGTGTCCTCTTATGTGTGAATGGATCCCTCATCATAGAATACAGGCAGCCTTCTGTAACCTCTGGGTTTAGCATCAGTGAATTCAACCAACTGCAGGTCAAAAATACTCAAAAAAAAAAATGAGTTTGTAAGTAATTTCTCTTCCTCTGCTTTTCAGAATAGCTTGACTAGGACTGGTATGAGTTATTTAAATGTTTGGTGGAATTCATCAGTGAAGCCATTGGATCCTCAGCTTTAATTTACTGGGAGACTTTTTATTACAGCTTGGATCTCATTATTTGTTATTGGTCTATTCAGGTTTTGGATTTCTTCCTCCTTCTATCTTGATAGGTTGTATGTGTCTAGAAACTTGTGCGTTTCTTCTAGGTTTTTCAACTTATTGCTATATAGTTGCTCACAGTAGCCACTAATGATACTTTGAATTTCTGCAGTATCTGTTGCAATGCCTCCTTTTTCATTTCTGATTTTATTGATTTAGATCTTCTGTCTCTTTTTCTTAATCGGCTAAAGGTTTGTCAATTTGGTTTAACTTTTCAAAACAACAACTCTTTGTTTCAGTGATCTTTTGCATTGTTTTCCACATTTTGATTTCATTAATTTCTGCTGTGGCTTTTATTATTTCTTTTCTTCTACTAATTTTGGATTATTTTTGTTCTTACCTTTCTACTCCTTTAAGAGGCATCATTAGGTGGTTTATTTGAAGTTTTTCCTCTTTTTTGATGTAGGGACTTATAGCTATAAACTTCCATGTTAGTACTGCTTTTACCGTATCCTATAGATTTTAATATATTGCGTTTCCATTATGATTTGTTTCAGGAAATTCTTCAATTTCCTTCTTAATTTCTTCATTGACCTACTGGAGATTCAGGTGCATATTGGTTAATTTCTATGTGTTTGCATAATTTCCAAAATTCCTTTTGTTTTGATTTCTAGTTTTGTTCCACTGTGTCCAGAGAAGATGCTTGGAATTATTTGAATTTTTGAACTTTTAAAGATGTATTTTGTTACCTAACATATGGTCTATTCTTGAGAATGATCCATGTGCTGAGGAAAAGAATGTGTATTTTACGACTTTTTACAACTGGTGGATGAAGTGTCCTGTCAATATCTATTAGATCCATTTGATGTAAGGCAGACTAAATCTGATTTAGAGCTTTCTATTATACTATCTTGCTCTGCCAATTCCTCCAGTTTAAACAATTATATACACCCATGTAATCATCACTCTAAATGAGACGCAGAACATTCCCATAGCCCCACAACATTTTCACATGCCTAGAACTTCCCAGTTAATTCCAACTCTCACCAGAGACACCCACAATCTAAGTTCTATGAGCACAACTTATTTTGGCCATTTTTTTGAATGAATATAAAATGAATCATTGCTTTTTGTAATTGAATACTATTTAATATGCTATAGCTTTTCCACTCCTCTTCAGACACGTGGATTATTCACAGTTCCTGATTTTTAATGATTGGGTAAATACCTAGGAAGAGAATGGCTATGGATAGATGAGTGGTCAAGTTTACAGAACATTGACAGACAGTTTTTCAATGGGGCTGTACATTGTTACATTCCCACAAGCAATGTATGTGAGAGTCAGTTGCTCCGAACATGATACTGTTTTGCTCAGAGCAGAGTACATGGTTACAGTTAATCCAGGAGTAAAACTGGTATTGATCCATCATGCCAATGGCAAGATGTGTCTTCTTGCCCTTGTGACTTCTGGTGTTCAAAGGGACATGTTTTTCACCAGGGGTCACAACAATAATTCCATAAATTAAAAGCTGAAATTCTTATGTAGCCATTTCTATCTCCTCACATCACTAAATAACCATGCAAAGAACTACGATTTTAGTAGGGGTGATCACTCTTTATTCTCTCAAGAAAATTAGGCTTTTGAAACACAATGAAACCTGAAGTAAAGTTGTAGGTCAGGTCCGTTATGGAACAGACTTTGGCACCAAGATCTTTCTTAACAAGTGTGCTTGGGATTCATATCTGAGAAAAGGAGAGGAAGGAAGCATGTTTGAGCACAGGGAAAATTGGAGCTGAGGATTAGGGCCAAAGATAGTCTTGGCAAATCTGGAGCACAAATGGCCCTTCAGCGATGTGCCAAGTTGAGCAAAGATGGCCAAGCTTTATGCTCCAGCACTGAGCAGTCATGAAATGTGGGCCAAACTGGGAAGAGGCATGCTTTGGGTGAGGCAGCTCTCTGCAGCTGAAGGCTCTTTGCTTACTGCACCCCAGGGTCAATGAGGCTTTTATCTATCACATAAAATTTTATTCCTTGGTCATGCAGGATGTACTGAGAGATCAGCAGTTCTCTGGGCTACTCCATTCCAGTTAATGCAGTGTGCTTTCATCTTTGGTTCCACCGTGTCACTATTAGCTTAAACCTTTTCAGCCAGGCATCTCAGTCCATCCTCCTGTATGCCTGGAGACCCTATGTTGTCCCTCAGCTTGAATTTTCCAAAGAATAAACTTCCTGTTATGTTAAGAAAGACAAAGTTGCCTGAATGAATGGGAGAGACAGGATGATAAGAGATTTTCTGCTCTTTATTGAGAACTTTAGACAAGCACCAAGTTTTGATTACTCATGCTTCAAAATGTACAGCCTTCCTGAAATTCTGGATGGGAGTGGGGAAGTTAAGGAAGGGTGGTACTAAGGTGGGCAGTGGTTTGCTTCTCTGAATGTTTCCTTCTTCATCCAAACTGTCATTTTCAATGTTAAAAATATATTCTGAATTTTTCCATTTCTGTGCATTTGCAATACTAACAATTAAGTGTAAGCAACTGTCACTCTCACTTGTATTATAAATAGTCTAATTGCTTCTCCTACTCACACATTCTCCACAGAACAACTAAGCTGATTACTTAAATGTGTCGTTCACATCTTTTCCACTGCTGTTTTAATGCCTTCTCATTTCAAGTTGAAGGAACACCACATAATGCACCTGACATGAGACACAAGGCCCTCCATGCTCTGCCCCCTGCCTCTCTCCCTTCCTCTCTATGTCCCAAACACAAATAAGCTTCTTTTGTATTCCTGGAAACACAAACTCACAAGTTCTATGTTAGGTCTGTTGTACTTGCTGGTCCCTGCAAGCAGGGAATTCTTCTCCAGACCTCCCCATTTTATAATTGGGTCCCCAAAGTCTCCTGCTCAGTGAATCCTTCTGAGACCGGCCGCTCAACCAGCCCCAGCTCATTCTGCTCTGTTGTCCAATCCTTCTTTAGTTTCTATACAACACACATTCCTGATTGAAACCTTGTTCACTTATTTGGGGACAATATTGGGTTGAGTGAATGAGTTACCAGTGTGAAGTATACAAACAGCTTTGAAAAGGCAGTGGAGAGAAGATAGTCAGATAGCCCCTTCAGCCTAGGGCTGCTCATCTTTCCCAGCAATTTGGGTCCTGCTATTTAGCTGAAAACCAGGCTGAGCCTAAGGCCAGCCTCAAAGCATGACTGCAACCCCGTGCTCCCACCTGGCCAGACAGCCAGAACTCCAAAACCATGCGCTGAGCTCAGCATCACCACCCAATGTAACCAGCCCATAAAATACATTTTGCCTTAAAAGTTTTCAACTAATTATGAAGAAAAATGCATGGAGAATAACCTCCTTTCCAAGTTGTTTGAAACTACAATATTAGAAGAAAGTCAGATGTTACGTTTTGGTGACTTTTAATTCATTTGTGAACAAATACTGGTGACATCACATTTTGAATACCTCAATGACTCAGAAAGATAATACTTTTTTCCTAACTCTATTGACCTAATTGGTCATAAGAGGCTAGTTTTGCTAGAAAGGGAGAGTTGGGGCAGGGGTAGGTAAGGGAAGAAGATTGAAGGGGAACCACATTGTGAATTCTTCAGAAGTGCAGCAGCCTCCATAGTTGTTCCAGCAATTGGGACACCAGGATAGATGAGTTCCCAGCAAACCCAGGAAGACCTCGTTCTCAGAGACACTCATGTCCAATGGATGAAATCTCAGCTGGTGACACAGAAGTAGAAGTGTCAAGACATTAAAAGGTCTTGCAGGATAAAGAATATACTTAATATACTCAGCAGCACCCAGGTGCCTCACCAGAGGGGCTATCTCAGCACTGAGAGGCTCTATAATGGTAGTGGTCTGAAATTTGCCAAATTCTGAGATGTAAATGTGAGCAATATCAAGAAGCCCTCACATAGCAGAGCAGTGAAGTATAAAGACTGACCATGGGCTCAGAGGCAGGGGCCCAGCAGCACCCAGAATCCTTGGCAGGATGCTGGATCCTGGGCTTAATGGTACAGGCCTGTTCATCAATGCTCCATCTGTGGGCAAGGACTTAGACTCAGGGCCTGAGGCTGAGGGCCTAAAGCTGTGTGCCCTGTGACCATCAAGAGGCACCTCCTGGCTGGAGCCTGGAGTATTGGCTCCTGTGTCCCCAGTTACAGAGGGCAAGGACCATGGCCACGTCTATCAGTTGAGGGGCTCAGACCAGGGTTGGCAGAGCTGGGGTGGGCAGTGGGTCCAGGCTAAGTTCATGGGCTGGGAAGCATCATTGCAGGATGGAAAGGCCATGGGAACACCAGGCACAAGGCTAAGGCAATGGGAACCACAGCCCGAGGCCATAGGTTGAGTGGGTCATGACCCTGTTGACATGAGTGGTGACTGGGGCCAGGCTAGTCCACTCCAGCACTTGGATCTTTCACCAGGTGGGCATCTCCAGGCTGGCGTGTGCCCTGGACTCCATGGGGTCTGCAACTGCCCCAAATGACTATGTTTCCACAGGTCATAGCACTTGGGTTACAGGATGCCCACAGTGGCTTTCCCATCACTGCACTGAGACTCCACTTTGCTTGAATTGATCTATTCCATGGTGGGAAAATTCATGGCCTCCTGGAAGTTAAAGCCATTGTTGAAGCCAGCATGGTGGCCATAAAGAAACCATTTAGAAGTTTAGCCTTCTCCTTGAGTTTTCCCCACATTCAGCCTTATCAACTGCAAGCACAACAAAATAAGTTTTGTCTCTTCCCTTCCATCAATTATAGTTCTAAAAATATTTTCAGTGGTTAATAGTGCAAATTCCATACATTATTGACTGAAGTGCCTCAAATACCTCACATTAAGGAAAATGGTGGCTTGGGTCTAAAATAGCTCACTACTAGATAAACAATTTTGTATTTTATTTTATGGAAGGATTCATTGCTTCCTTGTGGGTGAGTGTAAACCAAGACTGACTGTTGAATTTTATCAAATGACTATCAGCATCTATAAACATAATCATATAATTTCTGGATACATTTACAAGATAAGTTATATTTCCAGATTTCCTTGCTTTAAACCATTGTTACCTTCCTGCAATAAATCCCATGTAGTCATCATATGTTACTCTTTTAATGTACTTAGATTATCTCAGCTAATGCTTAAGTTAAAATTTTTACATTGATGTTCATCAATAAGTTTTGTCTCTTTTCTCTCATTCTGCGATTCATCAGGATTTTCTGTCAATGATGTACTTATTTTAAAATATGAAATTTTTTTCTCATTTTAAAGGCCTAGGTATACTAGAAATGAAGATGTCACACAATTCCTCTGCGGATTTGTCTAATCTTCATTTTTGAATGGGCAGATCTTCTGCTCTTTCTATATTTCAGACACAGAAGTTTATGCCTTAAATTTTTTGTTTAGTAAGTTAATTTTTCTAACAAAAAATCCATATCATTGGTGCTTTGTGTTGATTTAGTATATATTTTACAGTTATTTTAACTCATTAATTTATTTGTATACATGTATGAATTCCTTCCAACTACTTTCAGTTTATCTTATCCTAACTTGTACATTAGAAGTTTAATCCAGTTAATTTCATTCTTTGAATATGATGGAGAAAATACTTAAGGCTGCAGTATTTTCAGCACTATTGTAAATGAATCTCATATATTTCTTTGTATTTTATTAAGTTTTAAATCTAGAAACACTCCAATAATGCTATTGTGTCCCAAGCATTGATATTAACAAATTGCACATATTAATGCATAGAACTGTCAACTAAACAGAGGAGGTAGGTGCTATCTTCATTTTATGTTGAGGAAACTGAGTCATAAGGTTAAGTAATTTTCAAGGTCACAAGCTGATAAGAGAAACTTGGGAACAAAATCAGGCTTTCTTACTGCCGAGTTTATGCATGTAATAGATATTTATTGTTTTGTGAAAATTTGGCTTTTTTGGTACTTGAAGAGAGGAAGTATTTTCTATCATCTAGTAGGTCAGTACTACCTTACTGTTAATGTAGTTTAAGTTTTCCATATCCTTATATTTCTCCATTTTTTCTGCCTTGGATGAGAGACTGTTTCATTCACACATTGCTGTAAAGAAATACCTGAAGGCTGGGTGTGGTCCCTCACGGCTGTAATCCCAGCACTTTGGGAAGAGGAGGCAGGTGGATCACCTGAGGTCAGGAGTTTGAGATCAGCCTGGCCAACATGATTAAACACCATCTGCACTAAAAATACAAAATTAGCTGGGTGTGGTGGCAGGCGCCAGTAATCTCAGCTACTAGGGAGGCTGAGGCAGGAGAATCACTTGAACCCAGAAGGCAGAGGTTGCAGTGAGCTGAGATTGCGCCACTGCACTCCAGCCTGGGCATGAGCGAAACTACATTAAAAAAAAAAAAAAAAATCCCTGAAATTGGGTAATTTATATTATAAAGACAAGAGTTTTAATTGGCTCATGGTTCTGCAGGCTGTGCAGGGAGCACAGGAGCTTCGGCTTCTGGGAAAGCCTCAGGAAATTTACAGTCATGGGGAAAGGGGAAACAGGCACATCATATATAGCTGGAGCAGGAGGAAGGGAGAGGGGGAAGGTGGTACACACTTTTAAACAACCAGATACTCCTAGAACTGTATCACAAGAATAGCACTACAGGGATACTGCTAAATCATTCATGACAAACCCCCGCCATGATCCAGTCATCTCCCACCAGGCCCCACCTCCAACATTAGAGATTAAAATTCCACATGAGATTTGGGGAGGAACACATATCCAAACCATACTGGTGACTTAAATGTTCCTATTTTTAATCTGTTTCTTTAAACTTGTCTTTTACCTACTATAATTTATACTTTGTGGAACTTACTTGAATATTCATGACCGCTGTAATTTCATTGTGAAATTTAGTATTTTGCATTGTGAAGACCCATGCTATGTACCTTTGGTCTCAATTCAGGTTTGCCTGATATTAAGATCTGTAAAGCTACTTTGTTCTTTGTTTGGTATAGTTTCCCCATTCTTTTATCTCAATCTCTTTTCTAAATCACTTTCTTTTGGATATATATATTTTATACTCTAATTTTAAAAACATGTACTAAGAATTTTATTTTCTTTGGAGATACACATTAGAGACAGCAAATTTAATTAACATCAGTATAGTTACAAAATATCTATGAAGCCATAACTGGCTAAGTAACTCAGTTGGTCAAAAGGTCTAGTTTGTACATGAGCAGTGGATGGTGGCCTGGGATAAAGGGCATGTTGCAATTGAAGGATTGTGAGAAGCCCTGAACCCCACTGGGGCTGTAGCAATGTCCAGTGGAATCCGGGGTCAGAGACATAGAGGACCAGATGAGAAGTAAAAATGAGAGGTTCAGTCAGATTCTCAGCGTCATCCACTGTGGGCTTAAATTACCATGGGATCTGGACTCATAGCACTGTAAGGGAGGTATCCTAAGGGGGACATCAGAAACAAGTGCTGTCCATGGCATCTAGGCCATGGTGGAGGCCACAGGCACAATGTGAAGTAAACAGAGAGTCCCTGAGAGGTTCCACAACATCCTATGGCAACCTGTTGGGAGGAGTGTTCAGTGGCCTCTGGAAGCCCTGGTTGTCACAGTTGGTGACAGTATCTGGGGGCCTTGGAAATGTGTCAGTTACTGCAGGTAAAGAATCTTCACTGAGCAGAGGCCCAGGCTACAATTGTCCTTGGCAAGAATCTTCTTTGATCCTGGGGTTGGGATGAGAGAGACACTGACATTTGTCACCATATTCCATAACCATGGGTCCAGAGGATTGATCATGCATTAGAGGAAAATATCCCCAAACTCAGTGATGTATCTCTGCCTGTCTTTAGCCCCAGCAGATGACTCAGGAGCCCAGGAGATTCTGGAAAACTTAGTTGGGGTCAGAACCCTAGAGCCATAAGAGTGGTCCACTGCTACAACCTTGCCCATGTTCACCAGGGATTTCCAGTCCCCACCAGTGTCCCTGGAAAACTTAATCAAAGGCACAATGACATTGGGAGGAGTCATTCAGACATCAGGGAGATTACTAGTAGTGCTGTTGAGGGATAGCAGGCATGGGCCAGGGTGCATGGTTTCATCAGGATCCAGTGGGGGCCTCAGGAGTTGAAGATCAGGGACACAGCAGCAGCCAGAACCCTTGGCAAGATGTGGAAGGCCACCACTCAAAAGGACGGATTTGTCATCAAATCATTGTCAAGCTGGAGCTGAGGCCTGCGGCCTCGAGCTCTATTCCTTGTACCCATTAAAAGGCGCCTCTTGGATACAGGCTGAACAGTTGTCTCCTCAGTCCCCAGTTCTCGAGGACAACGACCACGACCACGACCACGACCACGACCACGACCATGACCACGACCACAAGAATCCCAGCTTCCAGTGGAAGGGAGAAGAACCTGGGCTGATTTCCCCAGGGTAAGTGACTGGGTCTGGGTATGATATGCAGAGCTTTGGAATGCAGATCCAGGCACAGCATCAGTGCCACAACCTTTTGGGTTGTAACAGTGCCCTGGGGACACAGGCTGTGTGGGACACCGGGCTGTGAGGTTTGGGAGAAGCCTCAGGCCCAGAGCAGCTCTTCTAAGTACTATATCATCTCTCCAGTTGCTCAGCTCTTGGCTTTTTGCAACCCTGGGCTCTGTGTGATCCACAATGGCCAAGTCTTGCCTGTGTTTCCAGAGCTCATAACTCTCGGGTTGCACAATGCGCACGAAGGCGTCCATGGAAAAGGTCACCCTCGCCTCCCCACAGCTACACTGTGAAGCTACTTTGCCATAATCAATCCATCGTGGAGTGGCAAAATTGATGGCCTCTGCGCAGTTGAAGCCATGGTTGAAGCCAGCGTGGTAGCCATAGGGAAAGGTCACCATGAACTCCCCAGCCTCCTGAGTCATGCGATTGAAGGGGATCCCATTCTTTTTGAGAACTGTTGGCGAGATGAGGGCCACCTTGTGCCGCAGGAAGCCCTCACAGCCCCGAGAAGTGTCTGGGAAGAGCTCCCTGGCCAGACGTTCCAGGCGCTGACTATGTTCTGGGGGCACTGCATACCATGTTTTGGGCTCCCCAAGGTGCAGGTAGTTGATGCTGTAAAGATCCATGTCCTCCGTGTGCCAAGCGAACGTGGTCTTCCACATGCCAAAGTATAGGTAGGGTGTGTTGACACCCTCAATGACAACCCCACATTCCTGCTCCAGCAGGTCCAGAATTGTTCCCAGGTGTCGTAGGTTCCACTGTTTAGTGTTTTCTTCAAACAAGGAGCCACTAATATCAGCACCATAAATTGCTGAATTACCAGGGTGGCTCTTCCAGTATTGTCGCTCCAAATCTCTAAAATTCCGGTGTAGTGGAGTCTGATATTTTTTACTGTTTGCCAAGTGGCGATACTCCGCCACCCTCATGGCTTTCTTCTTTTTATGGTATTGAGTAAACACCCCTGCCTGTCCAGAGGTCACCTGCTGGAGGGGAGTGGCTATTAAGATGTCTCCGATATCATCATACATCTGTCTGGCTTTCCATTCCTTGGGTGGAATTACCTTGGCAAGGCCAGCTTGATGTGCGCCTTGGGACTCCATGTAAGCAACATATTTGTTGAAATCTGTAAATTCTTCCATGGTCGGGTAAAAAGTCATGATGGTATGACTTGTGTTCTGGGGATCGGAGTGCGCAGACTTCATGGCTGCACACAAGAAGTAGCTGACTCCCAAGTTCTTAGGTGTCCTCTAGATGCCTGAGAGCGCTGGGGAGTAATTTCTTTTCTCCCCTTTGTTTTTAAAAATACTTTGGTTTATCTGTGAGGGAGTAATTCACACTTGAACTTCCAAACAAGTGAGATCTTTCTCAGGCTTTCTGACTCCCCAGGGGGACTCCACTCTAGTCAGTATATTTTTGTCAAAGAAGTAGAGTATGTCCCAGCTCTACCTGCAGCTCCGTGAGTTTCCTCAGTTGAGGGTGTCACTGTGAGGCTTCTCCTGATTCCCAGGCTTGGGTGCACTAGTAGCAGCTAGTGTACCACTCTACCTGGGGGTCTCTTCTAGGAAGTCAAAACAATACACCTAAACAACAACAACAAAAGATACAGAATATTCATATTTTTAAAATAAGTATATGACCAGACAAAAGAAATATTCAGCTAGCATTAAGCTAAACTAAAACATATGCTATGCTAACATCAGGTATGTTAACATTGTCAGGCCTCTGAGCCCAAGCTAAGCCATCATATCCCCAGTGACTTGCACGTGTACATCCAGATGGCCCGAAGCAACTGAAGATCCACAAAAGAAGTGAAAATAGCCTTAACTGATGACATTCCACCATTGTCATTTGTTTCTGCCCCACCCTAACTGATCAATGTACTTTGTAATCTCCCCCACCTTTAAGAATTTGTAATTCTTAGGCGGGGCGCGGTGGCTCAAGCCTGTAATCCCAGCACTTTGGGAGGCCGAGACGGGCGGATCACGAGGTCAGGAGATCGAGACCATCCTGGCTAACCCGGTGAAACCCCGTCTCTACTAAAAAATACAAAAAACTAGCCGGGCGAGGTGGCGGGCGCCTGTAGTCCCAGGTACTCGGGAGGCTGAGGCAGGAGAATGGCGTGAACCCGGGCGGCGGAGCTTGCAGTGAGCTGAGATCCGGCCACTGCACTCCAGCCTGGGCGGCAGAGCGAGACTCTGTCTCAAAAAAAAAAAAAAAAAACAAAAACAAGAATTTGTAATTCTTTGTAATTCTCCCCACCCTTGAGAATGTACTTTATGAGATCCTCCCTGCCCCCAAAACATTGCTCTTAACCCCACCTATCCCGAAACCTGTAAGAACTAATGATAATCCCACCACCCTTTGCTGACTCTCTTTTTGGACTCAGCCCACCTGCACCCAGGTGAAATAAACAGCCTTGTTGCTCACACAAAGTCTGTTTGGCGGTCTCTTCACATGAACACGTGAGACATTTGGTGCCGAAGATCCGGGTCAGCGGGACTCCTTCGGGAGACCAGTCACCTGTCCTCACCCTCACTCTGTGAAGAGATCCACCTATGACCTCAGGTCCTCAGACCAACCAGCCCAAGGAACATCTCACCGATTTTAAATCAGGTAAGCGGCCTCTTTTTACTCTGTTTTCCAACCTTTCTCACTATCCCCCAACTTCTTTCTCCTTTCAATCTTGGCACCACCCTTCAATCTCTCCCTTCTCTTAATTTCAATTCCTTTCATTTTCTGGTAGAGATAAAGGAGACACATTTTATCCGTGGACCCAAAACTCCGGCACCGGTCACGGACTTGGGAAGACAGCCTTCCCTTGATGTGTAGTCATTGCCAGGATGCCTCTCTGATTATTCACCCACGTTCCACTGGTGTCTGATCTCTGCTGGGACGCCTGCCTTGGTCATTTATCCACATTCCCTTGGTGGCAAGTCAATTGTGGGGACGCCTGCTGTGGCTGCTCACCCACGTTGCAGCCTGGGGCTGCTCCCCACCCCACTTCTCCATGTCTCTACCCTTCTCTTTAAACTTGCCTCCTTCACTATGGGCAACCTTTCACCCTCCATTCCTCCTTCTTCTCCCTTAGCCTGTGTTCTCAAGAACTTCAAAACTCTTCAACTCTCTCTTGACCTAAAATCTAAGTGTCTTATTTTCTTCTGCAACACCGCTTGGCCCCAATACAAACTCGACAATTGTTCTAAATGGCCAGAAAACAGCACTTTTGATTTCTCCATCCTACGAGACCTAGATAATTTTTGTCAAAAAATGGGCAAATGGTGTGAGGTGCCTGACATCCAGACATTCTTTTACACATTGGTCCCTCCCTAGTCTCTGCTCCCAGTGAGACTCGTCCCAAATCTTTCTTCTTTCTCTCCTGTCTGTTCCTTCAGTCTCCACCCCAAGCTCTGAGTCCTTTGAATCCTTCTTTTCTACGGACTTATCTGACCTCTCCCCTTCTCCCCAGGCTGCTCCTTGCCAGGCCAAGCCAGGTCCCAATTCTTCCTCAGCCTCTGCTCCCCCACCCTACAATCCTAGCATCTGCTCTGCTCACACCGGGTCTGGCTTACAGTTTCATTCCGCGACTAGCCCTCCCCAACCCGCCCAGCAATTTCCTCTTAAAAAGGTGACTAGAGCTAAAGGCATGGTCAAGGTTAATGCTCCTTTTTCTTTATCCCATATCAGATAGCGTTTAGGCTCTTTTTCATCAAATATAAAAACCCAGCCCAGTTCATGGCTCATTTGGCAGCAGCCCTGAGACACTTTACAGCCCTAGACCCTAAAAGGTCAAAAGGCTGTCTTATTCTCAATACGCATTTTATTTTATTACCCAACCTGCTCCCAACATTAAATAAAGCTCCAAAACTTAAATTCCAGCCCTCAAACCCCACAACAGGACTTAATTAACCTCGCCTTCAAGGTGTACGATAATAGAGTAGAGGCAGCCAAGTAGCAATGCATTTCTCAGTTGCAATTCCTTGCCTCCATTGTGAGTCAAACCCCAGCCACATCTCCAGCACACAAGAACTCCAAATGCCTGAACCTCAGCTGCCAGGGGTTCCTCCAGAACCTCCTACCCCAGGAGCTTGCTACAAGTGCCGGAAATCTGGCCACCGGGCCAAGGAATGCCCACAGCCCGGGATTCCTCCTAAGCCGTCTGTGTGGGACCCCACTAGAAATCGGACTGTCCAACTCACCTGGCAGCCACTCCCAGAGCCCCTGGAACTCTGGCCCAAGGTTCTCTGACTGACTTCTTCCCAGATCTTCTCGGCTTAGCGACTGAAGACTGATGCTGCCTGATGGTCTCGGAAACCCCCTAGACAGATGCTTTGGGTAACTCTTACAGTGGAGGGTAAGTCCATCCCCTTCTTAACCAATACGGAGGCTACCTACTCCACATTACCTTCTTTTCAAGGGCCTGTTTCCCTTGCCTCCATAACTGTTGTGGGTATTGACGGCCAAGCTTCTAAACCTCTTAAAACTTCCCAACTCTGGTGCCAACTTGGACAACATTCTTTAATGCCCTCATTTTTTGTTATCCCTACCTGCCCAGCTCCCTTGTTAGGTCAAGACATTTTAACCAAATTATCTGCTTCCCTGACTCTTCCTGGGCTACAGCCACACCTCATTGCCACCTTTTCCCCAAGTTCAAAGCCTCCTTCACATCCTCCCCTTGTATCTCTCCACCTTAACCCACAAGTATGGGATACCTCTACTCCCTCCTTGGTGACTGATCATGCACCCCTTACCATCTCATTAAAACCTAATCACCCTTACCCCGCTCAATGCCCATATCCCATCCTGCAGCATGCTTTAAAAGGATTAAAGCCTGTTATCACTCTCCTGTTACAGCATGGCCTTTTAAAGCCTATAAACTCTCCTTACAATTCCCCCATTTTACTGTCCAAAAACCGGACAAGTCTTACAGGTTAGTTCAGGATCTGCACTTTATCAGCCAAATTGTTTTGCCTATCCACCCTGTGGTGCTAAACCCATATACTCTCCTATCCTAAATACCTCTCTCCATAACCCATTATTCTGTTCTGGATCTCAAACATGCTTTCTTTACTATTCCTTTGCACCCTTCATCCCACCCTCTCTTCACTTTCACTTGGATTGACCCTGACACCCATCAGGCTCAGCAAATTACCTAGGCTGCACTGCTGCAAGGCTTCACGGACAGCCCTCATTATTTCAGTCAAGCCCAAATTTCTTCCTCATCTGTTATCTATCTCGGCATAATTCTAATGAAGACACACATGCTCTCCCTGCTGATTGTGTCTGGCGAATCTCCCAAACCCCAATCCCTTCTACAAAACAATAACTCCTTTCCTTCCTAGGCATGGTTAGGTATTTCCGCCTTTGGATACCTAGTTTTACCATCCTGACTAAACCATTATATAAACTCACAAAAGCAAACCTAGCTGACCCCACAGATCCTAAATCCTTTGGCCACTCCTTTCTGTTCCTTAAAAATAGCCCTAGAAGCTGCCCCCACACTAGCTCTCCCTAACTCATCCCAACCCTTTTCATTACACACAGCCAAAGTGCAGGGCTGTGTGGTCGGAGTTCTTACACAAGAGCCAGGACCGTGCTGTAGCCTTTCTGTCCAAACAACTTGACCTTACTGTTTTAGCCTAGCCCTCATGTCTGCATGTGGTGGCTGCTGCCACCCTAATACTTTTAGAGGACCTCAAAATCACAAACTATGCTCAACTCACTCTCTATAGTTCTCATAACTTCCAAAATCTATTTTCTTCCTCACACCTGACACATATACTTTCTGCTCCCCGGCTCCTTCAGCTATACTGATTCTTTGTTGAGTCTCCCACAGTTACCATTGTTCCTGGCCCAGACTTCAATCTGGCCTCCCACATTATTCCGGATACCACACCTGACCCCCATGACTGTATCTCTCTGATCCACCTGGCATTCACTCTATTTCCCCATATTTCCTTCTTTCCTGTTCCTCACCCTAATCACACTTGGTTTATTGATGGACGTTCCACCAGGCCTAATCGCCACACACCAGCAAAGGCAGGCTATGCTATAGTATCTTCCACATCTATCATTGAGGCTACCATTCTGCCCCCCTCCACTAGCTCTCAGCAAGCCGAACTCATTGCCTTAACTCGAGCCCTCACTCTTGCAAAGGAATTACACGTCAATATTTCTACTGACTCTAAATATGCCTTCCATATCCTGCATCACCATGCTGTTATATGGGCTGAAAGACGTTTCCTCACTATGCAAGGGTCCTCCATCATTAATGCCTCTTTAATAAAAACTCTTCTCAAAGCCGCTTTACTTCCAAAGGAAGTTGGAGTCATTCACCGCAAGGGCCATCAAAAGGCATCAGATCCCATCGCTCAGAACAATGTTTATGCTGATAAGTTATGCTGATAACATGCTAAAAAAGCAGCTAGCATTACAACTTCTATCCCTCACGGCAGTTTTTCTGCTTCTCATCTGGCCACTCCCACCTACTCCCCCACTAAAACTTCCACCTATCAATCTCTTCCCACACAAAGCAAATGGTTCTTAGACCAAGGAAAATATCTCCTCCTTCCAGCTTCACAGGCCCATTCTATTCTGTCGTCATTTCATAACCTCTTCCATGAAGGTTACAAGCCGCTAGTCTGTCTCTTAGAACCTCTCATTTCCTTTCCATCGTGGAAATCTATCCTCAAGGAAATCACTTCTCAGTGTTCCATCTGCTATTCTCCTACTCCTCAGGGAGTGTTCAGGCCCCCTCCCTTCCCTACACATCAAGCTCCGGGATTTGCCCCCACCCGGGGCTGGCATATTGGCTTTACTCACGTGCCCTGAGTCAGGAAACTAAAATACCTCTTGGTCTGGGTAGACACTTTCACTGGATAGGTAGAGGCCTTTCCCACAGGTTCTGAGAAGGCCACCGCGGTCAGTTCTTCCCTTCTGTCAGACATAATTCTTCAGTTTGGCCTTCCCACCTCTATATAGTCCAATAACGGACCGGCCTTTACTAGTCAAATTACCCAAGCAGTTTCTCAGGTTCTTGGTATTCAGTGGAAGCTTCATATCCCTTACCGACCTCGATCTTCAGGAAAGGTAAAAATGAACTAATGGCCTTTTAAAGACACACCTCACGAAGCTCAGCCTCCAACTTAAAAAGGACCGGACAGTGCTTTTACCTCTTGCCCTTCTCAGAATTAGAGCCTGTCCTCGAGATGCTACAGGGTACAGTCCATTTGAACTTTCATATGGATGCACTTTCTTGCTTGGCCCCAACCTCATCCCAGACACCAGCCCTCTATGCGACTATCTTTCAGTCCTCCATCAAGCTAGACAGGAAATTCACCAGGCTGTTAATCTTCTCTTGCCTACTCCAGATTTCTAGCCATATGAAGACACCCTAGCTGGACAATCAGTTCTTGTTAAGAATCTGATCCCTCAAACTCTACAACCTCGATGGACCGGACCCTACTTAGTCATCTATAGTACCCCAACTGCCGTCCACCTGCAGGATCCTCCCCACTGGGTTCACCATTCCAGGATAAAGCTGTGTCCATTGGACAGCCAGCCTGATCTCTCCTCTTCCTCCTGGAAGTCGCAAGTACTTTCCCCTACTTCCCTTAAACTCACTCACATTTCTGAAGAACAGTAATAACCCTTATGAGCCTAATACATCCCTTCATTATGTTAGGTCTGTTTGTCCTTACCCTACTTTTTGCAACAGGGCTTTATGAAGTCACCCCCACTACTTGGACTGAGCCCCAAAAACTAGTTATCCCTACTACTTCTGTCTAGTCATACTCCTATTCACCGTTCTCAACTACTCATAAATGCCCTACTCTTGTTTACACTGCCAGTTTACACTGTTTCTCCAAGCCATCACAGCTGATATCTCCTGGTGCTATCCTCAAACGGCCACTGTTAACTCCCTCTTAAAGTAAATAAATAATTTTTGCTAGCAGGGCTATGCTGAACCTCCTTGGGCACACTCTAATTGGATGTCCTGGGTCCTCCCAGTTCTTAGTCCTTTAATAACTGTTTTTCTCTTTCTCTTATTCAGACCTTGTGTCTTCTGTTTAGTTTCTCAATTCATACAAAACTGCATCCAGGCCATCACCAATCGTTGTATACAACAAATGCTCTTTCTAACAACCCCACAGTATCGCCCCTTACCCCAAAATCTTTCTTCAGTTTAATCTCTCCCACTCTAGGTTCCCACGCCACCCCTAATCCCACTCGAAGCAGCCCTGAGAAACATTGCCCATTATCTCTCCATACCACCCCCCAAAATTTTCCCCACCCTAACACTTTACCACTATTTTGTTTTATTTTTCTTATTAATTAAGAAGACAGGAATGTCAGGCCTCTGAGCCCAAGATAAGCCATCATGTCCCCAGCAACCTGCACATATATATCCAGATAGCCTGAAGCAACTGAAGATCCACAAAAGAAGTGAAAATAGCCTTAACTGATGACATTCCACCATTGTGATTTGTTTCTGCCCCACCCTAACTGATCAATGTACTTTGTAATCTCCCCCACCCTTAAGAAGGTTCTTTGTAATTCTTCCCACCCTTGAGAATGTACTTTGTGAGATCCTCCCTGCCCCCAAAACATTGCTCTTAACTCCACCGCCTATCCCAAAACCTCTAAGAACTAATAATAATCCCACCACCCTTTGCTGATTCTCTTTTTGGATTCAGCCCGCCTACACCCAGGTGAAATAAACAGCCTTGTTGCTCACACAAAGCCTGTTTGGTGGTCTCTTCACACGGACACGTGAGACAAACATTAGGTCAAATCATAAAACAGAAAAAGAGCAGCATCAAACTAAAATGAAAAATGATCAAGTTTGAAAATGAATAAATTGAGCAGTCCACTCAAAAAACTGGATGCATTAACATCAATAGAAACAATGAAAATAAATTCACAAGAAGAAACCATTGCAAAAGGAAACAGAACACCCATCAGGAATGATGACAAAGAATGAAAACTGAGTTTTCAAAAAACATGATGAGAAGTAAAAAGCCATAGGCACGAAGAGAAAAGAAAGTACAAACAAAAACACATTGAGGTAAGAAACAAGCAGAATAGCTAAAAATCTGGTGGAGATATTTTACAATTTTTAACAAAATCTTATGAACTAATTGATGATAATGTTCTCAGTAGGACAGATATCCAAAAGTACTCTGACAGAGAAATAAAACAACCTACCTTTCAACAAAAACTCACAATTCCATCTGAAAATACTTCAGGACCCAAAGAAAAGGTTTCCTGTTGGTAAACTCCAAATAAAGCCCCCCGTTCCAAAGACCCTGGCTTTATACCTGGGCAACATCCTAACCCAATCAGGACCCAGCTAATGTAATCACTGGGCTGGGTCCAGATTAGGCATCCCACCCGTCCAAGCCCCTCCCTTTCATTTTGCATTTTAAACCAATCTGAAAACGAAGCTAAGTAGTTAAAAATCAAGGAATGGAAAAAGGCAACCCTGACAAATACCAAACAAAAGAAAACTAAAGCAGCTATATTAATATCCAATGTAGTTGTAGATTAAAAAGGCACATTTTACAGTTATTGAATAAAAAAATTCACCAGAATAGTACGGTGATGAACTTTATGACCCTACACATAGCACTGACACATGGAAAGCCCGGACTGAGAGTTGTTGTAAAGTCAGACAGTAAAATATGCAATCGTGATGGTAGTTTTTAACGTTTTTTAACGTTGTTCTTTCAGGAACCAATAGAGCAGAGTAGAAAATTAATAATGTTATAATAATAAGTACAAGCTTAAGAACTTTGAGGAACGAAAATTGCAACAATTAAAAAGCAAATGGAAAATGCTTCTCTCAGTACACAAGAAACATTTATAATAGATAAATTTACCAATACAGGGCTACAAAGTAAATATCAAATTAAAATCCCATAGAATGCATATACAGAAAAAAGTCTTGACCAAAATGAAATGAAATTGAAAGTCAGCAATACAAAAGCTGAATCCAACCATATTTATTTGAAAATTTATATTCACATTTCTAAAATCCTATTGATCTTCAGGTTGAACTCAAGCAGTGAGTAAAAATGAAATGAAACAAAAGTATGCAAAAGAAAATGAAATATAAAAATGATCATGGATAGATAAATAAGCAAAAGGGAAAATGTATACTGAAATAGAAATGATTAATAAAACTAAAATCTGATACTTTTAAAGAAAAAATAAATAAGTGGCAGTATTGATAAACAAAGCACTTGGTAGGCCTGGGCAAGTAATATACAGACAGAGCCTAAAGCATTTGCAATAGTGAAAAATAAAAACTTGGTAAATACACACAGTCAAAAATGGGGTTACTTTGAGGGGCACAAGGAAAACAACTTCCAATGGCCAAACCTCCAAGCTGAGCAACAAAATATATAAATTGAATTATAATCCAAGCATGAAATAAATATCTATGAGTTCATACTGATACAAATTAAAAATTAAATAAATTAACAAATAGCTGAGAAGTGGCAAAATTCTTTTTTGTAAGAATTCTAAATGAATGAGGCCAGGCACAATTAGGCTGGGCGAGGTGGCTCATGCCTGTAATCCTAGCACTTTGGGAGGCCAAGACAGGTGAATCACTTGAGGTCAGGAGTTCAAGACCAGCCTGGCCAATATGGTGAAACCACATCTCTACTAAAAATACAAAAATTAGCTGGGCGTGGTGGCACATGCCTGTAATCCCAGCTACTCAGGAGGCTGAGGCAGGGGAATCACTTGAAGAGGTTGCAGTGAGCTGAGATTGTGCCATTGCACCCAAGCCAGGGTGACAGAGCGAGACTCTGTCTCAAAAAAAAAAAAAAACAACTAAATGGATTAAATTAATTAAAACATTGTCCATTTAAAAAATGTTATGACCTTACATGAACAGAATTGTGTTTTATGTATTTTCATGTATTTTTTGCTTGGCATTTCCCTCATCTATGTTGTTCTGTATAGCTGTACTTTGTCTTGTTTCCTTGCTGTAATTTATTCAATGGTATAAATGTTTCCATTGTTAATGGGTATTTGGTTCCTCTCTACTTTTGGCCTCTTACA